>NC_139345.1:45040428-45382928 GCF_055883805.1 Amblyomma maculatum
TGTACTTTTTGACCGCCCCCTCAGTTTCGCCTCTCATAATAAACGCATTGCTCAGCGGGCTATGCGCACACTCGGATTCGTTTGGAGACTTTCGAGAGAGTTCCACACCCCACTTCAGTTCTTAAAGCTGTACCTGTCCATATGCTTGCTGCTCTTGGAGTACGCGTCGATTGTTTGGAATGGCACTTGCAAATTGAACTAGGGCAAAGTTGACAGAGTACAACAAAAATTTTTACGGATATTTCGTTATCGCTTTCCTTGCGCAGCTTCCTCCTCTCGCTCTACCAGGAGCACCCAACTGAATCTTCCTTCTCTTCACTGTCGTCGTTACAAAGTTGATATCATTTTCCTGTACAAACTCCTTCATGACCACATTATGTGCCCTCAGTTCTTAGACTACATCCATCTGCGCGTTCCGCGAAAGAGCATGACGGAATGCAGACCATTTCAAGTTTCTCCGTCTCTTCATTCCCATTCCCCTCTTGACAGAATGCAGTGGTTATTTAACTCTCTTTGTCCTCCCCTTGACACCTCCCAAAACCCGCTCTGTTAATTTACATTGGATGTTCGTAGCGTTGTATTCTAAATAGTACTTTATCTCATATAACTCCTACTTTCTAGGCTAAAATATTGTATTTACTTCACTTTTTTGCTTTTTCTCCTGTTCAATGCTGTCTGTATGTTGAACTGCTTTTTATTCGTTTCTTACTTATATTTTAACTTTAAACTTTATATTCGAATCTTACTGTCCCACGTTCACTTCTATTTCTTTATTGTATTTTCTTTTATTTCTAACCTGTGTTTGAAGTATCGCGCACTTGTTGCGTCTGGAATGGTTGTTTATTTTATGTATATTTCTATATTACTATATTCAATGTCAGTTATTTGTTATTTTTTTCTCTCTTTACCGTTCTTTTTTGTTCTTGCGTGATGTGCTCAACAATTCTCTCACTGTGTATATAAGAGATGCTACTCATCGATTGTTTTCTTTCCGTGACACTTTTCGTCTCAGTTTCATTTCATGTGTTGTTTATTTCTTCGTTTGTGTTCTCTGTGTGTGTGTAAACTTGTTTGTGCATTTTCATTTTTTTCTTTTTTCTTATTTGTGCTGCAGCACGAAGACAACATGGTTGTTCCTGCGCACATTGAATAAAGATTGATTATTATTATTATTATTATTATTATTATTATTATTATTATTATTATTATTATTATTATTATTATTATTATTATTATTATTATTATTATTATTATTATTATTATTATTATTATTATTATTATTATTATAGTCAAATATGTTTCTCGCTCTTTGCCACCTCGCTCTCTCAGGTGACTTGGCCTCGTGAACAGCTACAAATGCATTGCCTAAATGCACAAACGGCATCAAATGCAACCTACGTTTATCATTTGAAACCAACACTATCTGAATTTATGCTGTGGCAATCTACTTGTTCCTGATGGAAAAATACAGCGCAGAGAAGGACGAGGACAAAATGAAGACACATAGGACCAACCAACAACACATAGGACCAACCATATAACCAACACGTCCAGACTGCTACGGTATCTACTTGTTCCGCCACCAAGCATGTTCCACATGAGCATGAGAAATACAGCAAGGAAATAAATAGCTCCTCAAAACCATGCCAGTCTCGCATAGCATAACCTTGCCCAGTGCTTAATTATGGAACCTGACACCGAGATTAAGGCCTCTACAACAGCGATGAATAGGTGCTCGCGGCCTAAAAAGAAAAGTCATATGATGTGTACATTGTGCTACTCGCGCACGTGCGAATGAGACGGTTCAATCATGGTGCTGATGACCTCTGGAATCACAATGATTCAAGTACGCATCAGGAAGCAAAGAATCAGCACTCAGATCAAGGGTACAGCCACCTGAATTACCGCTTTACTTTGAATAGCCGCCCTCGCATATAATGACATATATAAACTGCATGCGTGTTTTTGCGGCCCTCCATCACTTCTTCTGATAATGTTGGACATATCCCCCCTCCCCCTTACCGAAATCGCCTCGCCGTGCTGTGCTTGAAATCTAGGATTAAGTAACTTCAAATTAAGATATGAAACACTGATACATTCGAGGCCTCACATTTTGGTTAGAAAGCCGTTATTATCGTGTAAAAGTAGTAGGTGTACCTCAGGTTTATTTAGAGACAAATGCGTAACTTATGTACAGTTGACGTCACCCTTGTGTAGAGCGCTCGATCGGCGCATTTCCTTGCATAAAAATCAATACCTGATCGCAGTTTCTACGTTTTACAAGCAATGCTAGTACGGAAGTAGATCCACACAGATATTTTAAAAAGATGAGCATGACCACTTTGTCCGCGAATCGTGAGCTGATTTTTAATTTTAGTTTTTATTGCGGTATGAGAACTGCCCGAGCGCTTTACACAAGGGTGACGTCGACTGTACTTCTGAATCATTTCGAAAAATTATTCATTTTATTCTCATATATACCGTTCTTACACTTCTATTTCTCGGATATATTTCACTTTGTTCTTGTGTTTTGTTACTACACGATGCCGTTCAGTTCACGGCTGGCTCAGGGGGCGGCGGCGACTTGCCCCGGACACTGGAATTCGCTGAGCCTCGACTTGGGGTCAGTTTCTGCCCATAACTCACGCCAGAGCTGTAATTTGCAAGACGCGTGAATTAATTAGAGACTAGCCCGCAGGCACCGAGAGCTGAGCGGGAAGAAACCAAAAGTCAGGCTGAGGGTGCGAACCGCGCTCCGGACGAACCGCGTCCCCGCACAGCGTCCAGCCCAAAACCGAGCAGTGTTGCGCAAGCCACACAGTGCGGCGATTGAAGTCGGATGAAAATGACGACGTAGGTTCATACGTAAACCCAGCTGGCCAGTGTGGTGCTCGGCCGTGAAAACCAGCGCCATAATTAAACAAGGCGCCGGTCGATGACAAGCCGTTTTTAACGGGCGTAACCCCGACGACGTCCCAGTGAATTCGATGGCGGATTGCCCGAAACTACTTCAAACTTCCGCAGTGCTGCACATATCTTTCGAGACAAGGGTATAGGCGGGGTTTCGAAAGGCCACAGAGTGGAGGGTGAGGGCTAGGCATTGGGTTAGATAGGAGGAGGGAAGGAAGGGGTGGGGCTTTGTAGCGACCCAAGGGAACATGACGTTGCCAGGAATGCTTTGCAAGCTCGTTCAACATGTTTTCCGGGCGTCACTTGGATGCGCCGGGCTTCTTTTTCAACGCGACAGTGGTGCATTGAGCCCGCGCCCGCATCGTCGAGCAGCAGGCCTACGCTGTATGCCCCTTTCCCCCCCCCCCTCCTCCCCCATTGCCGCTGCTTCTCTTCTCGTTTCAGTTCACGTTGTTGTCGTGAGCGGCGCTGTGCCAGCGAAAAGCGGCGTTCCAGGGCATCTCCGAAATTCAATTACGCCGCTGTCCCACACAGTTTAAGTCGTGCTCTTGGGGGTTGAGGGGGCGACCTAAAATTTCCACCCTTGAAAATAAGCCTATTTGCAGCCACGCCGACGAAGCGCTCTGCCGCCTTCGACATGTAGCCTATCTGTGAGCGCCTCTTTGCTCACGCTGTCGGCACGCTGTCATGCATAGCCTAAGCATCGACGCTTGTACCCTAGAGGCCATTAGAGTCGAAGCAGTTACAGCTTTGAACTAGAGCTCTTATCAGAGGGAAGGAAAGCGCTTTGCTAACATAGCTTGCATTTGTATTGCAACCGTTGTAGCGCGGTAGTTGGCCACTCCTTTTTCGTTAAAGGAGTTAAATTGGTGGAACATAAAACTTTTCCATTTGCTTAAAAAGAAGGGTACACTTATTTATCTTGCTAGTGTGTCAATGTGCAAGTAGAATTTAGACCAATAGCGAAGTGTCGTGAATCTATAGCTACCTGCTAGAACAAAAGCCTAAGTCGTAGCCGACCTTTTGTAAAGTGGCGACACAATCGTTAAACACATCAGACCACATGCCAGTGTAGCGGGACTACGAAGCTTTGCCAGGCACATAAACGTCACCCTTTCATTCCTGAACATGTTTGGTGTTTTTATCCTACTGCATATGCCTTATTTATTATCAGGAAAACGATTCCAGTAAAATTCTACTTTGTAGTCTCATTGATGTTTGAGATGAATACAAATTTTTATGTGGGATATAAAGTTTCGCGATGGCCTCAGAGCATTAGATCAATACACAGCCTGAACTTAGTTCTAAAGCACATCATGCTTGTCAAGTCAAGTCATCTTTATTTCAACATCACAAGGATGCTAGGGGCGCAGCCAAAAAGCCTATTAACGGCTTGACGAGGGGCTGCGCCCCTTACAAAAACTTGGTAACTTCGGCGTATGAGTTGACTATGCAATGAAATATAATTTTAACAGAAACAACAGGGCGAAATGGCACTTTCATATAATGTTTAACTAAATACTGTAGAAAAGGTGACATACGATTGCGGCAAGGAAGAAAAAACATACACGCAGTGTGGAAAACATATTTACAGAAATGCACACTTTCAGTGAGGTAATAAAAATAATAGCGTTATCTGCACACTGTAACTATTGATTGTGTTTAGAAGAAGAGGCAAGGTGTAACTAATGCTCTGCCGTCCGTAATTTGTTCGGGTTTCTGGAATGACGAAATGATTTTTTGTACGAGTGCTGTAATTGTGAGACTTGCGTTCAAGTCTGTAGAGTTCCTTGAAGAAGATAGCTGTGTTTATGGCTGTAGTCCTGTAGCGCCTTAATAAAGTTTGTTCATATTGCTGCGGGATAGGAATTATATTCAAGTTACAAAAAATCACTTCTGTTGGTGCGTCTCGAGAAACGTTGACGATGATTCTAAGGGCTCGTTTTTGTAATCTATGAAGCTTGCTAACATTCGAAAAGGTGGTGGTCCCCCAAACCAAAAAGCAGTATCCTATAACAGAAGAAAATAGGGACTGAAAGATAATTTTTTTTACAGATTGCGGTAAGCAATACCGAAGCCTGGAAAGAATACCCACTACCTTAGCTATTTTGATAATCGTAGAATCTACATGTTTATTCCATGATAAATGTTCATTAAAATACACTCCAAGGCTTTTAAATTCCGGGACAAGCTCAATTTTTACCGAACCTAGCCACAGCGATAATCCCAGGAAATCAATGATCCTATTTTTGGGACGGAAAAGCATTGCTTTGGTTTTTTTGGTATTAATTTCCAAGGAGTTAATGGCTGTCCATTCATGGAGGGAAAGCAAACACTGATTCGCCTGCCCAAAGAGATCATATACATTAGTTGATTTAAAAAATAGGCTGGTGTCATCAGCATACATTAAAAATGTGCATTTGTTATCTAGACTAGTAACATCATTTATGTAAAGATTAAATAGCAGTGGACCCAATATGCTGCCTTGAGGAACACCAGCTCGTAGAGCCTGTATATCGGAAAGCTGATTGTCAATCTTGACCTGCTGACAACGGAAGGTTAAGTAAGATCGGATTAACTGAAGAAAGACGCCCCGAAAACCGTATATGTCTAGCTTGGCTATTAAAGTCTCATAGTTGATCCGGTCGAACGCTTTTGAAAAATCAACGAATATGCCCAGAACAAGCTCTCCGAGCCTAAGAAGGAAATGTTTGTTGAGTTTAAGGAAACGTGCACGCTGCACGTTTGGCCAATCTTCGCATTAGATTTGAATTCTTTCTACTTGAAGTGCCGATTACCCTCTACCATTTAGCAGCTGTAAACATAAGCAGTTTTTGGGCCTTAATTAATCTTGCTACATAAATTAGGTTATAGGACATGTTTGCGGCTTCTAAATGTTGTTAGGAGATAATGAGCGTGATGAGTAGCTCAGGGAAATATCTCCAGTTAATAAAATTCTAGTGAAGGCCAAGAAGAAAAAATGGGCATGGGCAGGGGATGTAGTGGGAAGAAAGGATAACCGATGGTCACTAAGGGTAACAAATTGGATTCCAAAGAAAGGAAAACGTAGCAGGGGCGACAGAAAGTTAGGTGGTTCGATGGGGTTAAAAAGTTGGGTGGAAGGCTTTGGGTAAACGAAGGTCAGTGACTGCTACATCGCCTCCTAGTGTTAGAAAGAGGTTGACCACACGAACTAAGAGGCCTGTGATTTGCCAAAAACAAAAAGGTAAAAAAGCAGTGCCACGTTCTCAAACGCAGCATTTTTTCCTATTAACGCGGATAGTGCTTCATTGTTTTAACGACGCGGGTCTTTCACTGGCGTTCCTGGAACAGCCTTGTCCGCCGGCCCAGTTGGTGCCTAAGCGTTATTCGCAGAAAGATGGCCAGCAATTCCTTGATCTACTGATGCTGGGTTTGACGCAGAACCTTCATGGGGAAAAACCTGAAGTTTGTGGCGATGCATTTGGTGAGCTACCGTTTCATCTGTGACTATCCGTGAACATTATAGTTCTTTCATGGCTACATCATGCTCCTTTTAGCCTTTATCGAAGATTCGTTCCCAAAGGACATCACCAGAGTGGACCATGCTGGCAGTGTCTTCCTGCGAACATAACAGAAAACAAATAGGGGTGGCGGGTATGCGTATACGTAAAACAGTGTTTCGTACCTCCGAATTCATAAACTGGCCAGAAGAGCTGCTTTCTTTTCGTCAGAACGTCAGTTGCCATTTTGAACACTCTAAACGTCACGCTCGATTGTCCATGCTGCCCGCTATGCAATTAATTTCGAGTGCGTGTAGTAAGCTGCAGTACAAGAATGTTGTACGTTGTTTGCCGCAAGAAACTTCAGAAGTGCATCCAGCTTATGCAGATTTCGGTTGTCACTTATTGTGGGTGGTGGGGGAGGGGGATGCATAGACTACACGACATGTCTCGAAGGACTTATTTTGTCGATTTCATAGTAGCCTGTTCCGTGGTAACTGATTTTGTCTATTTAAAATACGAATCAACGGCAGGGAAAGTAATTTACATGCTTGATAGGATAGGATAATCGGAATGCGCGTGTCAGTGTAAATGTTCGATTGATAGAAGAGCTTCGAGGAGGGATTGACTTAGTTATTATGTATATTTGGCATGTCCCAGTGAGATGATTATCCGCACTGTCAAGTCCGATCTACTAGAGGACTGTAAAAGTAATTGGCATCATAGCTTAGCTAACCCCTGGTGAGTCCCGTGTAGGACTCAAGCATTTGGTCTCCAGCAACTTAACTGAGGCACCATGACTTTGTGTCCCCAGTAAAGGAGGCCCTCCCTTCGGCGACAGTGATAGCCAACTGCCTTGTTATGTAGGGATGATTTACTGGACCGGAAGCCTCTTGTAAGTGCGACTAACTTCAAGTTATGAAACACTTGTCAAGCATTTCGCCTGCAGTATTCGTATGATGCAGCTTTGGGACGAAAGGTGCTTGTCGAAATATCGTACGGACTGTGCGTACACTGGAATCCCTTTCACGATTATCTGCCTCGTTTTCATGAGAACGTGGTACAGCTCACCTGCATTTTGATTGCCTGTCTCGGAATTGTACTCGATCTTCCTCCTCCAAGCAGCTGGGAGCAGCACTGGATCCTCGCAACAGCCGTGATTGCAGCCGGACAGCTTCATCGAAGCAGTCTGCCCACAGGCGTATATCCCGCAACCAAACATTCTGCCGGGCAAGTAATAGCGAAGTTTTAACACTTTTCATTCTAAGCAAAACGAGTAGGCAGGAAGAGCACCCTTCAACACTCATTACATTTTATTTAATGATACTGGCTCCTATGGGCCCCATGACTATAAAGGCTTTTTACTTAAGATACCATACAAAGGCGGGAGCAAATTAGCCTCGGTTGCCCTCGGTTGGAAGGGACTTGTTGTGGTGAGTCAGCAGATCGACGTACCAATTAACTCGTTCACATTATCAGGACTGGGTGCTTTCAAGACAGCATCCCTATTTTTGTCGAGTGGCTGGAATTTGTTAAGGCGTATATAATGTTCGAAAAAAGAGAATACAGTCTTAGGGAAGCTGAACTTCTATTTTCTGAGCCCGTTTTAGGCAGCCGGATAGTAAGCGCGAAAACGTTCCTGTGGCCAAATGGCTACTCCTTCCTGCACCGCATCAGAGGGATAATTCAGCCCATGCTGCTGATTCTGTTCAGCTGTATACGCCGGGTTGACCGCAAGTTCATAATATCTGCTGACTATGACTGGGAATTTCATTTCATTCTGGCCGGGACAGCCGGTACCCTGTCGGAATAGGCTATCACTGATCGTCCGCCGTTCTTTATAAGGGAGTGCAGGGCTAAAATCACAATTTTCATATAAAATGCGGGTTTTTATATTTTGGATGTTTTTAATTGTGCATGTATAAACATATTGCCAAGTTTCACAAATTATAAAGAATATTTTTTTTTTCGTGTGGAAGAGCGGACTCACCGCTGAAAGCACCTATGGACGTTGATTTCATGACGCAGCCGCATAGAGAACAAGAACTCGAAATGTATCCTGAACATATATAATGCTTGGTTTTCGTGTCATGTGGCCAAGACAAAACTGATATCGAGAGGAGAGCACACTGCTAAAGAGAAAAACAAAACTCAAAGGCAAATTTTGGTCCACGGCAATAGCGGATTGGCTGACCCACCGAAATAGAAGCTTGGATTGAATAAAACGAATCACGTAACCTTCCAACACTGTTTTCGTACCACTGGGAGCGTGGCTAACCAAAGCGCACGACAAGCTGGCGATAGAATATGGAGCCTGTACACACAGAGTCACGCCCCACAAGCAACCAAAGAAAGCACTCCACCAGTGCAGACAAAGGCGCTGGACGCTAAAAAAAAAAAAAAAGCTACAGGCAACTCGAAGCAATTGTCACAGAGCAGTGTCATGTTGAAAAGGATGGCCCTAAGTATGCACTATGTCACTTAGATTTATCAGTTTAATGCATATGTGTGAACAGAATGTCCTAAAACATTCGAACTCATTTTTTTTTTTTTTTTCAGTTTGCAATTTTTGCAAGAGCTGAGCCGTTAGGAAAACTACTATTTACAAACTCTTTCGCCAAAGGCTGTTGCAGTGAAATTTGTTTGAACATGATAAGGTAATCTTTGACTCCTAATTATTCTCTACAATAAAAGAGCGTCACATATGTGACACATAACAGCAAGAGAAACATAAAAGTGGTCATTAGAGTGCTTTGATTTTTGCAATATTTTCATAAAGAGCTCGCAATCGATCTTATCCTGCACAATGAACTACCAAGAAGTTATCTATACACATATAAAGCTAGTACATCTTTGCTAGGTATGAAGTGATAGTTTTCCTAATCTGATGCACTTCATTACTCATTATAACAGCAGCAACTTTTCTTCTATTCGTGCTGAGGTGATGCAACCTCGAATATATTCCAATGAGAAGAAGATAAATCATCCCTAAAAGGTTACAGAAATTAGGGCAACAGTTAAAAATTTGACCTCATTAGTGGCCTTGTCTCTTGGCACATTAGAATGAGATATGGTTGTGCCGATTTTTGGGGCCCTTCCTTTCTTCACACATAAGTGCGTGGACAGAACCTTGCCCTGAAAACATCCTAGTGTATGGAAAAATAATCCTCGGCTACCATGATGCTCACAGCCTGAGAACCATAGCAACGACGCTGCCAGAACTCTGTACTAGCTTTCTTCTTTTTGTTTTTTTCAGAAGACAGGTGGTGCGCCCAGTAACCGAAATCAATGATATTCCTTGTCCGCTTCCTCTTCCACGTTCCGGACGAGGAAAAAGTAGCGGGCAGTGGAGTAGGCAGCAGCGCTCGCGCTAGACCTGCCGTCTTCACCGGCTTGCCGCCTTGTAACGTCTTGGTTGGAGGTGCCGGGTACGTTCATCCCTCCTCATCCTGGCCCCCAGGCTTTGGCGGCCTGCGTTTGCTTCCGTCGTCGGCAGCGTGTTCAAGGACACATTGTCTGACTATTCTCCAGCCTGCTGGACCCGGCGCGACTGCGTCGTTCCACCATCCCGTCCCGTCCCCCGTCCCGACCACAAGAGTCGACTAAGGAGAGACGCCGCTAAATGACCCCACCGACCAGAAACGCCACCCACACGACCACTAGGCACGACGGAAGACCCGATCGACCAGGGGACCGCCCTGACACGAGACTCCGACCAGAAGACGTCCCACCGACTCAAGATGCCGCCACACCCGAGGACATCACCCCTGCCCATGTCATGCAGTGCAGTGCGTGCTGGGGACTTGGCCATCGGATGTTGACGACCCCCCCCCCCCCCCCAATCCCCCCTTCAAAAAAAAAATCAATTCGTTGAATAGGGCTAACAAATTTGGTCACATCAATATCGTGTTTCCCAGCATCTAATTGCAATGCGCACGCTTCATCGTAATGGCCCTATATCATATGTTGAACTCCTGTGTAGCGAATCTCTTCACTACACGTTACCTCGCGGAAACCGCAGAACATGTCATTTTCTCCACAAGAGGAAGCGTAAAGGAAGTGTTGTTCAGCAAAGCAGTGTTCTCCTCCGCTGAAGAAGGTCGTTGCGGACTTGACAGTTCGAAGTTCAGCCAGTGTTTTCTAACCTCTGAAGACTTAAGGAGCTTAAGCCTTGTCAGGCGCTTTCAGCCACGTAGCTGTATTGAACAACTTACTACTTTCGTGCATTTTGAGTGCTACTGAGAACTTGAAAGCTCTCTTCTTTGCATTATAATTGCTGTTCCCTGGAGAGCCGCACTGAAATCAAATGATGCAATAAAACAACTATGAATCTTGCTTGCGCAAACTATAAATATTGCTAAACCGTTAGAGTTGGGTACATTCTCTTCCGTCGTTTTCAATAGGTTCTTTCAAGAATTGCTCCTAGTGGCGGGAGAAAGCTATGCGATGTTAATGCTAAGTCCCAGCGTATACTTCGTACTTCCCACAACGCAACAACCGTACGTACAACTTACAGTGTGCCATGATTAAATATCAGAGCACCTGTCACAGTGCGACATGACATTTTACATGTTACAAGTGCCCAAGCCGGTGGTCGAGGTGAAAATAAAAAAAAAAGCCCGAGCATAGCGCTAGAAATACAATACGCCCTATGCTCTCCCTCTAACCCTGCAAAATATCGATATGACATAATGGAACTCGCGCTGCAATTATATGTGCGCCAATTTCACTGCATCAACGTGTAAATACAGCGATTTTATACTAGTAGACTTTACTACATTCCAGCAAGACACCGATTTTCTATGGACGTACATTGTTTTAGCCCCATTTATCGCAAACAGCTCAACTTTTTTTTTTCTCGCATTTTTCCCCGCTATACTGTATCCCTACACGATCTAAATAAATGTACAAAAGATAGCGGCTTCGTATGTTAAAAAACTTATTGGCATGATCATTTAATTTAATAAATTTATTAAGCCCTATCTATGTCTAGACAAATGTTTAAACACATTCCTAGCGACAGTTCTGTCGCGGTGTTTAAAAGCAAGGAAGAAGCTACCATCACAGAAAAAAAAAAAAGAGCCCATAATTTCATTCCGCATCATCATTTTTTTGCCAAAGTTCACCCATATAGAATACATATACAGCAGAAATTCGAAAAGAGTCCTATATACTATACAGCTTACGGTGAAACATGCTTACGACAAAGATACCAATAAAAGAAGCGCATCCCGTCCGGCGTATACGCGGCTGCTCTTAACACGTCGACAGAAACTGCAGCGTCGAAGATGCACGCCGATCCGTGAGCCCCGATCATGAAGACAGCCACCACGCAAGAAAGCATTCGGACGAGTGGCTTCTTCCCTTCAAGCATCGCGCAAATACCAATCACGATTGCCACCGATCTCGGGACACAAGTGCAGATTCACACCCGCCACGGCAAGCGCTCCCAGTAGGAGGGCAAAAAAAAAAATAAAAAAGGAACGAAAAAGCTGAAACGGTGCGCGCTCCTCTGAACAAAGTGGGGATATCGAGGATGTGAGGACTTGCGGGGAAAAAAGGGGAAATGGGACGCGGGAGGGGAGGTTAGCGCCATCAAACGCAGCGAAAGCCAATGGACGCCGCCACGAAGACGAAATGAAGGCTCAGTCCTGGCGCGAGTGCGTGCGCGCTCGAACGTTGCCGAGATTGGAGACCCCGACGTGGGCGTCTCGTACACTCGAGCGCTCAACTGCGGCTGACAGAGGCATCAATCTGTCATTTCAAAGTAGGCCTCCCCACTTCTCGTCTCCTCCCTACACCGACCTCAGCCGGCGTTCTCCCTCAGCCGCCCGGATTGTACAGTCAGCTGGGCCATCCCTTTTCTTTTTATTCGGTTGTTTCGCTACTTTCTTCCTGCAGACTATTTTTTGCTTCTGCTGTGCGATGTTATACGCGGAGTTGTATTATAAACCTTTCTATATAACGTTTCGTTTCGTAAAAGCAAGAATTATCTAGAATAACCCCCGCTCCCCCCTCCCCCTTCGCTTCCAAAAAAAAAAAATCATATTGGGCATAAATATGACAACTTACTGCCAAGGAAAATGTGTATCGGCTTGGTGTCGCTTGCGTTCTATCCGGTCTTTAATTTACTATCGGGATAATTTTATCTTGGGTCAGCATCAAACGTACCTTGCCGATAAGCATGGGTGCAGTCTGATTAGTACGTGAGAGCGGCCCAGCAGGAAACAAGCATGAGTCCTCGAGGATGCACGAGCTGACAAGAGTACGACAACAGAGTGAAAAATTCTGTGTGACTATGTACTTCCAAAGGTACCCCTAGCACGAGGCAATCACACAACAACGATTTGTTTAATGAGCTACAAATTAGATCTGAAGCACTGCGTTATCAAGTTGGAAATCAGCGCCGGCAATTTTTTTGAAAACAGAAAGCAGAAACAAACTACACTTTTCATGAACTCGCTTCTCCAAAAACCGCACTGATGTACGGCACAGCTGAATCACGTCGCAGGAGAATCTAACGCACTTTGAACTTTTTCATTTACACGAGAAACAGCAGGTGACAGTCATGATGGTCACAGAAGCATTCACAAATAGCTCAAACTTCTAGCTAGAAAGTGCGTTGAAAGAAGCATAAATTACACGCTAAAGAGAAAATGCGAGGATGTTGCATGCATTATTAATTACACGAAGGGTATTATATTTTATGCAGTCGATATTTTATTCAACAGTATGTATGAAATCGACAATTCGCTCCCTTCTGCCTATTTCGCGTAGCTGAGAAGAGCAGTTGCTCGGCACCTAGTAGTGGCTAGGAAAGCAATGGATGAGAAGTCTACTTTCAAACAGTAATGCAGTAAGAAATTTAACCTGGTATTTTCTAGTACTACGGGGCTCAGAAACTTTGACGTGATTGGCTCTAGAGATGATCACAGACTCTGAGACTCAATTACCCCTTAAAGGCAGAGTCAGTTAAGAGCTGAGGAACCATGCTCGTAAACTGAAGCAAACATGAAAGGAAGGAAGCGTGCAAACTTTGCGCGAGATGACATAGTTAAATGTCATCTTATTCCGAGCTACCTTTAAAGATTGTGTTTCCTGGTCTTCCTTTCATCTTGTTTTGTAAGATTCATTATTATTCTTCTGCTTAACTATTCTATGTAAATCAATTTACCGGTTCCAGCAGACTTAACTTTGTAGACCCTGCATACTCTTTGGAAATCCTTATATACAATTATCGGGTGGGGCGAGCATCGGACTACTTTGCCTATATCAGGTTGAACGAGCAAATTCACCAAATTATCTGTGCTCAGAAACGGCTAGTACCAAATTCATAGTGTCGAAATGTAGTTTGTGTTTATTTTCCACTTCATTTAGCTACTCTTTTGTTCGCTGATGTCTGTCTCAGATTTCAGTAGCCATGGCACCACCATAGCATAACAACAGCCGTAAATGTGACCAAAAGTCCAGCTCATTATACCTGAATATATCTCAGCTTTGAGGTAAGTGGTATACTGAGATTGTTTCGCCAAGTTAGCGGTTTTCTCGCTAAATTTAGTAGATTTTTTACAATGTTAAGCAAGCAAAAGTGTATTGCTGGAAGCGGGATTTTTACCGGTTCGTAAGTCATGTTGGCAGTTTTCGATGCTCCTACAATTTGTGTTTAGAATAGGGAAGTTCTTTAAAATTATATTTATTTCTGCAACAAAATATTGTTATTAATGCGTGACGTCTCTAATTTGTCAATGAGGGGAACAATTGAGCATGCATAATATGGCATGTTTTTATCTATGCGACATTTTTAATGCTGTCATCAAGTCTGCTGTTTCCGGACATAGGGTTCGGTGGACTAGCATCTGCCTAATATGCGCAGAGGTTGAAAAAAGAGTGCCTGCAGATCGTTACGTTTTGAGACTGGGTATTGAAGGTTCCAAATTCAAATGTACGCTTTTTGTATTAATTATTCGACCCTGACTCCGAAGGCAGAGTATACGCTGCTCAATGTGTAAACTTCTCGCAAATATAAGCCAACAGATCGGTACGACAAACAATGTGTACATTGGCAGCAGCGATGCGATCGTGTCTAGAATAAGCGGTAAGAGCAGACATTTCCCGCAGAGTGCTCGGCAAACCAAGATGAAGCAGCGGACGTGCTTTTGCGAGTGAGAGTGCCCACAGTCAGCGGCCTGCAGTGAGGAAAGTAAGATGTGCTTTTGCAACGTTCCTTATATCCGCAAATGGTCCCTTGGATAGTCCTGAGAATGAAATTCTTTTTGGTGCGAAGTCTCTTGTTGAAAGCGAAATAAGTGTTTTGAAACATATTTAAAATATTGATTGTATTGCTTGTAGACAAAATAGCAACAAAACAGGCTTACAAATTAGATTTCTGATGCAAATATACAATCGAGCAGTTTTAATTGGGGTTTGGGGCAGCGCGGGTTTTCTTTTCTTTAACTGGAATCTCTGCATTTGGCTCTCTATGCCGGAACCGATATTTAAGAACCCATGTCTCTCGCCAGTTACCAGAATAAAGTCTGCTTTCAATAAGAGTAGAGCGTAGGAAAAATAAGCCGGGTAAGCAACTCTTTCCTGGTCTCCCTTGCTCTATAGCTTACGTTTCTGTGCAATGAGCGCCACCGATGCTAGGTCTTGACGGCCGTTGCATAGCTCCCTGTGTGCCCCTTTAACTTGTAACAAAAAAAAAAGTGAAATTATTTCAGCTGTGGCTGTGAAATAAAAATAACACTTTAGTTGCTTTCCTGAAATGGCCTAGCGCAAATCGGTGCACTATTAATTCCATTGTAAATACGACGGGTTGCTGAAATAATAAACAGCTTTCTCCTGAGGCGGGTAATTTTTCAGGTGATGTACACCTCATTAATATACAAATCCAATGTAGGGCCACCGTACTGGATGAAAAATGTTGTGAGCTTGTTGCGGACGATATTATTTTGTTCAGTATTTAATAGGGATGCCGTGTGAGTGGAACATTAACAATGGAAACTACACTCAATATGCAGACAGTATGAAGTGATCAGTCGGTTTGCAACTAAGGCATTCGTTCTATCATCGCCAGGCTGGAGACATCCACTGGGGAGCAAATTCCTTACGCGCATCGCTCCACTCAACATTGCTATGTGGCAGCGGAGACCGCCTAGTCCCCACAAACCTCCTTATACTTTACGCCTACCTAACTTTTTCCGCCTCTTCCGAAGCTTGCTTTCTCTCAGAATCCAGTCAGTAACCGTAGTAACCATGGGCTATCTTCTCTTCGCAAGACTTGTCCCACCCGTTCCTTATTGTTTCTCTTGATTGAGAATATAATGTCAGTAACTCCCGTTTGCTCCCTGGCGCTCTCCTGCCGCTTCCTGCCTCTTAACGTTACAAATACCAATTTTTTTTCCTCGACCTCTATGTTGACCTCAGTTTAAGCTGAATGTTTTTTGGTCCCCTCCTCGCATCTGCCTCGTAGGTGAGTACCTGCAAAATACTGCTCCTACACACATCTCAACCTCATTGTTAGGATTCTAGTTATGGCACTCTGCCGGTTTCGATGTGCAGTCACTATGTGCCCTAAGTGCCCTTTCCGTCCTCAGTGCTTAGCTGCGATCCGCAAATTGCTCTGCTCCCGTGCTTGCCTTCCATTGCCCTTATTTCGTGCTTGCCTTCTATTGCACTTAAATGTGGACCGTTAAGCATCCCTTCATTGGTCGAATTTATACGCACGCTGGTCTGCGCCAGGCATGCATCTCTCTTTTTTTTTCTGCTTTTTCACTGCCAACACGTTTGTTATTCTTCTGTGTGATCCTTCGCCAGCTAGGCACCTCCCAATGGCTCAGCAATTATAGTTGTTGTCTCGTTGGTCGTATTGAATATATCGGCAATCAACCCGCCCTACAATACAATATCAAGGCTGCGATCGTACACTATAGCCGTTCTGAAAATAGCGTGTGGGGAAAACCAAAAGCAGTATGTGCATTGAAAAAAAAGCACTGTTCGGACTCTGGTGGCTTGACCAAGGCGGTGATGAAGTGCAAAGGCTAAACGCAGGCACAAAGCGGTAAATCCGTCAATATTAAGCAGCAACTGCTAGACGCCTTTAGACCTCACAGGACAAGCTGTGACGTAGTAGCAGTACGGCGAAGTGGTTACTGTACGTGCAACTACAAATGCCAAGCCTAACGTCAAATTTGTAGCGACGCGACCACTTCAGCAGTTCTCTGGAGACTGAAGCACATATTTCCCGTGATGCAGATGGAGAGGAAGGTCGCCACATAGGCGCCCGTTGAGGCCATTCACAAGCTCACACTCGCACATTCAGGATTTTATTAAAGACGTCCAGTAACTTTACTTGCCGCCTTCTTACATTTCTCCTATATGTGTCAGAAGCCGATCAGGCCTTTAACCTTTTCCAGCGCCGACGGAGTAAATTCGCCACCAGTAGTTTCGAGCAGAGGCACAGGCAAAGAGGCCAGTTTCACTGGCCACTGAGTTAACCACTGCGCCAACGGGACGGCGGGTTTTTTGACGTACTAATGTGCCAGCCTTGATGATGATGATGATGATAATGATGATGATACCGTTAGTTGCAATGACACATACCCACGGCGGGGAATCGGCTAGAGTGCATTGCACATAAAAACACATTCATGGACAAGCAGTGCGAAGTTTTTCACAGTTCTTTTTTTAATTCTGCGTATAGGGCTCTGTCGTATTCATCGCCTTCGAATTTTCTGACAATATTTCCCTAAAAACTGGGATAGGTGGTAATGATTTCAAATGTGTCGCTGTGTTTTTAGACCTGGCTTACAAGTTACGCAAGAAGAGGCCGACGTGAAGGGAGATTGCCGGGTTAAAGTGTGGTGTTTTCCATCAAGACCAGGTGCTACACCCACGTGTCTCAAGAAAGGAGGGAAAGAAATGTCCTCAATAGCTGCAGGGCGTAGTATGTTTACAATAGAGGCAGAGATGAATTATTTTCTCAAAAGTGACGCAGCAAAAGTAATTTATCGGTTAGTGCCGGAAGTAGAGGATTTGCTGGCCTTACCACCAAGGGCGCAGATAGTGGTGAGTACAGTGATGGAGGTGCTAGGAAGGAAGGGAGGCATCGAAATGGGCGTAGTAGAAGTTAACTTGGAGATCGGTGTGTGAAGACGAAAGTAAGGCTTCGAGTCGGCAGGCTTACACAGGTCGAAACCTTGGTACAGGTTTAGGGCGAGATGGCATACATTTTAGAGAAGGGTGGGAACAAAGATTGGCAAACGCCTAGCAGGCATAACGGCAGTCGTTTTTTGGTGTCCGTGAGATGTTCAGTCATAGCAGTTCACAGTGAGGAACGAGGTGCATACTACAGAAAGGCCGAATACAGCAAACCGACCATTGAGAGGCTGAGGGAGAAAACTAAGAAAATTAAATATATACAATGAATTGCATCAATATGCAAGGTGGAAGACAGAAAGCGAAATGGTTAGCAGAACAGCAGTTCAAGGTGTACATACCCTGTACTTGACATACCTTAGGCACCTAGAAGAAACCCCAGTTATCGATAAAAATGTGCGGGAAGGGCACAACACAACACAACAACAGAAGAAGAGGGCTGGGCTGGCTGTGAATGGTGTCAGAGGCCTAACTGGCAAATGATAAAACCAGCTTGCAAGGAACATGTTTGGATATCAGGAATAATTGCTGCTAAAAGGGCATGGCTAGGGTAGCCTTTTTTTTTTTTTTAAATTTGCCAAATGCAGTAAAGAAAACAGGGATCCAGTCAAATGTCCATGAGAAAATATAAACAGTTTGAGGAAAGCGCAGAGTTAATTAACGGGGGAAATGTCAATGGTACCATCGAGAACCTGGATGGATAAGCCGACGGTAATGAGAGATTGTTGTTAGAAGTTCGCGATCCGAATAACCTAGTTATTATGGAATTAGTAAACGAAGTTTGAAGTAAAGGTTTCAGGTGGATTTCAGACCAGACAAACTTCATGGCATCCTGAAGTCACAACGAGCCTGCAGCAAACTATCGAAAATGAAAATTCACGATTAGCTTGAAAATGGGACACTTCAGCAAAGAAGAAACTTGGGAAGTATAAGAGCGACCAGTGAACCTAACCAAATTGGAACTAAAACTAATAGCAGCAGGCAGTGAGGAAACAATAAGCCCCCCCCCCCCCCCCCTCGCTGTTGAGAGGATCTATAATAAGCTGCACGTCTCATTCCTATAAAAGTTGCATGAAGAAAAGTGGAAGTCAGCTGAAAATGAGAGAGGAAGACACGAAGATAATTCATTATGGAAATTAAATGAATCATCTAATAAAGGCGGGCAGCTTCCAGAGAACACAGGGAGGCAAAGAAGGCGCCGCTTTCTAAAGAAGTTACAAAAAAAATGAAAATCCTGCGAGCAAAAAAAAAAAAAGAAATAGCTGTCACTTAGCTAAGGTTAAGCCTGGATATCTCGAAGCGAAAAGTTTGGCGACGCCGTTTAGCAAGGCGTCCGGCCCTCTCGTACTTCTGCCGTTTCAGCCGCTCGTCTAGCAATGCGCTTTTGATATCTTTGCTGTTTTTAAGCCAACTCCCAAGCTACCACTTCTGGATCAGTGTTTCTCCGCCGTCTGACTCTTGCTTCTTATTCTCCTTCCATGGCGAGTGGATGCGCCTGTTCTATGAGCAAATGCGCCTTATATAATCCCCCTGCCCCCTCCCAACCTTACAAATGCGCACTGCGCGCGGCTACGGCGAAAGATCTGGCGATGGAGTCAGCGGCGGCCACCTGCGCCATGCATGACGTCACTCGGTCTCGCGCATGCGCAGAAGTGGCAAATCTGGGGCTCCGGTTCACGCGAAGCGAGCGGTGTTGACGAGCCTAGAGAAGTTTTCGCTTCAAAACATTTATGCCAGACTCTTAAGCGCCGCCTTCAAGGGTATGACGCGATAGCCTAGGCTGCCATCTCACATATGGAGCCCCACTTAAACTAAACCGTTTAAACGTGCCTACGTGACCTATAGGAACAGTGTGACTAACTCAGCATCCATGAGCAATGTAAGACGGATTCTTATTACACTTTCCCATTTCACATGAGTAACCCCAGCTGGCAGCTCATCCCGAATTTGTGATATCATGTCGTCGCATTAAGTTGCACACCCAATGAAGAATCAGTGCTCGGACATGGCACCTGCCAGCTAACACCTGTCAGCGCCATGTATGCATTTTTTTTGCTCACAACGACGACGCCAGGGCTGGATTTTCGGCGAAACGCCCCGTTTAACGCTATCGCGTTGGAATTAGAAGTGCATAGCTTCGTCCTGGGTAAAATAAAGTAGCACACGTACCAATTGATGAATCACTGAAAAGTGCCACAAGATCCAATGGGGGCCGAAGATATTCGGGTTATATAAGTTGTCTTGGTAAAAAAAATGGAGTAGACAAGGGACAGATTCAGTACACCGAAGTAAAATATCTAGACGAGAATGATGCTATAAAGAAACAATACAACATACCTCAGTTGGAGTCGAATAATTCAGGGACGATATAATAGGAAAATGTTCTCTTATGGAGAACCAGCTGCGAAATGCATAATAAAAGCCCTTATAACTGAGCAGTCTTATTTGGAACACAAAATTAGCTACATGTACAGCCGTAGGGATGGACGAATTTTCAGTCAATCTAATTGATGAAATTGAACCACGAAGCGATTGATCGTTGTCAAGCAACTTGAAAGCTGTCATAAAATAAACGAATTCCGGACATTTAGCGAAGGAGCAGAATAAATTTAACCTATAAAGGAAATGAAGATAATTAAGATGAACAAATATTTTAGACTTGTCTCTATAACTTCCGTCACCTCCAGCCTAGCCATGCAGGCAGTGAAATTAAAAATACAGGAATGGATAGAAAGGAATATACTGGCAAAACTGCAGAACAGCTTCAGAAGCGTTAGACGCCTGGATGATAGTATTTTCGGGCTAGCACAATGCGTAGATGTAGCCAGAACGCAAAACGTTTGCTGCATTTAGCCTTCTTGGACCTAATGGTGCCTACGACCGTGTTAGGAGGGAGATTCCGCCGAACATACTCAAAGGCGTAGTTATAGGGAAGAGGTACGTACGTGAATTACTAAAGGAAATATACCGAGATAATAAAGCAGTTCTTGAAAGGAAAGGGTTAAGATGTACGACAGTTGTTAGGTACACAAACGATAAAAGCTGGGTTACCTGCTTTAGCGTTACTATTCATGATTTACATGAAGGTAAAATATGGAAGTGAGGCAGCAAACAAGCAAGCAAGCGAGCTGGATTTTTATCTCTCGTATAAATTATGAGGAAAGTGAGGAGAACAGCGTCTACCAGGTTTATTGTAAGCGTGCTCTATTGCCCTATCAGATGACAGCCAGGAAGATTTACAGGTGCTAAATTGGTTTACAGCTTTGTTAGATTACAGACTATTAGATTCGAGCCAAATCACGGGTATTAAGTCTCTGAGTAAACGAGGTGAGGGGAACAAAAGTTGACTTTTCACATTTAGGGTACGAAACAGAACAACATCGGCAAGGGGGCAGAAAGCTACTGGCTACATGCGATTGTGCACAGCAACGGCAAGGGAGATTTCACCACGTCCCCTACAGGCGAGCAGCACTGCCCGCGAAGGATATCTCTCGACACGTGGCGGCGCCAGGAAAAATTTACTGCTATAGCTGTTCAAACCGGAGGCAGCAGTAGGCGGCGGAAAAATAGGCATAATATCAAGTGCGCTGGGCTCCTGCTTCGAATCTTTTGCGGCTCAAGGGGGAGAGGAGAGGCCGCCGCCGCGGGCAAGTGTGCCAGTTTGTGTAGCGAATGTTCAGACTTGTCCAAAGCGGAAACTTCCTTTTAGTGCGTCGCTACTATGCGACGCAGCATCGGGCTTGTCCAAGGGCGTTAGCAGGAGAAGCTCTTCGCCCGGCGCCCACTGGCACTCACTCGATTCTTATCATCGCCCTCTGGAAGAGCCGGGCCAATCTCGGCTGGTACCCCAATCATAAGACGAAGGGACATTGTAGGCTTCAATTTCAGCGGAATTAAGTAATGTTTAATGGCATTCGATGATTCGACTAATCGAGTGCTCACAAGTGAATGAGATTGACGGCAGATTGGTGCAATATAAATATCTCGGCGTCTGAGTAAACAAAGAACAGGTGTGCATAAAAAAGCATGAAGAGTCTATGGATACAAAGGGGCGTAGAGATCCCGTGATAATGCAACATAAAATATTATGGGATGCAACACATAATTCTGCCAGAGCTTACCTTTGAGGATGCGGTTTTATGTTTGGAGGCAGAAGTTTGGTCGGAGTTAAAAATAAGCAAGCGAGTTTTTAGAGGATTAGTACTTGGAGCCCGTGCCAAGATTGCAAGCGAGGCAGTACGAGGTGACATGAACTTTGCCATCCTTGTTCCAAGCACGAGAAGCTAAAAACGAAGGCTATATAAAACGCCAGGCAACTGGACAAACATATTGGGGCAGCTGAAATATTTAAGTGCTCGCCCCGACAAAGCAAGGATCAAAGCTGCTGAAAAGATCAAGAAACTAACCATTAGGTATTAAAAGTATGTAGGGAAACAGCGTGGAGAAATAAATAACATAAAACGACCGGTAAAAAACACAGAGGAAAAAACTAGGATATTGTAGTGGAAAAAAAAGTCGACTGTACACCTTTATAGAGAGTGAAAAAACCAAATTAAGAAGGATGTGTTCTTAATTAGAAGAATGAATTGAACATCTTATACTGGAATGTGGCAGTATTTAAACAGATGTCGATGTGGGCACAGTCACTGTCTCTGGGGTCGTATGGTTTGGAGATACCAAAGAATACAGGGAGAGAGAAATAGATGAATGAATAGTCAAGGAGGTTAACTAGGTGATGCACACTATGCTACGTGTAGAGAAGGGAACAAAGAGAGAAAAGTAAAAAAGAGAGCGCTAGTGAAATCAGAGCTAGCAAAAGAAACATGATTGAATGTCCAGTATAAATTGGCAAGAAGCGTTTGGAGATTTGGTGGTCGACTAATAGGACAAGCTGACAAAGAAGCTGAATCTCAATTAAAAATTTAATGAAAACTATTTCAAGACCATGATGAAGGTAGTTGAAGTTTAGGGTTTTTTTATTAATATATATAAAAAAAAGGCTGAGAATTGTGGCGACAGTCACCACCCCCTTACAAAGGAGTGCTTTTGCTCTCATCAGGTTCACCCATACATTCTCGGTTTTTCACGCGTGTGTTTTCTAGATACTAATGCCTGGTTTTACTTCCCTTTTGATAGGTGTCTTGGACAAACTCGCGTCGTAGTGCAGCCTACATGTGTCCTAGCCAGTGTTGTACGTAGCTGATTAGTTGTAATCGAATTCTTGTAAATAATTACATTTTTCATATTTTTGCAATCAATTGACTGCTCAGTTAAACACTATCGCTTAGGGCAATTAATTTTTTTTTTGTTATTTATAAACGTAAATCAATTGTTTGCAAAAAGGCTACAGGATCGAAGCGTCCGTATATATGTGATTGAGTCAAATTTTGGGCCGCACAACAGGGCACATGGCTGCCTGGCAAGTTCCGTTCTTTGTTCGTTGTGTAGCTGGCGCCATTTATGCATTGATACATCTTGAAATAAGTCGTGCCGAGCTAGTTTGTTGTTATAAAAGCGCGCTGTTTTCTGACAATAAACGTTTCTTGTTGGCATTTAATTGCGTTAGAAAATACCATCGAAATTATGAATATTGAAAATATAGCATGTTTATTTTATTACCAAAACGCCTACAGCCGATTTCTTTACTAATTTTAAATTGTGAGGAGGAATCTCAGGCTTTGATTCCGACTGCCGGCAGCTGCGTTTCGATGGAGGCGACATTGAGAGGCGTCCGTGTGCTGTGGGATGTCAGCGCACTTTAAAGATCCCTGGGTGGTCAAAATTACTCCGTGACCCTCTACTATGGCTTCTCTTTCTTTCTTTCTTTCTTTCTTTCTTTCTTTCTTTCTTTCTTTCTTTCTTTCTTTCTTTCTTTCTTTCTTTCTTTCTTTCTTTCTTTCTTTCTTTCTTTCTTTCTTTCTTTCTTTCTTTCTTTCTTTCTTTCTTCCTTTCTTTCTTTCTTTCTTTCTTTCTTTCTTTCTGTCTTTCTTTTTTTCTTCCTTTCTTTCTTTCTTTCTTTCTTTCTTTCTTTCTTTCTTTCTTTCTTTCTTTCTTTCTTTCTTTCTTTCTAATATCCTCTCATTCTTTACGACGCTGTTCAGGTCTCCACAGAGCAAGTATAACAGATACTTCGCCTTTCCTTTGCTGTGAACAAATTAATAGTAATATTATTTCTTCACGATTTCAGTAGCCTTACATACAGCGGCTTTGCATATAACCAACCCAGAAGCGCGGCGCCTAATAGAGGATGCAGAAACTGACATCAAATAGTTGCGCAACTTCGAGTGGATGCGCAAGGTATTCGTAATAAGGTATAAATCCGACCTAGCCTCTAGCCCTTACTTGGATAGAGTGCTCAGTTCAACGACTTTTGTCTTAAAGAAGAAACTCTGTATATTTGCTGATGACAGCTTGCTCAGAAAAATAAATCCTGTTGAAAATGCACAAAGTTTAAAAACATTTCATGCAAGCAGCACTACTTCGTTGCAGTTTGAGCGAGTTTGCATAATGACAACAAATTTTATGGTCCTGAGATTGCTCAGTTACTTCCCAGGGGCTGTAATTTAGGAGAGTAGTCATTTATTTACATTTCAGACGTTTAATTGTAAGTCTAATCGGTTACTTGTTTTGTGTAACGTGTACAAGACTGGTTTGGATAGGCTTTGTCCGGGTTAGCCTTAATGCTAACGCAGACACCTCCGGACCGTGCTACACAGGGTATCTAAATGATCGAAGACAACTCGATACAACACGCGCACAAGCTCGCGCGGAGCACTCATATTACTGCTTCGGTATTCCATATTTAATTACGCTAAACTTTACTTCAGTTATTGTTAGAATTGCAGTAGTTCTCCTGCGCGGCACGTATGCGTCAAAATGGCTAAGTTTACCAATTTCGCCTCTAGTTACGGGGGCTCGACACGTTCCCCGCGCGAATGCATGGAGAAGGAATGGCCCTAGCAGGCCCAAAAAACCCTTGACGTTAACTCGCCCTGTTCCGAGAAACATAGAATTGTTTGTGTTTTTTTTTTCAGTTGAATTCCTGACCTCTTGCACACTGTTGTCTGAACTTGGAAAGCGACAACAACGAAGACGCGGCGTGTTATCGAATGATTTGAGAGCACACTATGGCAGGAAATATAGAAGTGTTTCTTAGCACCGACAAGTTTACCTTAGCTGGTTTTAGTCAGCTGTCAGTCAATTTGCATTGTAGTGACCATCCTCGCCCATGTACGCCGCGCTATGCGAAATCAAAGTGCTAGTTGTTCTGACTCGATACAGTTTTCAAGTGTGACGTGTCAACGTCCGGCACAGAGAAGACTCCTTTATTGCAATAATGACCCGCCAATCCTGATGTAAGCAAGGACAGGTCAGGTCGAGGAGGGAAGGCGCAAAAAAAAAAAAAAAAAAAAAAAAAGAAACGTAAAGTTCTTGGACACGGAAGATATTTTTTGAAGAAATTTCGTTACCTTCGAAAATTCATCTTACGGGCACCTCTGTAGCCAACCGATTTTCAGAAAGAAAGGCGGATGAGTATCCGTGTATAGTGACAGTGTGTTCCTACAGCGAATGATTTTGCAAAAATGTTTCTGTGTTCCAACATTCTTTCCAGCAACCAAGAACGAATAAGTGCACACCCAAGAAGCCGCTACTCTGACATTCGCTGCGCGCCGGATACGCCATAGTTGCGCTAATAGTATATGTGCATACATAAGTTATGCGACGACCTGTGCATTCAAAACATGTGGTGTTCGATCACATTACCTCCACAAAGAAGACCAAGGTAGAATGGCAAAAGCATTGCTACTTGATCAGCATGCTACTGTAGATAAAAAAACAAAAGTGCAGCAAAAAGTCGGCGGAGTACGAAAAAGCGGAAAACGATCACATGAGACCGACGCATGACATTAAGATGGTGCGCGGCTCTGCTGGCGTCAAAACTATTACACAGCGGAAACTGACTAGCTGCTACTCAAGGAGCGTTTCATTTCACAGTGTTTAAGAAGAATGTTTGAACTCATTGTTGCGTGAACGCGTTTCAGTAATAATCGATGAGTGCTGAAGAAAGAGGCAACAAAATGCATTGGAAGGTTAAAATGAATTTTTGTCAGGACGACGGACTTGTCTCGAAAGCAGTGCCCCGCGCGCTGGATTTCTCGGCGATTGCAAGTTAAGCCGTGTAGCCTACATGCATCAAAGGTCTCAATTGATATCTGCGTGCTTATTAGGCATAAAATTATAACAATGTTTTGCATCGCTAGCAAAAGCATTGCCTGATTAAGTGATTGTCCGAGCATGAGAGGAGTAGCAAATAGGTTGACCATATTACCCAGAGACGTGCACGTCAAGAAACTATAATACCGCTTTTAGCTGGCAAAAATGCGAAGAGGACCGATCATTTGATTACACCACCTCAATCAGGAAATTTTCTACGCCCATGAGTGCATGGGTGCGCATGAGTGCATTTCACAGGTCCCAGTTTTTTTCTACTTCTCCTTGCGTCTACGCTCAAAAGTTGCATCCTCCCAGGCCCACATAGAAACTAGAGCAGCCCACCGGTATAGGCCCAGACAGGGGAAGGAGACACGATACCGTGAATATTATGAAGATAGTTTATTTTCGACTAACCCGTAAAACTCACTGACTATGATGTGGATGTTACTGCATCAAGGAAGTTTTCACCTTGAAGAACTAAGCGATATAACGAATTCAAAAAACAAACAAAAAAAAAAGAAAGAAACCTTAAGCGCTGTTACAGCTAAAAAAGTGGACGCACTCGGCCCTGGATCGTCACCTGCTTTTCATACCCTATACTTTATGGCACAAATGGTTTCCAGTCAAGTATGGATCTATATGAGAACGAGGCGACGGCTCCCACAAGTGCGCTCGACAGTCACCAACGCGTGAATGAAAACCGTTTTCTTGCGCTCGCAGCTTCCGCGCCACTGCCAACCACTTATGAAGAGCACCTCCAGTACAGACGCGGGATTAATAATGAAAAATAATCATCATCATCTGCCAGGCTGTTTACCCTCTACAGGGCGAAGGCCTTTCCCATATTTCTTTCATTAACCGGGTCCTGTGTTTTAGCTGCATCCATCAACCTTCTGACCTCATCCGCCCACATAATTTTCTGGAGTCCCCTGCTCTCCATTCATTCCCTTGGAATGCAAATAATAAAATAATATCCCCGTTTAGTCCATATCCCATTTTACATGGATGGAGTCGTGAGGAACGCTGAGATTAATAAGCAACATGTTTCCTTAGAGTGGCTTCAAAGAGCTATTTGAAAAAGGTCAATTGATAGCAAAAAAAAAAAAAAAAAAAAAGATAAGATAAAAAGAATCATCAAAAAAGGAAACCCTGGAACTCTCCAAGGCGCTGTGCATGTTTCCGGTTTACATGACGTGCAGCCGAAAGAATATGAGCACTTGGTGGTCTGTCATTGTTGGAAAATTACATTATATTGATCACTCAGTCTGTCTAGTTAGCCCAGTTTTACACTATACCTGCAGGATGTCAGCGCACTGTTCGGCTTTGCGTCACTGCCAGAGGGCCCAAGAATATTTTGTCCGCACCTATCTACGGAGGTAATTCTGTGAACTGGATTATGCTGATGAGGCATCGTGCAACACCACTTACAGCATGCCTGCGAAGGTGAACAGGTGCGCTCTGTGGAGCTCAGTGAAAACTTCAGCTTCCCGGTCTTAATTAATTCTGGCAGCACGAGCTCGGCATCCTGCAAGCATTTTCACGAACAGTGGAACCATACAAGAATCTGCTATAAAGTCCCTAGCTACAGTCTGAAACTATAAGAGTGCATGCCGAGGAATCGGCATCTCGCCCCAAATACAAGAAAGGAATACCGTTTGTTGCTCATAATGAAAAGAAAGTTGTGTGTTTTGTTTAATTAACTCGTTTTTGAAAACAACACGCAGAATCTTCATTTTTTTTATTCTTTCTTAATTTAGAGACTCGTAAGTATGAAGTGAGCGCGTTCATGTGTCGTGACTATCTTTTCTACATTTTTATCCTCTCGCATCTTGATCACACTGAGCACACTAGAAGCTGGCGTTTTATATATTGTTTTAAATATAATAACCGCAGTCATAGATCCGTATTCGGCACTCCTCTTGAGGTCTTGCTCTTGAGACCCATCACTGTTGCGCAGCAACACCAACGTCAAGTGCCGCAGAAAGCACTGCGCATGTTTTTCAGCCTCTTGACTGGACGCCATTCTCTCCATGACAAACAGCGGCCAAAGAATCAAAGAAAGGCACTCGCGTGGATGATAAAAAATGGAGGGTTAAGCACGCTTCATCCTCGCAACTTCGCTGTCGCCCATTAATACGAAGAGCACTCATGCTTCCCGCCGCTGCTTTCTCAAATGCGCAACGAGCCCGTACGTTTAAGTGGCCTCGTGGAAGGACGCCAAAAAATTTCACTGCGACGACAGTTGCTTACCACTTCTTTTAATATATTTTTATTACTGCGGCAGACGAAGCGGCTAGTGACAGATCTTACGTACTCGTTAAAAACGTGTCAGTAGTGCCGTAGCTGTTGTTCAAGAAAAATGCTCTCTGAGTGCTCCCGATGCAGGCACGAATACATGGTTCAGTATTTCGTTGCGTTGTTTACGTCTATGCATATGTGCCCGAACGGAACATTGTTGTTGCTGGTATAGCTATAAGGTAAACAATTAGGCGATGCTTTATATAGAGTGCTGCATTATATTTTCGCGGTACAAAAATTATAACAATGGGAGATTCGCCACCCGACCAGACATGATGCCAGGTATCTTAAGCTGCCTTTATGGTGAAGAAGGAAGGGGGAGGGATGGAGAATGCTGTTCGCTCGGTATTGCACTCATGGTGAAGAGGAGTGGGCTCACACGCGTATAAGTGTTTCGCTCTTTTGGTACAACTTGCTCTCTGAGAGCAAATTTACGATATGATGTAATTAATACATGTCTCTGGGCGCTTCTTCTTCTGCATACTCGACTGGAAGGACTTGCAGGTATAAAGAGTCAATAAATTGATAATAAAAGTCGCCTAAACTAAACCGTGACTTGTTTGTACGCCTGACCATTCACGAATGAGTTTAAATGTGCCTTCACAACATCTGGATGTCCGAAATGAAAAATACCTGGGCCAGCTGAGATATCTGGCTGCTTCTAATATGGCAATCTTTCATGTACAGTAAAAGCAATGTGCCAGGACAACGCGCTCCAAAGCGCTCCAGGTTAAAATTTGTAGGGAAAATATAAAAAAAAAACTTGGTCGTCGTCGGCTACACGGGTCGAATTCAGATAAATGAAATGTTGTTCGGAGCCCTTCTTAGAGAATAAAATATTTTTTAAGGTTCTTAGTTCCCCCTTCAGAGAAGGTGAATTAGATATTGATAGTTGCGCATTTTAACTATCTCCTGAGCCTGGTACTGCAAATCCATAATAGAGCGCCTCAGTTCGCTAATAACTACCGCGTCAAGGTTTATATTGCAATCTGGTTGTTCGCGCAATATGCTATAAATTTGGAGTAGAACTTTGCTTTAAGTGTGCGGAGCAATAAAAGTAATTTTAACCCCGAATATAGAGATTTTAGCATAGGAACGAACATAAATATACGAAAACTGTGCTGCAGGACTTCACTTAAGCGGGAAAAAACTTCTAGAACCGGGGCCGCTTCTGCGGTAACACGAGCGTAGCGACTAACGCTTCAACAGCCGCATTCAATGTGAAAAAAAAGACTTAAACGAGCGAACATCAGCTAAACAGGAAAAAGGGCGTAAGATGCATTAGCGATTTCGAGACGGCGCCTCCACTTCTAGACCTGCGGTCTTTTTCTCCCTTCCCCTCCTCTTAGATATACAGTGCATGCCTCTCTGTGGTTGCTGCAACAACAAGGCGGCAAACGGGAATATACCTCTTGGGTGATATATATGCTTAGGGGATAACTTAGGGACGGACGCATTAAAAAAAGGAGGCGGGGTTTTAAAAACTGGGAAAAAATGATGAGAGAGTGTATGAGATGGAGAAAAAGAGGAATTTTCTCGGGGAGCCCTCACGATGTCTTCGATGGGGGCGAGTCTTCTTCATCGTTTCTCCTCTGTGGAACATCCCCAGCAGCCCCTTCTGCCCCGCAACCCAGCACACTGGCCGGATCCGGCGCACGCGTGCTCCGCGACGACTCACAGCTCTTCTTCGACATCAGCGGCCCCGCTCTTTTGAAAAAAGCAGCGCGACCGACTTATCTATAGAGGCCCGCCGATGCGTGCCAGGAATCATTTGCCAAACGATGCCTGGCTTTCCGTTGCCCCTCGGTATCCGTGGCAGGGCTCCTGCGCGCCCCTACTGAGAGGAAGATCTGGCCAAGGAGGAAGCTAAAGAAAGAAAAGCAAGTGGGATGACGGGGAGGAGGCAGGAGTCGTCGGGCAGCACTTCTTCGACGTCTCCGTCAGATCGCCCCTCTTCCGTTCTGGTCCTCTCGATGCGGGAGCCTGTAGCGATGAACAAAGCCAACGCTGGCGCGCCGTCCAAACCGCGCGAGCGGTTCGAGGGCGCCCAGACTGACGCCAATACAAAAGGAGGGAGTGAAAAAAAAAAAAAAAGATGCGACGAAAAAACAAACAAACGTATGCGGCCCAAGAAAGGCCGGAAACAAGAAAACACGTGATATGAAGCGGCGAGGACGAGAGGGTGGCCCAGGACGCGGGGAATATTTGTATTGATTGGTACTGGTATAGCCTAGCGTAACGGGGCCGTATTGGAAACTTCGCTCGGCCAGCGCATGCGTCGGACGCGGTTGGCTGCGACGGGTGACGTCCCGTCGACGAAGCCTGCGGCGACGGACAGGAAAAATAAAAACCACGAATCCGAGGAAACGGAGAGAGGCAGGATGCTTCTGAATGTTTTGTCATGAGCGACTTGCCGGCCACGCGTCTGTGCGGCACGATTTACTGCTGTTGTGCTGCTCACTTTAGCGCGCTGTGGTGGTCGTCAATTTGACATTCTGAGTGACCATAGTGTACTGATGCAGATGTGTTTCTTGGATGCATTCTTCTTTCCGCATACATGCGTGCGTGCGTGTGTGTGTGTGTGTGGGGGGGGGGGGGGGCGTGCGTGCGTGCGCGCGCGCGTGTGTGTGTGATGGAAAGGCATTAGCGATGTTTCAAAAGAACTTACAACTGAGCACTATGCCTAATAGACTCTTGCGATTTGCAGTTGCAGAAAGAAGGGGAAAACGTCATCGCCGAAGACATCTTCATAATAAGTAATGGCCTAGGGAAACTGATTGGCGACTAGTACTCTCCTAACTATGTTTCATCGCGGTAAAGAGTATATGAAAGGGCGACTTAATTCTTAGGATAAAAATAACAATAATTTCACATACTAAAGGACGCCATTAATAAGCATTAGGTGAAGAAAGCTACCATTAAGTACAATAAGAAAGGGCAACCTTCAACCACAAAACGCGTTTACATATAAAGGCGTGTCACAGCAACTGCAGGTTGTCGATGAGTGTTTTCTACTCTAAAATTTATGAAAAAAAAAAAAAAGAGGCTGAAAGCAGGAAGAATTGAAAGAGATCTACAAAAGTGTTTCAACCCCGCCATGTTTTCTAATAAGGCGAAAGCCTTGCTATGTTTGCGAAAACGTATCCACAAAACGCGGAAGTAAAACATGAAAGCAAAATATGGAAACAAAATGTAACGTGTGCTTTGGCGTCACATTGCGGGAAGGCTGGTAGTCATGAACGTATATGTATGACAAGTGGTAAATAAATGTCACGTCATGCCTACTCAAGTCATATGAGTTATTATAATTTAGCTATGAGTCATGGCCACTTGCCGTAAGTCAGTCAGATCAGAGATCCAGTGTGCACGACCATGAATTCTATGACTTGTTTAAATCAGTCATGACCATGACTAGCGTTTAGTCGTCACTCTACAAAGTCCTGAGTCATGACACTAAAATTACTTAGTCATAACACTCAGAAATGCTTAGTCATTAAATTCTAGGAGCTACTAAGAATAGTCAATACGTAGGCTTTCGCATTTCTCCAATGTCGACCTCCGCGGTACTCTCAAAGGTTTTTGTATCGCCTTCGTATAACTCGCAAGAGATGAGCCCTTTGAAGAAACGGCGAGCCTAAAGGAAGCCTGGCAACCGGCGTCTACGTTCAAAACGCTCAGGTATTCTCCCATGTCCTTGGTTTTACGAAAGAGTTTAGGGCCTCGTGCAGCGAACGAGCCGGCCTCGCCGTCATTGGCATCGGCCTAGTTAGCGGTAAAAAAAAAAAAAAAATCGTACTGGCAGATGAATTGACAAAACCATGACGTCGATATCACATCTAAGAGTGCGGGAAATTCAAACACCTCTCAGACCTCACGTTAAAGGTTACTTCCATTCGCAGAAAAAGTTAATAAAACATGACATGTATAATGCGAATCAGTGGTCACCGCATGTATAAAGTGATTTAACCGTATTCGATAACTGCCAGTTCCCGGTAAAACATATTAATTTTTAAGCGTGATTCAAACTCACACCCTTTAGCGATTCGGACCCGCTACCCAATCTGTCGCGGTGTGTACTACGCTTGCGCGATTTGAGAACATTCAAGGATTTATATTTATATTGTGCGATCTCTCGCCTAACAAGATGTCTTATGACTGCATTCAAATGAGTGCATGGATACTATAGATGTGCGTGAAGCCTATTTTAATTAAACTCATCTACTTTACGTATGCAAAGCATTTTTTTTTGTGCTCAGATCCGACCACTTACCTCCATGCCGCCATATCCTTAAGGCGGATCAGAAGTGTCTCCAAGATTTCTGCCAGTATGTTTTTTGCTTCCTAAAAAGTTTCATAATGATTCAGATTGCATGAAGAACGTGACACTGTCAGCCGCAGCTCTCCACACTGATTTACGGCTCTAGCAACTGCAGCAGGGAGGATGTAATGTATAAACTGCTGTGTCCAACGTCGCGAAAAGATCTATTTCCTATGAGGGGGGCTTTAACAAACTGGGGGGTAGAGAGGGGGGGCTGTGACATGCACTGACTCCTCAGCGCAGAGAGGTTTTAGTATTTTGCCTTCTTTGAGCAACGGGGAATTCGACCTTGGGATTAGCGGCCGACTGCAAAAGGCACTGAGCCTGAGCGTCTAATTAGAAACTACATTGCCCGCTCACAACGAATCTACATATGCGCCAATTTGAGAGTAGAGTATTTTGTGATTATTACATTTGCAGTGCAGTGCACTGCGTTGTGATTTTTTGTTTTATTGCATTGTACTCTATTGTATTGCAATGCACTGCATTTCTTTGCACGCATTTTATTGAACTGAATTGCTCGTGAGGGCATGACGTTGGGCGCCTTTAGCTTTTCTTACTGTGCGGACTTTTCTCGCGCAGTGATGTATGTATGTATGTATGTATGTATGTATGTATGTATGTATGTATGTATGTATGTATGTATGTATGTATGTATGTATGTATGTATGTATGTATGTATGTATGTATGTATGTATGTATGTATGTATGTATGTACGTATGTATGTATGTATGTATGTATGTATGTATGTATGTATGTATGTATGTATGTATGTATGTATGTATGTATGTATGTATGTATGTATGTATGTATGTATGTATGTATGTATGTATGTATGCATGTATGTATGTATGTATGTATGTATGTATGTATGTATGTATGTATGTATGTATGTATGTATGTATGTATGTATGTATGTATGTATGTATGTATGTATGTATGTATGTATGTTAATCTTCAGGAGTGTCAGAGGAGTAAAGAAATTTAGAAATATAGGATCGGCAGCATAGCATTGGAAGTTTTAAACAAATACATATATGGTACTTTCAAAACCTATGGCCAAAATTTGATGCAGACATGCAGTCTTGGCTTCTTCCATTCACTTGTCACGTTCCCGTCTGGATTTAGGTCCCTCTACCAGTTAATTGCTGCTGGGGTTTCATCAATTTATATGAAATCATAATACCGGACTGTTGGATCCGGGACCTTGTTGCCTGGATATTTTCAATGCCTCCAGTTTATAGTATAATAGGGTACCACTGTAAAATTTGGAAAGGTGCGTATTACGCTGAAAATGATAAAATAAAGTAAACATTCGCCTTTTGTGAAGTGTAATGTTACTAGTGAAAAAATAAATTTTTCGCCTATACCTTGTACGTTGTGGTATTGAAAAAAGATGTCAGTTATGTTTTTCTTCTGTGAATGTCATACTGGTTTTTGGCGTCATATAATCACTGAAATTCTATGAAATGGGTGGCACAAGGGGGATGGCGAAGGAACTACATCAGAAATATACCATCTAATAAAAAAAAGTGCAGTATATTTGCAACCGCATAAAGAAAGACGATATATGAAACCTACAATTATTACTCATTCCTACAATGTACGTAGGTTTGCTTACGCTGTCTCGATGAGCCCGCTGCTTCACTTTGTGTCGCCTACACAAATTAATCCATCAATTCAGAGCGTAATCAAATAATCCAGTTCCGCACCCCGTCCTTCGTTTCTGATGCATCGACGTGGACGTGCAGCGTTCTCACTACTTAACAATATATACACATCCCTGCGTTTTTCGCAGACATGCTCTTTCACACGGAGTAACTTTGCAATGTAGCGACACCACTGCGCTACGCGTAGAATACGACAGACGGCCGTGGTTTTGCTAGTGCAGGCGACTTGTAGTTTTTGCCGACACACACCACCTTTGCTCATAGATTGCTGACTACATTATTAAAGCTAGCGACCACACAATCACTGCTGATACTGCTCTGAATACGCGTACCAGGATCTTGCTGTTTTGCTGGGCTTAAAAATATGTTCCAAGCCTACGAACGTTTTCACATCGCCGTTCAGACGGCGGCCGGCCTCGGCTGTTTGGAAGAAAAATGGCGGCCACAAGCATCTTTGCGGCACTCTGAAATATTTTCGATGATCCTAAACTTCTCTTGCCTCTTACCACATCAACGGTCGGATGAAGGAACCCGCCTCGGTGTTTATCGAAAACTGGTCAATATAAAAATGTATGCATTACTTGCGAAGTCAAAGACTTATCTAAAGCAGGTTGTGACAGCCAACCCGGATCATGAAAGTGAAATAAGTATGAATTAAGGCCAGGGTCGAATGAATACAGAAGGTATCTTGTACCATGTCCTCAATATTAGACTATTAGTATCTCTCCGGAAGACGGTACACAAAGCTGGTTAATCTTGGTAGTACTAGCCTATAGGGCTAAAATTTAGAGGATAACGAAGAAAACAGGAACGTCAATTGAGGACTGAGCAGCAAGCTCTAAGAATAACTATTCCAGCTGTAAAGTTAGATAAAGGGGGCGCAATGTAACACGAAACAAACGCTCCATAATGACGTCCTGCAAAACGACGGGACAATAACCGTTGATTATTTAGATTAACGGAAGCGTACCAGTGCATTACAGGCAGTGGAGTGTGGATGATGTTGGAAAATTAACGAAGTTCCTGGTTGCAGCACATGACACAGGACTGGAGCGATGCAGCAGTACACACCGTCCTGCAGGGCACAGAATGGACAGTGTAGCGGACTGGAATGGGTTCGCATGGGGAGCTTGCAAATAGAAAAGGAAACGATGGCGCTGCTGTCCTCATTATTGAAAGCGTTGGTACGATGCTTTAAGTTCGTCTGCAAACTGAATTGTAAACGTGAGTCGTGCGGAGGTTCTGACAAATGAAATATATATATATATATATATATATATATATATATATATATATATATATATATATATATATATATATATATATATATATATATATATATATATATATATATATGTATATATATATATATGTATATATATATATATATATATATGTATATATATATACCTTTTTGGCGGCGTAGCCAGCGCTTGGTCCGCTGTATTTTGGGCGAAGCAAAACGCGACTGCTCAAACACCTTTAGAATTCACTGGGTTTTGGTGGCGCGGCGTTGTCGATGTATTTGAATTGGACAGGAACAGCGGAAGTTTTGGTGGCATGCGGAGATTCTCGTCTTCTACACTCTGTATTCCAGTTCTGTAACGTAGCTATGTTCATAACTATGATAACCATACCTTTTACTAGTACATTTTAGCGCATTAGGATGCCCAGCTCCTTTCACTGTCACATTAGTCAGTATATACTGCATCAGCCCATATGTACAGCCGCCGTGATTTTAACGCAGTGGCGTTAAGGAGCTCGTGTCGCAGAAAAGCCGGTGTCGTCGGCGTCGGCGGCGTCGGCGGCGTTGGCCGTGAGCGATAAACCCCGGCATGCACTTCATAAATAAAAAGCAACTTCCAAGAAGGGCTGGGTGGGAATCGAACCAGCGGCGTCTCCGAAGTGTGAGACGGAGACGCTACCACTCAGCCACGAGTTCCATGCTTGAAAGCAATACAAAAGCGCTTCTAGTGAATGCGGTGTTGCCTTAGAAACGTGCCGTAGAACGTTATACTGCGGTGTATATTGGTAATTATGAGCATGTTACTTACAGAAGTCGCAGTTACACGAGTAGCGAAGTACGTTTCCGCTACATTTCTTCTGCGCTCTGCGCACATGCAGAGTCATCTTGCGACAAACACAGAAGAACCCCTCCTCGCAATGTGCGGCGCTGCCCCGACACGTGGCGCGCCACTCGCCCCTGACGCTTAAGCTTCGCCTTCAAAAGTGGAACGCGATAGCGTTATTGCACCTCGTTCGCACCGCCCACTCATTCGCTCGGTATGCTCGGTGCGAACGAGGTGCAATAACGATGTCGCGTTCCACTCTTGAAGGCGAAGCTTAAGCGTCCTCCAAATTTTTAATAATATAGCGCGAGTTTCGACTAAACTGCTAGCGCCGGCGATAAGCGTGCAACACGGCGAGAGTTCGCGCCCGCGCACTACAGTGGAGCTTCGTCTCCTACGCTATCCCAATCGCGAAGACACACACCCTGACACAATATGTGTTCATGAAAAAAAAAAAAAGCGGCGTGCACTAGGACACACGTGCTTTGCTTGGCGCCTCTTTTGTCCTGTTCGCACCTCATTTATTAGCCATTCTTTCCACGTGATGTTGCATTTCCTTTCATCTACTTTTTTCTTAACTCTGCTTTTCCAGCGCGCCCTCCAAGGAAAGGAAAAGAGGAAAATCACATCTAAGCGTCACATTTCATGCGCATGTACTCTACAGCGCTTCGGATTTTGGAGAACAGATGTTGTGGCAGGGCGTGTGTCTTTGTGATCGGAACAGCGTAGCAGAAGGTGCCCTCTCTTCTCGTGCGTGCGCAAACTCTCGCTGTGTGGCACGCTTATCACCGTTATAAGGCGCTGACCAGCGGTTTGGTCGACGCTCGCGCAATATTTTTAAAAATCAAGGCGGCTGTACATGCAAACTATTGTTCCTAAACCTTTTTGTGTCTCGAAATTGCTATGAATGATCATAAATGGAGCCTAGGTTTTCAGTTAAAGCTCACAGATTTCGATTGTCCTTGAGTTGAATTTTTTTATTGCCGTACATATTTGTCACCTCATCTCATCTAGTCGTCCTGCAATAGCTTAGGCCTGATTGCTGCGTGAAAGTTTCTCTACTCAAGCCCGAAGGCAATTTCCGAATTTTTACCTTACAGCTCAGCCGTGAAACAAACCTTCAGAAAGGAAACCTTCGACTTCGCTTCTTATGCTTTATATGCGCTGCTGAAAGCTGTAAAAAACAAGGATGGGACTTACATAGATACGTGTGCATTGTATTGTAGCTAACAGGTCAACGCAAGGCTTACTTATATTTAGTCCTCTGAGGTGCACAACATTGAGAAAATCTCAAGCGTCCGTACAAAGAGCTGTGAAGGGGCAGTTAATTTTTGTGATCCAAAAATATTCGTTCGAGCTCTCGGAGAAATGTGTACTACTGACGTAACGTTCATTGTCACCTGTTAAAAATGCAAAACTGAAAAGTTTGCATTGAAAAGCCACCGTGATACTATACCTTTTTTTTTTTTTTCAGTTCTTTAGGTGCAATAATATTTACAAGCATTTCTTTTTGTTTTCTCCAGCTGTGAGCGGCCATGTAAATAACCGTCATAAGCATCAAATATACAAAATAAATATCGTTTATTAGCACCCGTTACGGCTTTCCATAGCGGTAAATCTTTATAAAGCGTCTGTAGAAGATTCATTAAGCACGGGAAAGCAGTATTTGTAGCAGTCTCTGAGATAATACATAAGAAACCAGCCGAGCGAAGTGGCGCCAGCAAACCGTGAAAACACCAGCCAAGAGCAGCAGCAGCCTTTATAGCACAAGCAGGGATTGCTGCGAGGCTGAGGCAAGAACAAACATATCACTCAACCTCTCACCTCAGGTCTCAGCCCTCCGAAGCCGGTAAACGATGGCGTAAAACAAACAGATAGGGAAAAAGCTGGAGCAGGCCCCGGATCTAAAGGGCTAAGCTTTGGCCGGCCGAGCACACCTTGCGGCTTCGCCCGCTGTGCTCGGAAAGCCAAGGAATCGGGGAGGAAATAATCCCGTCCTCAGCTCGGCGAACCACCTGTAGCCCGCAAGAAACAAAACAGAAAGAAAGCCTTCTGGGGAAGGCGGTGCTGCAGGAAAGGTAGAGGGTCGCAGGGACAGAGGTAACGCGAACCCATCATGAAAGAGGAAGGATTAATAGTGACTTGGAGACAGATTAATCCGGTTATTGCACAGGCACCTGACGCTTTCACAGCGTATCCGGCTTCCGCGCAAAGGGGAGGGTGATGGGGAAGCGCAAGAGGGGGAATCACTGCAGGGGATTCTTTTATTTATTTATTTTTTTGCTTAGCGCGAGGCGCCTGCTCGGCTCTCGGGCCATAGTTGCTCGGTGGCGGCTGTGGTGTCCGTCGCTGCGCGGTTTGATGGAGAACGATGAAAATGGCTGCGAGAAGAGGGCTGTTGCCATTTCCGCCGGGCAAAGGCGTGACCACGCGCATGTGATTTATGTTTACGATCGCCGGTTTCCCCCCGCCTCACAGCGAGGCTTGTCTCGACAGTGTCGCGTCGTCGGTAATGTGCGCCACTGCAGAGCAACGGGCCAAGCAGGGGTCGCAGGCGCACGCATGGCTGTCTCGGCGACCTTGGTCGATCGTGCCAAGTAGCCGAGTAAAGCGCCGCTGTAGTGGTCCGCGGCTGCTTGTGCCCCGTTCTGGAGCTTGTATCTCGTCTCGTCGCTTTTCGCTTGCCCGTGTCGCGCGGTAAGTAACGGTACACGTGTATCTCTGTCAAGTCGGTACAGGCGAGCCGTTTGAGCAGCAAGACGGAGAAGGAAGTAGGCGAATCGTGCAGGTTTGGTGAGCAGATTTCCGAAGCAGCGCTTCCTGCGTCGTTTACTGTCGGGCGAGTGGCGGATATGGCATTGCGGCAAAGCGAAGCAAAGCCAGTTTTCGCGCGCAAGCGCATGCTGATAATACGAAGCATTAGGTGGGGACAGGAGAGCGGAGAGACAAGATAAGGAGTTTTACAGAGCCATCACTTGTTATACATCATGGAGAAGCGTTTCGTTACGTTTTAATTCACATTAGAGTGGCTGCTTCTACCGCGTTATAGCAGCTGAAGTCTTTGGTTTCGAAATTATTTGCGTGTTCTTTTCCTCCAGAATTTCTTCATATTGTAAATGATATTGCTTTTTCCATTCTTGTTGTCACGCAAACGCACAAGTGCCTAGCCAAATGCATGTAATGTGTGTGTTTCTAACGGTACAGCCACACATGATGTGCCTGACACTAAATGAATAGAAAGTTTTCGTAGCGGTTACTAGCTGGGACATTGTACCAAGAGCTAAGTTTAAAAGTATCACTGACACTCTAATGTCTGTTTATTTGAGATCATTTTAGTAACGGCAACGTTTCCATGTCTGCAGTTACGGGGAAATTTCTTTCTTCAAGCAGTTACGCGGTTACATTGGTTTCTGGGAACAGTCGTCATTTAGTTGGAAGAAATCGGAGTTTCACCGCAACATTTATACATCCGCGGATGTATTTACATTCACCTCGGCCCTATTACAGTGGCAAAGCACATGAACGTTGCCGTTATTGCATAGCTACTGCTTGTTCATGATGAAAAATACCACAAAAAGTACATGAGTACAAAAAGCACAAGTTTTATCAAGAACTTCCACCAACTCGCCTAATTTTCGGCACTGCTGCTTGTCATGGCCTACTTTTGTTTTACAAATTTTTAATCGCTGTTGCTCAAATCAATCATTGCATGTTTACCCCATTTCTGAAAACTATTTAGAGTAATGCAGGCCAGGTAATTTGTTGTTTTCTACATTTGCAGGCAAATACCGTTTTTTGAATATGTCAATATGGTGCGACTAGTTACACCATAGTGTCTCCTATTTCTATCAAAAATGTGTAATAAAACAGTAACGTCAGAAAGCGTAAACACACTTTTGTTTTCGCGTATTTCCTTGTTAAAATATAATAAATGCATGCCATGTCTAGGCTACACCTCGTACACTTCATGGCCCAAAATAGACTACTAAGAAGGCGATCGCAAATGCCTGAAAGTCGCTGCTTCATAAACTAGTGGAGTTTGTATTGAATAGTCCAAAAAATGGTTCTGGCATGCAATGCGACTTAGGGTTAAATTGACTGTGTTGCCCAACAGTACTTTCTCGGTAAAAGACGACACTTACGGGTAACAGGCAGTGCTCTACTGTATGTGCTAAGAACGAGCCTACAGCTAACGTTATTTCGTGCTCAGAACATATACCCGATTATGAAAGAGCCTGGAATTCAGCCACAAAGAGCAGTACGAGGCAAAATCAAAGACGCAAATTGAATCTCTGGCGTCTAAATGCGTATATGTCGTATCAGACCAGACGAATATTCAGAGAAGCCGTAAGAGCTCCACAAAAAGGGCTCGCAGTAGCACAAAGCAAAGCTATAAAAGTGGCGAAAAAAACAGGTTAGGTAAAGAGCGGACAGGGCGAGGCGCGTAAGAAGTGCTCAGCGAGCGCTTTGCTCCCCGAGGTCGTCAAAATCTTCCTAGTCGCACTCTTGCCGCCACTTTCCTCCAGGCTTCGCCAGCCGCAAGACCTCGTCTGAGCGTTCCAGCCGGCCTGCGAAGAGCTCGAGCTGGCTGCTGCTTTCTTTTTTCTTCATTGACGTCCCTTGTTATGCCAGTGGCTTATTGCTTTTTCGTCGTCGTCTCTTTTTTCAACTTTTGCTTCTTATTTGTCACCCCATAAACTAAGCCGCAAAGCAGGGGCTCTAAAAAACGTTAGCTTCGCTCTCTGTCGAAGCAAAACTCAAGAAAAAATACAAGCTATAGTCAGCGACAAACTGCTTCTCATACGCGTCATAACGAAAAGGGACAAAAAATAATCAAACGCGGAAGAGACGATATCGGGCGAGAAACAGAGAGAACATCGAGAGATCCCTTCTTTCGCGTTGCAGTTAACGAACCGTGCTTGCAAAAACCAGGGCGCGAAAGCTTCGCGCACGTAGCAATCGGGTAAGGAAGTAAATAAGACACACACAAAGAAGAATTGCGACGGTAACGTCAGCTCCGGAAGAAAATGCAGTCGCTCGCAAAAACACAAGCACAAGCAGAAGGAGAGTGCGAAAATACAGTAATACACGAGCTCGCATTGAAGCTCGTCTCCTTGCGCCTGGCGGATGCGTCTCTCCTCCTCTTCAACCCTCAGCTGTCCTTCCTTTCCTCTCTCTATCCCGATCCTCGACACCTCTCAACGCCTGGCGACGGCGGCGGCCGCGACTTCGTTTCTAGAGACCATGCTCGGATGAAGAGAAGGAGGTAAGGGAAAGGTTGCAGAATCCTCGAAATTACAGACCGTGTTAGGTGCTTCATTCAGCGCGCGCTGCTACTGCCTTTCCTGCTGCTGCTTCTGCTGGTACGCCGCTTTCGATCAGCCTTGCGAGAAGCCCATCACATCGGGAGCAGCTTCGCTCTCCATGTCCTCCTCTTCCTTCGACCTCACTCGACACAGATGCATGCCAGCAAGACCTACGCACAAAGCGAAACATTGAAGCAGCCAGCGAAGCCAGATTTAAGTAGTTCGACAAAAACAGCTAAAAGAGAGAATTCCTATGCGATTATGATCGACAGTGAAAAGGGCGGCTAAATCCCCTTATTGTTTGCTCCTCCGCTCCTTCCTTTCCTTCCAGCGGCGCCGGTTCCCCGAATGCCTGCTCTCCTCTTAAACAAGAAGGCGAAATGAGGAGAGGAAGGTTGGCATGAGAGGAGAACATGACTGTCGAGAAAGGGAGTGAGACCTTATTGGGGAACAGCGGAAGAAAAAGGTCGCAGACAGCAAGTCGGGAAGGCTGGTAAACGAGTACACTGTGAAGCTGGTGACTTGCGCGCACGGAACAGATCCTTGATTTGCAAGCTAATAGCGTTAGTTCCACGTGTTGGGCGAGCAACAGCCCCCAAGGAGCGGAAAATAATAGAAAAGGTGCCAAGACGGGGAAGAGCATAGCTAAAAATATAGAGAATGACTCCGAGCCAGGATGATGAGGAGCGTAAGGAGAGGAACAGAATCTGGCGTCTCGTTTTTGCCTTTTGTGGAGATTTAACCTCTGGCAGAAAAGAAAAGAAAAAGGCAAGGTCGTTCAGAGAAGCTCTACTCGCGAAGGAGGCGTACCGTGACTACGGCGACGCTTTATATAACTTTGTGCAAAAATTGATCGGCTTCAATCTCGGCGCGCTGATTTTGCATATAGATGACTCTCTGATATCATCCTCTTCCGAAGTTCCGAAGTGCGCGCTAACGCGAAACGTTAGTGCCTGGCATCGGAACACCATTAACTACAACAGAAACGAATTTTCGTCATCAGTTTCCTTCTTCTGTTACAGTTGCACTTTGGGGAACACCGAAGTCCACATATATTTAGTGTTTCATTTTCCTAGTTATTAGGTTTATTGTCTCATTTCATGTGCGACGAATCAAGTAGCGTCTTGAGAAAGCCACGTAGATATTCATCTCTGATGTGGACAATCATCCAGGCCACTTTTAAACAAAGCTTATTAGACATTCAGTAATTAGAATACATGTCTTCATTTCTTCAGTTTCCGGTGCTCTTTGAAGATATTTCTAAATTTTAAGTCACACCATGTCGCGGTGTCGGTCAAGAGTTTCGAGATATGTTCAGTTTTTCTTTTTGGTCCCCTTGAATTGCACTACAAGCGTACTACAGATAAAAGTTCAGTCACTCTGAACAGGAAGATATCTCGATAAACGGGCGTATGAGAGCGGCACTTCAAGAGAAGGCGGTAATAAGGCGTGCAAATAGGAGGCAATCGGGGACTACAGTGCATTTAAAAGGTATTACTGCATGAAATCTCTGCAGCGAATGATGAACAAAAATATCGCTTCGAATATTCACGGCTTTTGAACATCTACTTCTTATCAAAAGCTTTGCCACACGGAAGCTATTTCTGACAGTAGTTGCCAGGCCACTGTAACTAGCACCCGCTGCTATACCAGCCTCAGTTACAGGCCCCAGTCACAAAAAGTGGGTCGCTGAAAGTATTCGTTCCTTCGGTTGCAATTCCGGTCTTTACCTTAATAAAATTTCAGTTCTGCTCCTCCCTCATAAGTGGTTGCAAAAAACACGCACTGGACGGCAGTGGGGTCGCGTCGATCTAGAAGGCTCCGCCTCAAGAACGCATTACTGGAGACGCAAAACTACTTTTTTTTTATTTATAGGTTAGTCGAATTATATCAGTCAGAAGCTCAATTCACTTACTGAATCTTGAGCAGACTGGCAACTGATACCTTTACCATAGGGGAAACGTACAAGCACAGCTACATACCGGTTAACCGGACAGCAGAACCGTCTGACTGTGCACTAAAACACGCACGAGTGTAACCACATACAACAATTATAGCCTACAGTTGCACTTCTGTGTTGATATACCACTCTGTTTGAAAGTGGATTCCTACCTTCATCACCATTAAAGGTCAGTTTAACTTAGTCCCTAGCTGAAGATGAGTCCTATAGGAGGCATAGGGAGAAGGTCTATCAAGCCGTAGAAAGCCGCGGGGCCAGACGGCATGCCTCTTGAGGAAATCCCGGCTTTTGTGTGCGCTGTCAAATATTAACAGCAACGGGCTGCGCAGTAGCATCTAAGGAGGCAATTGTCTTAGCAGGCAATAGTACTGGACCACATGCATCCACCTACCATGTAACCACCACGCGTACCGCAAAGAACAATGAAATCAAAGCGAGCAAGCCTCCTTTGTTTGAACAAGGCGAAGCCCAGGAACGGCTAGGCAGGAATACGGCAAGGACGGAGAGCATACGAACGTAGCCGCAAGAGCGAAGCAAAAACCAAAAATGAAGCAAATACATACTCGGCGCAAAAGCAAGCTCTCAGAAAGGCTACCAATTCGTATTCATCGTCAATGGAGCCACTTTTCCATGAAGAGCGGAACGGTGGCATTTATTTTCTATTCACAGTGCAAAGGGATGCTGAGCTTCGTCTCTTGATCAAAATGCCTCGGCAAGAGGCAAGTAGCAGACGAAGGCACGCAGAAGGAGCGAGAGAGAAGAGGGGAGGCAACATTGAACCTGAGAGCTACGCTGGAGCACTGGAAGGAACATATCGGAGACAGTAAGAAATAAGCCAGGACGAGCAGCGAAAAAGGAGAAAGAACCGGTCAACGAACATAGTGCAAGCGAAGGTGCACTGAAGAACGGCGCTGTTTTCGTTTCCGGAGCATTGAAGCCGCTGCTCACGAATTCAAGACGTGGTTAGACTGTTGAGTCTTCGAAGGAGGCAAGGACCAACGGTCCGACAGGAGGAAAGAAGAGAAGTAAAAAAAAAACAAGGAAATATATCAAGTGGAGCCCCACAAAAAAAATAAGAGACAAAGTCAATACGTCCGTCTGGATGGAAAATTCTGATGGAGACAGAATACAGAGAAGAGTGAAGCCTGGCGCTATAGATGTTTCATGTGTGACACGTTCACTTGATTCCTTGGAATCAGCGTTAGATTTTAGGAAACGTGATCCCTGCAGCAGCGTTGAAAAAAGGCACAGTTCCGACATACCGACCGCCTGTATCTTGGCGACTTCACTATGTCCAGTAAAAAGCGTGTAGATATCTGTAGCTGGCCGGAAATGTATACGGTATATTAAAGCATTGTTCCAAAAAGTTTAAAGCAACCTACGAGCTCCCGGTAGAAGGAGAAAAAGAATACGGAAGTAACAGGAAGAGCTAGCATGGCGGAAATTTCAGTTGCTAACTTGCACATACACAGGAGGAGGGGGAAACTAAAAAAAAAAAAGAAATTGCCCCTCCCCCCCCCCCCCCCCTCCTCCCACCAACGCCTTCCTGCTTCTCTCATCAAAAAGAGCAGCCAGGCTGCAGTGCAACTGCATCCGCGATCTATGTTTGTGTTCATAGTGGTCGGATTATCATATTTTCTGGCACTGAAATGTTACAAAGATATACAGTTATTGAGAATTCGAGAGCAAAAGGAATTGTATAAGGTGCCATTCGTATGCTTTCGCAAGCAGAAGTTTTAGGCTGGGAATCAATCACATACGTAAGTTTTATCTTCTAAGATTTTGTCTTTGGGCATCTCGACAGTCTTCTCTTTTAATGTATATTCTTCGTACCATGGAATTTGTTACTTTCAGAAAGAAGCATGAGTACTAGAAAAAATGTAGGGGGCACTTTGGATCACTAAACTACGATGAGGCGAAAGCTTCTATCGCGCAGTAGTCCAGGGCCCTCCGCTCATCATCATCATCATCAGCCCAGCCCACTGCAGGGCGAAGGCCTCTCCCATATTTCTCCACTTAACCCGGTTCTGTGCTAGCTGCATCCACTTGACCCCTGCGAACTTCTTAATCTCATCCGCCCACCTAACTTTCTGCCGCCCCCTGCTACGCTTTCCTTCCCTTGGAATCCAGTTTGTTACCCTTAGCGACCATCGGTTATCCTCTCTTCGCACTACATGTCCTGCCCATGTCCATTTCTTCTTCTTAATTTCTACTAGAATGTCGGTGACTTGAGTTATTTCTCTGACCCACTCTGCACGCTTTCTATCTCTTAATGTTACCCCTACCATTTTTCGTAGGCCCTCCACTAAGCCGCCTATTTCTATCTGTTTTCACTCGCACCTTCGCGATGACGCGATAGCGTAAGCTACCAGCCAACACGTAAATAACCGAGCCGTATGAATGTGCCTGCGTGTCCTAGGGATAACATGAGTGCAAGGGTCCTGGCAGGCTGATTCTGATATCATTCGCCCACGTGAACGGAGAGGCCAGAGTTGGCAGCTCCGGCGAAACAGTATGTCAGGAAGTCCTAAGCCCAGTTACAGTGCTCGGACATATCAGCTGCCAGTTACCGCCTCCCAAGTAAAGGAAGCGTTACGGACGGACGGTCGGACACTGTCTGCGAGCATGGGCCATAAAGGCTATCGTCTTAAAAAAGGCATTGATCGGTCCCGCCCATCTGCAAAAGGCAATGCTGTTTCTAAGCCAAGACTACAGATTCCAGTGCCGTCCAAAATAATCTGTCCTATGAATTCAACCAGCTAAGCATCACATGACCAGATAATACGACTACTGTAAATTTATTTAAACTCACATATACAGTTCTGAAAAAGACTGCAAAAGGGAGCGCTTTGGCAGAAGTTGAGTTGAAAACATTAAATAAAAATACCTTAAATTAGTTTCCAGCGCAAACAGACAAGCACAAGAAGGGACCAAGTAAAAGAACACAGCGCTACTAACCACTCAATTTTTTATTTACCGAGCTGTCATTTATATACAACGACTGCTCATATGAAAAAAAAAAAAAAAACAATTTCAGCAATGCACCAACTAGCCTGCAAAAACTTTCTCGAATTTTTTTTTTTATAATTGCGTTAATGCCAGGCAACTTCATATACCGAAACTACATAAGGCTTGGTAGTAGAGCGATTCACCTCTGTAATTATTGTTCCGAATTTCTGACCCGTTTGCGAAGATCCTCTAATTTGTGGCCACTCGGCCAAATTTGTTTTATACAAGGCCTTGTAACTTACTGCAATACAGGCAGCTAAAGCAGAAAAACGCTTAATGAAGATTGTCTTCACTTCTAGGTGCTATTTTACAACAAAACCAGATTTTCAGTAGGTAAATTGTCGAACCAGGTCACACACTTGAAGAAACGTCTTTTCGAGCCGCGGTCGTCCAACTCTCCATAATATGAGTATGCTAGTGAAGTTTTGTTAAGGTCCTAAAGTTTTAAATAAGGCGCCCTAACCTCAGTATAGTTATTTAACCACAATGCAAGAGGTCACATTACGCTGATGTAAACTCATATGCGAAATGTGAACTTGCGACCGCTATTGGTTAGTTGAGTTTCATTCCCAAGCGCGAAACTTACTACACTGCTGAATAAATATCTACGCAATGGTGTTTTTTTGCTCCATGGTACTGCTCTGCCATTTTGGCCATTCGAGTTGTACAAACCACAAACCACAGTCGTCGGGCACACAACGACCTACCGTGTGTTGTCCGAACACAAGAAAGCGGTGGCTGTCCTCTGGTGGCATGCAACTATTGCCCTCGCCACCCCCCCCCCCCCCCCCATCCCCCACTTCCCCCCTTCTTGCCTGCATTTACCATCAACTCTCACAGATAGCATATGTCAAGCTTTCTCAAACTGAAACTCATAACAGTGATGACTGGTTGTGAGTTAATTAAGGTGCCAATGAACACACTGCGGTATTTCACACCAACTACTGGCATGGTCAGTCTCAATTAGTTTGTCGTCGTTAGTCATTTACTGGCGCCGTCATTCGGTCGGGTTCGACTGAATAGCGTTCGCAGGCGTACACATAGCTCCGCGTGCGCCGATTCCAACAACATCGGCCTTGATGAAGTCCTCGTGTAATGGCAAGTTGGTGCTAAACGCCTGATTGCTGACGCCAACCTCCCCGCGACGCCGTCCGGACAGAATTATTATACCGATGTAAAAGAGTGGTTTGCCGGTGTGTGGGTGGTAACAAAATCTCCGCCGTAGTCTGGCATGGTCGGCTGTTTATGGTCGTAAACAATTACCACTCTGTTGCATAAAAATATTAAGTACCACTCGCGCTTTGTATATAGTGGATATACCAAATCTCTTCCTTAAACTCTAGTGACTTTCAGTAGCAGAATAGTCATCAGAACACATACGCAGTTCGAAAGCTACTCACTACCTTTTCTGTACATAGCTACATATGTGCTCATAATTGTTGCCGCCTGGCTGCTGTTTTGGCCCAGATAATCATATATGTTGAATTTATGAACTAATATTGAGGCTCATACTGCAATGAAGGTTTCATGTTTTTATGTTTTTTTTTCGATTCATCCATGAATGAATATTTTTTTTTTTCGAATTATTTCAGTTCTTTGCCGCATACTTATTTGGGATTGTAAATAAGAGATTTTTATAGAAGTAACTATTTTAATGAGGTTTCTGCTATTTTATCGCTATAATAATAAAACTAACTATACCTAGTGCAAGGCAAATGTTTCACTGATATCTGTCCAATAACACGCTCTTGCGCCAGCTTCCAATACCTCATCGAGCACAAATTCTTAATCTTATCCATTCACTAAACATGCTTTCTCTTGCTGTCAATTACGCTTGCAATCGCTTTGAACCCACTCTCTTAGAATTTGCTCCCCATGTTTTAGGTAGACCCGTCTTTCCTTCCCACTTCTAGCACGTCGCTGCCAATCGCTGCACGTCGCTGCCAAAGGCACTTCAAATGCAAGTTTTATTTTCTTTCGTACAAATAAGGAGTAGGGACTAAAAGCTGTGGTAACAGGTTGACTTGTGGTCCCGACTCCTTCAGGCAGTGGCAGCAGAGAAGGAAGGCGAGAATTTTACATCATTTCACATTATTAAGAGTGCAACGAAACGGACACCTAATGACAAACAGAGGTGCGATATAATCAAACATATACAGAATTTGAAAAGATGCAAATGTACATTATGAAAGCCATCATGAGGACGACGAGTGCAATTAGAAAAATTGCAAATAACAAAAATGACGTGGGGGAGAATGACTAGTATAGAATTTCTGTTTAAAATAGGCAGTGTAGATGTTAGAAAATAATTGACCCGGAATTTTATATGTATATTGTAAAACATTTTTTTAAAGACAAAATTGGTGTTGGCCGTAATCACGGATTCTGTGTTTTGAAGCGCAGGTAATATCAAAATTGTCGGTGCTTAATTTGTTTAGCAAGGCGGGAAGGTTGAAACTTAAGGAATGATTCATTGAGTAAGTTTTTGGTTTTGGGTGATCCAGATTTCTCTCTAATATCACAAAAGCCGGTGTCTTCTCTAAGTTCTCCAAATACAGTGAATGAACTAACACAGAGTCCTGCATGGTATATACTTTACAAAATATATGTCTTATAAGCAACATGGAAGGAACATTCGATATGAATCGGATACCTTTTTTCTGCATCAAATGCAACTTTTGAACATGTGTTCATCCTGTTGTGCCTCAAACTATGCTGCAGTATTGGATATGAGAAATTAATAACGCGTTATAGAGCAATACCTTTACCCTCATCGCAAAAATTGTCTAAAATAAGCAAATAACCAAGGGCTGAAGAGGCACAGGAACTAATGTGCTCTATGCGTGCATTCCAAGTTAAATTATTGAAAAATATGACTCCGTGTGTTTTTACTGTGGTCACAAGCTTGGTTGATGGCTAATAAAAAATATTACCTTTCCCTTAGGATTGTATAGAAGAATTTTTGATTTATCAAATTTATGTGCAGATAATTTGTTACTGCCCATGAATGGAGTTGACTAAGTGCATCGCTTGCTCTTCTTTTAGTGTTACCTTCAGTAGTATACTGCGACAAAAAAGATTCCGTCACCTCAAATGGCACCACCTGAGCGTCACTCGTTGAGGAGACGATATCGTTTATATACACTAAATAGAGTAATTGACCGAAAATGCTTCCTTGAGGCACTCTGGATGTTATATTTATATCACGTTCCCGGGTTTATATCAAGATACTGGGTTCTGTGGGATAAGTAAGATTGTTAGCAATTTAGCGCGAAGCCTCGAACACCATACCTGTGTAGCTTAAGAAGAAGAATATTGTGATTAACGAGGTCAAATATTTAGGGAAGTAGATGTAGGTGCCCATGTTGAGCTCCAAATTGCATTTGGAGCTAGAAGGGCCGTTTCCATGGATGTTTTCCTCCTACATTCTTGCTTAAAATCAAGATAATAAGCAATTGTTATCAAAATAAGAGGTCAGCCTTCAATGCAATATTTTCTTTGTGCCTTTACAAAACACAGGGTGTCTAAAGTTAGTCAATAATTAGTGAATATATCACCCTTCTAAAAATGAGCATTATTTGATCAATCTGCATTTCTGTAAGGAGCACGGTTGCAGAGAGATCGAAATTATAAATGTAAGTTATATTCGGACAAAGTATATCAAGAACATGTTTTACGGGTAATATCTGTGTACCGTTTGCGTCCTGTGATTTGCTGTCTTGCAAGTTATTATGTAAGGTAAATATTCAGTCGGTTCAGTGAGCGATAATATAGCGAGTCCATGCGATCATTCCCTCGCGAGTACTGAGTGAAGCTTCTTACAGTACCTCCATCTTATTCACTATCTTTCATTTGCTAAATAAAGAAGTCATTGAATGCATCCGTCAATGAATAACCGGAAAGCTTTTTTTTCCCGTGCCTAAAGGCACTAAGTGTATGCATGTGAGTACCGGGACGAACTAAGGACGAACTAAAGATTTAAATTTGCACCAAACTGTATCTAGGCTCAGCGAATAATCAACATGGGCCATACTTAATAAATAAGCATCCTTAGGCTGCCTCAGCGTGTACGTAAGCTTATTCTTGTAATCCTTAAATTCTGCAAGAATTTTTAGATCTTTAGTCCTAACGAATTTGGAGAATAACGCATTTTTGTGCATAACCATTTTCAGATGTTTTCTGTTAAGCAGAGCTTCGGTGGTTTCCTTGGCTTCTTTACTTGCTCGACTGAAAAATGTGGATGGTATATTTCTTGAAACATACTTGTAAAGTTACAGCACGCAGCGTTAGTATCCCAGCATTCATAGTCAGTGCCCATGTTTGTTTTTCAACCGCATGACGAAATAATTTAATACGAGAAGAGGGGATAACTAGGCCAGAAACGGGCTGCGGTTAACTACACTTAATGCGAAATGGCTTGTCTACATATACAAAAATCTCCAGACGGTTATATATACAGGTACAGATAGTTTCAGCAAATGTAGTCTTATTTTACATTGGTAATGAATACGTATAATAATATAGAGCTTTGTTCGATGATTCGCGTCCGTGGGTGATCACATTGGATACGCTATGCGTAGTAGGATAAATTTCAGGCTTCTTTGCTTAGCCGTAGATACAAGCATGTCAACGTTCATGTCTCCACCCTAAAATCAGCATTTATTGCTCCATAACATATTAAAGAAGTTGCTCTAGGAAGTTCAGAAAGCGAATATAATTCCCAGATGAAGGTCTGTATACACCAAAAAACAAATTATCAAGGTGAGAAAAAGTAAGCCCTTCAAAATAGCGAATGACCGCACAGAACGGCTCTTCAATATCACTCAGAAGAATTATCTTTTACGAGCATAGAAGCGCCACCGCCTCCCTTGTCCTGGCGATTTCGGCATAAACACTCATAACTGGGTGGTCAGAATTTAGCCATTTCGAATTTATACAATGAATGTATTTCTCTTTCTTTGTTTCTTGAAGATCGGCAATTTTGGTGATAAAAAAAAAGATAGGTTAGGCTTCTTCTTTCGTACCAATTCATAACTTTCATCTGGTAGGATGGCCATGTCGACACCAAAGCAGTTGCACGGATAAGCACGAAAATTTAAGCAATCTTGAACAGTTGGTTATTGCTATGGATTCAAATGACTGTTCATGTTTCAGTTTGGCGAACAGATATTTTTTATTGTTGACCCAGGCGTATTTCCACCCTCGTTCTTTTTTCGCGGCATTTATCGCGCCGGAAAGGCGCCTCTTTGTCAGACGTAGATGTTCCCAAAATCTTTCTGGTTTAGTTCTAACTGTAAATCAGGAGTTGTCAGTCTGTGATTTTTTACTTTCTCCAAGAAGGAGTTATACTGAGCTATATTAGTAAAATGGGCAAATATGTTAGGGGAGGCAGATATGCCGCAGCCTGGACTCGAATGTGAACTTCAATGTAGGTATTATTGAGGGGCATGTCTATTACTTGATCCCGCTTATTTGTTAGTTGATGCTGATCTTCAGGGTCCTACTCATTATTTGAGGACCACGAGTGTTGATCATTCTGCATTACTCTGGATTCCTGCTTCGTAACGTGTGCAAACAGTGCTTTAACTTTCTCCTATTACATTTTTGTGCTTTCTTTCAAAACCTCTTTCTTTTCCTCAACTTTTTTTTACGGAATCTTTCATCTCCTCATAGGTCATGTTTATGAAGGTCATGCTAACTGTTATGTCATTGATATATTTGCTCAGTTCTTGCTGGCTCAACACTTTCTTTCAGCTCGCGAAACTCCTACTTTATCTCACGTTTGAAATCCTCTCGTAACTTCCGAAATGCCTTGGCCATTTATCGATTTTTTCACTTCTCTGGTATGAGTTGAATAAACGCCAAGCTCACTTATCGACTGGTTTGGCAGCAGCAGTGGCGCTAACATAGTTCCGCGTCGACTGCGATAATAGGAATAGTGTACCAACCTGGAAAAAATCAAGCACTTTCAAGACGTGTCGCTGGATCATCAAAGCTACTGCCGAACAGCCGAGAGCGTGGGGCGCAACCCGTTATCGTTGAAAGAGAATCAGCACATGGTTGCTGGAAGACGCTGTCGACAGACAATGTGTCATGGATGTCGAAGGAAGACGACGGTTTAGACCAACTTGTTCAGGTTCCGTAGATAGCAGGATCAAGGGTAAAGCAAGGCGACAGCCAGACCACCAAAGCAGGAAACGGACCTCTAAACATCTTGCAAACTTGTAAGTCGTGTCCGTCGCTCAAAACTGCCACTGCGAAACAGTTCAGCTTTGAATTTCCTGCAATTTTTCTTTAAACAAACCATTCTTCATCACTGTCTGACTTTGCAATTTATCCCCTTGGTTAGCATGGCAATGTTATCACCGAATCATAGATTATTAAGGCCATCTCCATCATTTCTTACACTTAAATGTTCCCATTTCAGGTCTCTGAATATTTTCTTTTAGCAAGCGGTGAGTAGCACTCGAGAGACCACATATCCACGTATTAAAGTATTCTTAACTGGAATTTCTCCGCAATCTCCATACTTGGGGACGACTGTTGTGCAGCTGCTGTAGATACCTTCCTTTACTTTTACATACGGCTCTGGTATACGCTGATTCCACAATACTTTCATGACTGCAAGTTTCGAATAAGTCAACTGCTTTTTCTTATTTTATAAATTCTATGCATAAGGGTTAGTTATTTTCTGAAAGTTTCTCTGTCATCCGGGTGATAGTGTAGGTACGATTTGTTGTCGAGCAGCCTTTATGAACCCCCGCCTTGTCGTTTATCTTTCTTAAAAGGAACGCAATATAAATTATTGTAGTGTGTCACAATATAAAAAAAAATGCAATGAATCTCAGTCATCGTGCGGAATACCATTCCGAGCAGACTTTCTAGGCGGTTGTTCATAGATTTATATACGGTCCGATGCTTTCCTTCGCAGCCAGTTTCCCGAGACATTTGACATTCAGCTGCGTATCAAAAGGGCCAGACAGAAGGAACGAAAATAGCAGATACCATCTGAGGCAATAAATAAGCGTCGGCAGTGGAATCCAGACGTCACGTATACTCCTGAAACTTCCGGTAGTCCGTGCTCGAGAGCTTCCGTCGGGGCCCGGTCTCCCTAACTTGCAATTCAATTCCCAGCACAGGTCTCATCTAATGAACGCACGGCCATCCCTTCTTCTCGGTTCTCTTCCTTTTTTTGCCCCTCTGAAGCCGTTAACGGGCACCGAGAAGGCAACTAGTCCTGGTATAATGTAGTATACATAATGAGAAACTAGTTTCTGTTGGTTTTGCACGGGGCGCGTAATAATCAATAATATTGCGCTCTCAAGCTTAGGCTCTGTGATACCTTTGCTTTTACGAGCAGCTTTCTGAAAAGAGATGTCCGTGTTGCCTCAATACAAGTGACTGCTGTTACTGCTGCGGAACGTGGTAGTGTTATTAGAGATGCTGCTCAGCCCGACAGGGCTTAATGCTTTCGATAGGCATTGTAAAATAATTGATATAGGACGACATTATAAGCTGTTTCAGGTTTTCCTTGTTTGTTTATGCCAGAGTTTGGTCTGACCCTCTTCAAGATATCACAGCTGCCCGTGTGTGAGAATCGCATGCTAGCGGCTTGACTCAGTGTAATTTCAGAAATTTCTGCAAAGGCCTGAATTCCTATTATTATCAGGTTGTGGAGGGGGGAACGGGTGGAGGAGCAAGGGTCCAGCTGGACCTGGCGGCTTGCCTTCTTCAGCCAGTGCCAAGATTTACTTAACGTACGGTCGAAGCTTTTCAATAAAATTATTTATTTTTCTCTCTGCAGACGTTTAAGATTTAAAAAGAAAATTGCGCTGCTTCCATGTCGTTTATTTATCCGTTACCTTGAAAAGGTGTGTGGCACGGTCACTTATTTCTCATTACGAGGCTCAGTCAGTTGCATATGCAGGTTTTTGGTCCAAGCTATCGCTTCCTCTGTATTTTTGAGCTTCCTTTATTATCCTCAATGCAAATGTTTTAGGGGTGTTCATACTACTAAATACGGCGACCAGCCGCTTTGGTCAGCTTTCATTAAAATGTGTAAAAAAATGCGGATGGAGCGGCATACGATATTTCTTGTTTCAACAGGGGCGCAAACAGAATTGTAAAAAGAAACGCGCGCAGTGCTTTCTCACGCGACCGTACGTTCTCCGCTTCCCGCGATTCACCCTCATGGCGCAAGTCAGTGCCTTACAGCGCCCAGGCTTCTCGCGGCTGAAAGGTGCAGACAATCGCTTTTTGCGGCTCGAAGACCATAGTTTAGACTGCTTCCTCATAGCAAACATCATTGTCTTGCAATATTCGCTATAAGCGTTTGATAGTGCTTGCAAAGAAAAAGACAAAACAAGTTTTTTCCAGCATGAAATGCTGTTAGCTCCCGTTGACGGCGACCTTGAAGAGACGTCGAAAATGAAACCCTAAGCCATCATCCGGACTGTGATTTCTCTTCTTGCGGGCCACGAAACGTGAACATCCGGGCACCGAATGAGGTGTCGCAAGACGGATTCGCTCTCTCAGGCGTCCGCACCCTTCCCAAGAATGGCGGCAAGTGCCACACGTTAGCGCGTATAGAACGACACCCGACGCCCACGGTGGAGGCGGCAGCAGTTCGAAGGGGCGTTCGTGTATTTGGGATCGAGTCTTTGCGTTGTCAGCTGATGGCATTCCTTTCCTTACAAGACAGTTGTAGAAGCACGGGGGGCCCTCGAAGGCGCTGTTCCTCCTACAGTGTTACCAAACCAGCATCTCTTCGTGTTCGCGTACGCACCAGCATTGTTCTGCATTTCGTTGCCGCCATCGTCAGAGCTGCTTAAGCCGAATGTGATCAAAGGAGAAGTAGGAACAGTGTTTACGCCACTGCAGAAGACGGTTCGCCACTGCTGACAACGCCATGATTATGTGGCAGATCATAGATGTGACAGTGCCACCACGGACCACAATTGCATTCTTAAGGTCGCACAATTGCATGCGACTGCTGCAATGCAACAAGGAAAACCTACGATAACTACTGGGCATGTTTCTGTGTTGGCAGAAGAGAAGCTTGTGCTGTGTGCTCTGGTGTGCTGAGCTGTGCACTTGACCCATTTTAAGATCGTGGTTATAGCATCTACAACGAAAGTGATGTCCATGACCGTTAAATGCTTGCATATACGCTCGATTATATTGCGGGAGAGACAGACATGGTATAGGGTACGGTTTTGCTGCTGTAAGACACGCACCAGAGAAACACAAGGAAAGCATACGCAGTCAGCGCTGCACGGCAGGAGAGAAATGAGTTTGACGAAAGAAGGGTTTTCCAGATTGACAGGGAAGCGAGTGTAAAGCTGCGTTTTCTTTGTTTACTAATCTAGCAGAGCCTGTTCACTGTTGTGACATGGGCTACGACAGGCGGCGTTAATTGGATTTCTTCCTGGAACGGCCGGCAGCGTTCCGCCGCATTGATACTTAACACGGCTGCACACCGGCGAGTCGTGCGACGTCCATATGCATCAGGCTCCATGCAGTCTGTGCTCCTATATCTGCTTGGTGGTGCAACTTCCGTTAAATCATTATTTGTTTTTCATTTCTAGTGTTACCAGCGCACAGTTAATGTGGAATACACGCTCCTTTGTTTCGGAATAAGCTGGCCATATATGTTTTAACATTTGTTCCGCATGGTCAGTTCTGCGTTGGGGAAGCTGAGGCTTACAAGTTTGCCAATCTATGGCACAACTTTCGCGCTCATTGTCTGTAAAACAACTTCTTTTTTAAATACGCAGCTTCACACTAAAATGCTTTCATATACCACCGCTTGCAAGCGTTGTACTTGAGCATTACGAGTCGCTGCTGTGGACTTTTGCCGTCGCAATAAGTTTGCGAACGTACCCCGTATAGCAATGCACACAGCTCTTACTTTTCAAACCTCTTCTTGCACATCCTAATGCGGTCGGTGGAAGATATGGCGTTTCAGAGAGAAGATTTACTCGGAGCAGTCCTTCGTAAGCAAGGAGGTCAACACGACATACTGTTGCAATGAAGTGAAGCACAAGCTTTCAAGAAAACCCCTTTGGTTCCGAAGGCCAAGCGAATCGAGGTGGATTTTAGTGCACATGCTATATTAAAATTCAACGCTTAGAGCTGAAAAAAAAAAAAAAAGAATAGAACGGCTGCAAAGAGGCCCAGCACGGCTAACGTAAACTCTTGAAAGAAGAGCTGGAGGCTGCTACGGTACTGCGGCAACACCATTAAGAGCGCTTACAAGACTGAGAAAGCGGGTGGCCCTCCTAGACAGACGCCGCTATAAATTCAATTTGGCCAGCCGTTTCAGTTCATAGTGCACCTCGGAAAACTCTGCCGAGCCGACAAAAGATGGCCCTCTAGGTCACAAGCACCCGAGCTGAGGCAATTTTTAAAGGAAGAAATAAAAAACCTGACCTAACTGCAGATAAAAGGAAGGATATGAAAAAACCTCCTACCGAAATGAACAGCGAACGGTAATTCTTGGCTACGAACACCGGAGGACCAGAAGACCAGAAATGAAAAGACGAAAGAAGCATAACCTAAAGGAATAGGGTGCATCAGATGCAATGAAGACAGTATTAAAAGTGCGTGCGTGTGCGCGAAGGAGACGGGGAGGAATGTAGGATGGAAAGTGGGGAGATGCCTTTCGACCAAGCTCCGTGTCTACGTAGCGGGCGAGCGAAAGACGCACTCACGACGCTTGTCTCAGAACTTGTCACAGCGCTTGCCGATTGTCGTTTGAAGCGAAAGGAGTTTTGAAGAAAATGAAGAAGTTTCCTAGGATGTAAGTGGCTTCCTTAGTTCGACTGGGGCGAAGCCCTCAAAGAAAGTGCAGTTGCCCACTGACGAGGTAGTTTTGAGGTAAACCATGCGCTTCCGGCCGTTGCAGGGAGAACTTATGAAGCAGGAGATTTTTTTTTTTCGGTTAGTTAGGCTTAGCCTGTCGGAGTGGTGGCCTAATATCGCGTTGGAAACGAAGCTAGTTTTATGAAAGTAAAGAAGAAAACTTCTGGCGGCCTAACTTTGTCTGCTACATCCGCAATACAAAAAAAAAAAAAAGCGATTATAAAATGAAAAAAGCACTACCAGTACTGACCTGCGGTTTATTGTTGCAGTTTAAATTATAGCAATGAAATTGGGGTGGTTGTAAAGATGTTAAACGCGACATTAAAATGAACAAGTATTTGGTACTACAGTGTTCAAAGATGTAACGCTATTGTGGCTCTATTCGGACATGAGGTAAATATAACCACGTTTTTACTTTGTTGTAGCTGACACTGTAACACGCATTTTAACTTCACTCGGTTTCGTTCACATAAATATTGTCTTTTCCCCTAATATATCTATACGCATCTCTTCAGTTGCGAAAAGAGAAATATTACTTCTCGGGACATGAATGGCGTTTTTCTGCTAACGTCATGGATATTCAGAGAAGGCGCGACAAGTATAATTCTATCCAGGGGACCAACATACCGCGAAAAAAAATGATCGAATAGGCCACGAAATGCTTTCCTGGACTTGCGCCTCGGCGTTCGCACGCTGAACAGTCAAACGCTCGAGCTTAAAAAAATCCGCGCCCTAATAAATGTTACGAGAAACACTAACAGTAAGCCTGTGCAAAATTCCTGATGGTAAAAAAATTACAGGATTGCCCTTAGCTGCGCTTAAGAGCCTATTGGTGAAAACCTGTCCTCTTTCTCTACTTCCTCCAGTTTGCGTGTTTGTGTACACGTAATAATTTCAATGGTGTCGTTTCTTTGGCCTTGTCGTTAGAACCTATTGTGACGTCCTTACCGGGGAAATTATGCGGGGGCATCTTGCCGACGCTAGATATTCACCATGGCCTAGGAAGTATTTCACCTTAGAAAATGTACACTCATGTTGCTCTTTAGGACACACATTGCCACTTTCAGTAGAATTCACTCGAATGACACTGGTGTATTGAGCTCATTCTGCAACGAAGCTCGCTGACACGAAAAAATATAGAAATTGCCATTTCACATCAAGCACTCCTATCTGTATGCACGACAAGCACCTCTACAAGCCTAAGCGGGGTGTGTGAAAGCTAGTGTATCATATTCCGTCATTGCAGACTCATTGCAAATAATAAAAATTAAAAAAAAAAGAAACGATGAAAACGTGATCGCCGAGGGGAACAGGTACAAAAAATGAAAGATACAAATGCGTTTCCGTAGTCGCAACGAGGAAAGTAGAACACTTTTCACAAAAAAGCCCGTCGTCTGCACTGCGCTGGCCAAACACAAACGAAGAAAGCTCGGTGAAAGGCGTCCAGGAAGGGTTGGCTTGAGTAGTAGCACGGAGCTGGCGGCCGTTTTTCTCTGCTACTCCGCGAGAAGCGAAATTGATAAGGTGAAACGCGTATCCGGCACGGCCCGATCTCGAAACAATAGCACGCCGCACTCGTAAACCTGTCTCATATGTCACCATTGAGCCGAGGCCGCAGCATCGGCCGTTTCCCCGACCGCCGGGCGGCCCTCAAGTGGGCCAGAAAAACGACGGCGGCCCAGACGGTGCGCCGCAACGAGGAGACATAGAGAGCTGACGGGAGCGTGATTTAAAACGGCCAGAGAGCGAGACAAAACAATTGCTAGTTTGACGTCACCAAACAAACTATACGGTAGCCAGGAAAGCACAATTTCTCCTAAGCTCATAATTTCTTCATCTTGGGCTTATGACGAGGAAATTTTGTATGTTTTTGTCTTGCCTCTAACAAAAAGAAGAAGCATGCTTATGGGCATTTTAGTGCAAGGCAGCTTTGTAAGTGTATGATATATGTGTGTGTGTGTGTGTGTGTGTGTGTGTGTGTGTGTGTGTGTGTGTGTGTGTGTGTGTGTGTGTGTGTGAGTGTGTGTGTGTGTGTGTGTGTGCGTGTGCGTGTGCGTGTGCGTGTGCGTGTGCGTGTGTGTGTGTGTGTGTGTGTGTGTGTGTGTGTGTGTGTGTGTGTGTGTGTGTGTGTGTGTGTGTGTGTGTGTGTGTGTGTGTGTGTGTGTGTGTGTGTGTGTGTGTGTGTGTGTGTGTGTGTGTGTGTGTGTGTGTGTGTGTGTGTGTGTGTGTGTGTGTGTGTGTGTGTGTGTGTGTGTGTGTGTGTGTGTGTGTGTGTGTGTGTGTGTGTGTGTGTGTGTGTGTGTGTGTGTGTGTGTGTGTGTGTGTGTGTGTGTGTGAAACCGGTAATCAAAAGCAGTTCAGAACAAAACACATTTGGGTGCCATCGCTAGTTTCATGCAGTGGTCGATGCCGGTTGTAAGTTGAGAAGATAACTGAAGAAAAAGATAGAAATATTAAGCAGGCAGATATTTTAAAGGCCTGTACTTCAACATATTTGAATAAAATTTCGTTCGCACACTGCTGTGCACTAATTCTGTTCATGGCAGATTGACTCGGGAGCCGAGGAGGGTTTTACGCAATGAAACAGGCGATCTATGTCTGTGAGTTTGTGACCTGTACTGGCATGTTTTGAGTCGCTCTTGAAAGTGGACTGCAGAAATCACAGCCGTGTTTATAAATGGGTGCGCGTAAATCACCTCCACGTTTCTGCCATCTGATCGATTTGTCCTGCAGGTAGGCTGGTTCATTTTACGTCTGGCTTTGGGGACATTGGCACGGAGGATTTTGCCAATATTCGACATACATCGTGTCTCGTGCATTTCGTGCCAGCTGTGCTCGGCGTACGCATGAAAAAACAATTAGTTAACATTCTCAGGGGCACGACATCGCAGTCTGACTCCACACGCGCAGAAACCTGAGACCGAGGTATGGTTCACCGCCCCGAACACGTCGCGTATTACCTTACAGCGTCTTATGTAACGCCCCCATTCGTCCTCAAGAACACGGGTCCGCTGTCCGCATGAAATAGGAACATTACGTAGGAAGGCAGATTGAATCATTGGTCGCGTTAATTCCCGATGCTAGTGTCTTGATCTTCTCCGTTACTGAGACTTTTTTTCTTTCATTGAGACGATGTTGAAAGACGTAACTACGTTAGCGCGTGCCTTCAGCTTAACACTACATCAACCCCTGATCTATTTCATACTAAAAGACAGCACGCTACAGGGTGGACCTAGATATAATTATCTGTATGGTTGAGGTCGATTGCATTGCTTTAGTCAGCTACAAATATAAACGAACTTTACAGCTTGGCCCTCAAAAATCTTCCAGGATAAACGTGTCGTTTTGAAGGTAGTGCTAAATGGCGTTTGCTTGTGTTTCTGCATGTTCCTGAGCCCTTAAAAAAATTTAAGCAAACTAGAAAAAATTGGTAAAGTTTCAGTCACAATGTTTGACGCCCGAAGTCAACCTAAAGTGAATTACAAGAAGAGCACCATCTACATCGTCTATTAGTAGCTCGAGACTCGCGCTTCCCGATAACATGACTCACGCGAAGTGGAATGCCTGAGAGTAAAAGGGCAGATCTGGCAAAGAACTATCTAATTAAGCATCGCATGGGAATCAGTCTAAGGCCCGAGCCCGGTTCAAACCAAAGGCCCAAAGTAAGCCCTGCTCTAGCCCGTGAATTTAAGCTGAAGTCTGGTCTGGGTCTGTGAAATTATCGCTCTGCTGAACCCGGCATGACCCGCGAACCTAGGCGTGAAGGCCAGGTCAGACCTGGTCGATGCCCAACCCAGGCCCGTTCTCAGACTCATGACTTAAATTACTCACTGTGAGCAAGTACGCACCTACCATACAAATAAAGCGCTGGCAGACTAAGAAGCTGAAATCACATTACTCGTGAACTTTTTTAACTCAAAACGAAGTAATAATTAAGCGTGTTGGTTTTAAACCAGCCAAAAAACGTGACACAGAAAATAGAAGCGAAGAAGATGAGGCTCGACTAACAACTGAAATTTCATTGCAGGAAAGAAGAAAACGAAGACTCGCACTGTGATGCGCACGCACAGTACTCAAACCAGTGAAAGGACAGACACAATTCAAAATCATGGTCTTACTATCGAGTCATCTAAAAGAGCGAATTCTTTACTGTAAAGGTTAACCGACAGCATCGCCACACACTTGTCCTTAGCCTTAGCGATATAAAAAGCATCAACTATATTCAAACAATTTTTTTTCTTTTCCGTAAAATATTCTCGCATTCTCGCAGCAGGTTTCGAAGTGAGTGACAGCTGGGTTTCCCACTCCCCATCTCGCCTGCCTATAAGAACTTGTTTTGACTCAGTTGAGAAAGAGCAACACGGGGCCGGATGATGCTGACGTGGTAGCATGACGAAAAAAGCTGGCTGCCATACCTCACCTCCACGGTGTTTCACACCGACTCAAGAAACTTGCGGCGAAGTATGACATTGGCATTGTCTTCACAGCTTATGCGTCAGCGTTAAAAAGAGGCTCGACAATCCATCTGGTAATCGCTTTCAGTGCACCATGTCACATAAGGCAAGGCTCAGCACTTGCAGAAAGAATGTGGTTTATCGCGTTCCGCTGCTTTGTGATCGATGCTATATATATATACTAGGGGGAGACAGACAGATGTAATGTGCGTCTGATGGAGCACTCTAACTCTTAAGGGGAGAAGGCGAACTCTAATCTGGATTTACACGTGCAATCTCGGGAATACAAATCGAATGACAACCCGTCTCTTTGCTCGCCTGATGTCAGCAACACCCATGTAGTTTAAAGAAATAAAAAAGACATTTGTTGGGAGGTAGTTGAGGCTTTTTACATCGCTAAGGTTAAGGATGCGTATGCGGCTAAGCCATCGGTTACCGTTCATAGTAAGGAATTTGCTCTCTTAAATAACTCGATAGTGAGACCATGACTTTGAATTGTTTCAGATCTTTCACTGGTTTAGGTATTGTGCGCGCGTCTCAGTGCGAGTCCGTTGTCTTCTTTCATTCAAACAAACTTCAGTTTCTAGTCCAGACTCTTCTTTGTTTCTATTTTCTGTGTTGTGTTTTGTGGCTGGTTTAAAATGAATGCCTACCAATTCGACCAGTCGTCAACATTGTCGAAGCCTGTTTGCCTTCACGGATGTTTGAACATCGGTCTCCCAGATGCGCAAAGATAATATAGAGGCACTTGAAGTTCCTGGAGCGAAATATTGAATGCTGTATAGACGCCGAATAAGCTGGTTGCGTTCCCTCGTGACGTTTAATGCAGTTTTATTTTGCGGCCTGCGATATCTGAGTAGTTTGGAGTCCAGTCAGTGCAATGACATTTGCTTTTAGTGAATACAATTTCATGGGTTGATTCCATGGCTGAACCTGTTGCATTTCAACAAAGACGAAACGCAGAAGGGCTTTGTTACGTACCACGGCAACTCAGGCTGTAAGGGACGCCGTAGTTAAGGACTGTTGATCATTTCGACCACCTGGGTTCCTCAAGGCGCACTGAACCGCATTATATACGGGTGCCTTGTTTTCTACCTGAAGCGAAGGGCGGCTGCTAAGGCCAGGGTCAAACCTGAGTATCCCGGCTCAACAGTATAGAGCTCCTTAAGTAATGATTCAACGCGGCAAGGCAAACGTAAATAAAATAGTCATTAAACCTTAACATTTTCCAAGCCCGCTCCACAGCTGTATATCATCCTAGTCGTTGCTGTGACACCCCATATATACTTGCCCCATTATTAGCTAATTACACGCTGGACATCGTCCATCTATGTACCGACCTCAGCCCAACCCGAGCCATGCCCGAGCATGGCTGGAACCCACAAATTTAAGGCCTGTCTCAGGTCCTGCGAAGCAGCTCATGTCCCAGCTCGGCACGGTCCGGGCGGGCCTAAGCTAGTGCAGGGACCTAGTGTTTAGTACAGCGAGCAAATTAAGGGATAAGAATTCTTTATCCCGAGTCTTGCGGTCCGAAGTCGCGGGAAATAGGGAGTGAAAATTACAAAATCTGCGCACAATTATTTCGCAGTCTCCGCATGCTTTAATAAACTAAACGATAAGGAGATTAAACAAAATATATAAAATTGAAAAAAGTGACACCTAATGCGTGATATAAACGGAAGTCCTATCCAGCCATTCGTAATACAATCTCATGAAAGTAATCTGAGAGTTGCTGAAAACGTTTGCTTCAGCACTTACTCCCGTATAGTGTACGGAATACGCAACAGATCTATGCTAAATTTTTATTCCTTGAAAATGCAGAAATACACTGAGGTGTTTTCTTTTATCCTTAGCATTAGAGTGGCTCAGCTCGGAACGATGGTTTGTTTCCTATCTACCCCACGCCACTTTTTCCTTACCTTCGGCGAAAAATGGCACAGTGCCAAATATATGTTCATCTGGACTTGCTTGCTATTTTGAAACTTTACAAAAGCAGCTGGTTCTCTTTATGACGAACTCACGCGTGTGCCGATCAAATAGTACATTGAACATCTGGACACTCATTCATAAATGTAATGTTGTTAAAGATTTTATCAGACAATAACCCTACCATGTATTGAAGGTAGAAAGCGCACTTGACGGCCCCTCATTGTGGAATAAATAGTTTCTTACAGAAGAGAAAGAAACGGAGATGTCCCTGATGTTGTTGAAATGTGGAGCGCCAGGAAAACTGTTTTCATTCTAAACGCAAAAAGTCTAGAATTTCGTAGACAATTCTGGTTCTGGAAACCTCCACTGGCGCCATGCTTATTATAGCCGGTTTAATTCAGCGTCTTTTCGAAGCTTTGAACAAATCGGGAAAGAATGAGTATATCTCCGCTATCCCTACCCAAGAGTAGTGCTTATATTGTAAGCCGCCTGCGTCCGTAAGTCAGCCACAGTTCCCATCAAGAAGAGGGAGTCCTGCTGTGTGCAGGCTTGTGGAAAGTTTCGAAAACGTGGACTTGATAAGTCGGTTATATCCGCCTCTGGACGCCAAAGGGCGTGCCTGGTTCGTACCGGCACTGCATTCTCTCTTCCATCTCTAGATCGAACCCGCGCCTACATGATTACCAGTCTTATGCGCGAACCTCTAATCAACCACAGCGGAGGACGCAACAGCCCTTGAAAATGTCTGACCACGCTTGATACTACAGTAATCAATTAAATAGATAATGAACTATCTAATAAGGAAACTATATATTTGACAGTTAAAAAAAGACGCTTACAACACTGCTCGTTGACCGAAACTCGCATTATGTGAAACGAGGACTTGATATACTTGTAAGTCTTAGCTCATATAGTTTAGAACGGTCTCTATATTAGCAACAAAACTCTATTCTATGTCTATTTCTTAACCCCATTTTCTACTCAACCCAATATTATTTATTATTTTTCACCTGCGGGGACTAACTAACAATGTACCCCTTCACAAGAGAGGGTGTAGCTCAACTCTCCCAGCCAACCTTTCCTCATCAATCGCAAATCTCAATCGCAAGTATTGAAAGCTGTTCTGACCAACTCCAAACCGCAAGAACAGCACCGGCCAGTGAAGCAGGCCAGTAGGATCATCGCAAAAAATGGAGCCTTGAAGTGCAGGTCTATGCAGGAAAACGTCCCCTACAATTTATTCTCTCAGTAAACTTTCCCTCTTCTCTTTCTTCCAAGCTTGTGCGCCTACACAATGTCTCTGTAACAACGACCGCGCTGGAAAGAAATCTCTTCGAAATGTGCAGAAAAAAATTAAAATTTTCGGCATTTTTAAGCATTCTGTCGTCTTACAGCGGTTTAGCTGTTAGGGTTAAGAATAACGGGCTAAAATGTAGAAATTGTTATCGCCAGCATGCGTGAGTACCGTCAATAGAGAACTCGGGTAAGGGCGGGTGGCACCCATGGAAGTGGACCCTTTATGCATGTAGCTCTTGCTTGAAACAAAGTGATACACAAAACCCTTGTTTTTAAACATTGAGTTAACTTTTCCAAAACAACAGTTTAGTCGACACAGTTCCGTGCGTGGCAAGCGAAAACAATAATGACAAGGAAGAGAAGGTATCGCTTATAATCGGTACCACAGGACCTTTATTCGCCATGAATGTTTTTCTCGATTATCTGGCATACAGCGGTAGAGGTTGGCAGGTGCTGAACACAGCAGTGGAGTAAAAGACAAATGCAAATGTACTTTCATCTGTACATAAGGATTACACAAATGGCTGAAGAACAAACATTCGTTACTGGCATTAACGATGGCACTATCCATGGTGGGAGATGGCGCAGATTAAAAGCTTTGTTCGAAACTCTGCACGAATGTCACCTAATCTGCAAAATGTATAAACTAGAATTATTTTATTATTGTTTGCGCGACCCACATCTGCACACTTCGAACAAGAATCAATTGGATTCTGAGATTTTCTAAAAATTCAACGTGCAAATAATGCGCTTGCAGCACCGTACTTTCAGCATGACAGGTCCGAACTGACTTCTTCTGTCCGGCAAACAAAACAAAGCAAGTATATTAAAGGTCAGGAACAGCACGTACTACGTCTTAAGAAGCGGCTATTCTCTAGGCTTTAAGCTTTAACTTGCCTAATTAAATGGAGAAAGAGGGAGCTCTACGGCAGAAACACGTCGATCCAGTTGGCATGTGCAATAAATGTCGAATATATAGGTATAAATTAATAATATCGGTGAACGTTTTATTGCCAGTGTTCGTGCGCTTGAGAATCATGTACACACAGGGTTGAGCCGTGCATTGTTTGCAAAGCTTGTGTTAAAATTCCTGAGGTGAGTATTCCCCCAGCTATAATGGCACAGTCAATTGAAGAAGCGCCGTAGCAAGCCTATGGGTGAAATTCTCGAGGCAGAAAAATAAATTTGGTTATATTTTCTATCCCCTACCATTCAGCGCTACTCCGTCCTGCAACTGGTCGTGCGAAAATATTTAGTGACACTGTGACCGATATTGCTTTGAAGAGAGCTCGGCAAATTTAATCCTCGGCTCTGCAGCAGTCGACTAAGCCGCGTGTAGGTAACTGATGTCATTGGCTCTTAAGCAAAAAGAAATAGAGACCGAGTTAAAATCGTGGATGAAATCTAAGCTTTATTGGAAGCCGGTCTGGTCTCCAATAAATCAGTTCCGAGTACTGCCGTTAAGAGATTGTGAGGCTCTCGAAGCGAGGTCAGTACTTTAAATCTGGTGAGTAGTATCGATTTATTTCTGTTAACGTCAAGGGTACTCATACATTTTGAAAATATAATTAAGCTTTAACTTTAAAAAAGAAAGTTCCCGACAAATAATTCCCTTGCATTCCTTAAATGGGCTGAGAGGATTTTGTGCTTCTCTTGAATGGAAATATGTGACAACCAGCATACTGGGGTACACGAGAAATGTTTTTAAAATAGCTTTCTAATTGCTGCTTTTTTTTTTTTTCAAAATGATGATATACGAAACAAATCTAAATTGCTCGAAAGCATGCAGCAATATATAACTCCATTTATTGCTACTGAAGTTGACTCTGAATATCTCGTGTATGCGTGAGTGCGTACGTAGTGCGTGTGCTACCGCAGTGAGGCACCGCCACAGTTACGGTTTACAAAGTTAAATGCACCGGCTAAATTTTCCCGGATGGCAGATGTAATAAACGCAGTGCTGCTCAGAAACCTGACCGACACTACTACTAGCCCTCAAAGTTGGTCCATACTTGTGTTGCCGGAAGTTCATGAATGAGTCATGAAGCTTTCTCGCAAACTAGGATCCATGCTACTCTCTTCAAAAAGACTTAGCGTCACGCGATTTACATTGGAGGAAGCGTGACGAGCTTTCTCTAAAGACTGGCGCAGCACAAAGACTTTTCAAAGAAATGGGTTAGTTCGCTTTCTTTCCGTTTTCTCTTTTTGTTCTTCTCGCCGTGTTTATCTTTACTGGCAGCTCATTCCTCGGTGTAGTCCTTGCCAAGCATCCGCGCGACCTTGAGAAGCCGGTTAGGACGCTGGCATCGTCGCGTGGATCATCAATTCGCATCCCCTCCTCGTCGCGTAGGCAGAGCTCGGTGGCGTCCACTTCATCTCTTCGGCAGAGGAGACCGTATCGCTTCGCCGGAGATCACTGCTGAGCCGCCGACGCCGCGCGGACTTGCTCGCTCGGCCACCTCCGCTCCTCTCATGCCACAGGCCCTGCGAATTCCAATGAGGTGCTCGGCCGTGTTCGATGGCCTCTCCTCTCAGCCCATATTTCAGAGCCCAGCGGATGCTAGCGTGTACGTCTGAGTGCTGCTGTTTTCCACTGCATCGTGAAGTGCCTCTGCCCTTCAGCCATATATTGAAATCCTACAGCCGATAAGAAAACAGCGCCAAATAAATTGCGCGAAGTCTTCACACTTGTCCAAAGAAGTAAAATCCTCTCAGACGCGGAGTCCAAATTTCTCGATTGTCATAAAAAAAAAAAAAAGAGGCTTCACCCATTGTAGAATGGGAAGCCGGCGAAAATTCCGTTGCAAGAGGTGGCCACCGAGATCGGCTTCCAGTGGTAGACGCAAACAAGGCACCATAGGTCTCAGTGTAAGCCTGGGGTTTTGTTTTCCTTTCAGCGCACCCTGCGCGAAGATTACTTTCAATTTTTGCCTTTTCCTGCTTTATACAATAAGCATGCTGGATAGCATCATTTTCCCGAGTAATTTTTCGAAATGTAAAAACATTATACTTGCTAACTTCACTCATTTCTTTTTTGTGCGGAACAAGTTAAAGTACCGTGCATAATATTGGTTTTCATTTGAGCAAAAAGAATTTAGACATCGCATTTTTTTGCACCAGAGAGCCTCAGCACATTTCCTTTACAACTGCTGTCCTTGAAACGCAGTGACTGTAATACGCAAAATGACCAGCCACACACAGTTTAAAAAGAATGACAAACTATACATGAGGTTTCACACTCAATTCAAACAGGCATGGAAGGCGAGAGATACCGCTGTGAATGCTGGCGATTAATTTTGGCGTATTGAAGTTTTCTAACATGCACTGACAACGCACAGTGCATGGACATATTGCGTTCTGGCCTCTATCAAAGTGCGACAGCCGTGGAAAGGATTGAATTCAGATATCTGCGCTCAGTAGCCGAGCTCTGCAACTACTCAGCCATCGCGGTTGGTAGAAGAGAAAAACATCAACGGCACTACCTGCACGCGCACGATGAGGGCAGGGCAAATTAATTGCCCTGCCCTCATCGTGCAGAGGGAACTTACGGAAAACGGAATATTAGTTGCAAGGAAACTTAAATCTATCTTGTATAACAAAAATCGAAATGTGAAAACTCCCAGCGGTGTGCAGAGGTTAGGGTGCTAGGCTGCTGTGCCCAAGAGTGAGGGATAGAACCCCGGCCTCGGCGGCCGCTTTTCGACGGAGGCTAAAAGCAAGGCGCTTATGTGCTATGTCAGTGCGCGTTAAGGAACCTCAGGTGTTAAACATTTTTGACGCCATTCGCTACTGCGTCTCTCATAGCCTGAGTGGGTTTGGGACGTTAAACCCCATATACCAAACCTAACGTAAACACTTGAAGCGAAATTAAAATAAAACATCCGATGCTATTTTGTTGCAAAAGCGCCATCAGCGAAGCTGGGCATGGACTCCGCAGCACGTGAGCGCATCTTGCGAATGAATTCGTTAAGTCGTCGTTCATGATAACACTGAAACTGGAAGCAAGGTGAGAAGTCATAATGATGACTATGCCTTTGAATGGCGTAAACGGCTATTTTAGTCTAAAAGCCCTGTGGCACAGGGTGTTGTCGTCTGGCTGAGCTAAAGCAGATGTTCATTTCCCATGTGTTTCATCGCACAGACGCCCATCTGGGTTGCGGAAGGCGTGTACTCAGTTGAAACCAGTTATTACACGGCGGCTCTCAAAATCTAGCCCGCAACTGCACTTTATTGTGGTGATGGGATCGAAGTATGACATATGTAATTCGTGCAAGCGATGAGTGCCATCTCATCTGCTCCAAGCACTACCACACTAATACACTACAGCCTTTGGAACGATTAAAACGAGTCGATGAGCCTCTTGCTCCAAATGTGTTAATAGTAAACGGGCATGATGATTACTTTAGTATAACGCTAAATTGCGGGGCCGTTGCTCTATTGAAGAACATAACATAAAACCGACATGCATCTATGTAAGCTTACAGAATGTTATATTTATTTTTATAACTCGCTGTTCATGGTAGCTAATCTATCGTCGGTCTGGATTGTCCCGAAGGTACCTTCTGATATAAGAAGCGGCAGGCGATGTGTTCAATGGAGTCGTAAAAAGGCTTGATTTAGAAAGCCGCTGTCTATGCATTTCTTTAAGGTGGTAGTCACCGCACTGGGAGGAGCTACGAGGAGAGGAAATACGTTATCACATGACAGCACTCATTTGCGGCCACTCAGAGGGATGCGCTGTCATAGCGCGTTGAAGTGAAGTTCAGAGTAATGTAATGTAATGTAACGTATAAGTAATGTAAGTGCAACCTTTCCCCTCTTATCCCGAAATTAGCGCCCTCCGGTTGCTCACTACCTGCGGAGTGATCATGTACTCTTATCAGCAGCGAAGATTCATGTTCCGCTTTGGGGAGCTTGTTTATGATTTGACACGATAACGTGAGATATGCTCCCGTCTGCGGGTCCTCTTGCGAATACTCGATCATGTACATACACGTATTAACCGCTTAATTACTAATCGCCTAATCTTTGCCTCTATTATCTCACACATATTGGTTAGCACGAAGTCATAAGCTACAACCTAGGTACGTAAATGGCCACACGACACAGATGCCTATATACAACACCCCGCTTTACCAAGCCATACTAATGCGCCTGCGCTGCTTAGCAGTAGCTTAGTTATCACCCTAGGGTCCTAGAGGCTCGATATCCATCGCACAGGAGAAGGCCGAGTTGCGAAGCCTGCCATGTCATGTGATCTCGGGATGCCACACAACCATATGACCGATCAGGACATGGCTACATCACCTGCCAACTACTGCCCAGCAGAGCCATACCCGTGCATCGTCGCTCACAAACAAAACCCTGGATTTTCTGCAAAAAGTGGCCTTTAAATCTATCGCGTTAATTTTGAGATTCTAACCGAAGGTGACACAGTGACAACATTAAGGAGAGGCTGTTTCATTCTCACGAAAAAATTCAGCCTAAAGGCTGCCGTTCGTGATGGCCGCCTTCAAGGTGCTAGTCAATGTGCGCAATACGCGTTTACTGTCAGCCCTTAAACACGTCCCTCGTAGCGGCTAAAGTGATGTTGCAGTAAACGTATACAATTGTAACATTGAATGTAGCATTTGGGTATGCATTTGGGTTTCTGTGCATAAAACGTTCGCTTCTGAACCATAGGAAAATTTTCAGAATCATGCGCAAGTCTGAAAATCCTTTCATTTCAAGGCTCCTTTACCTAGATGCGAGCGTGAAACCTTCCTAAGCAGCCCCGGCTGTTTACTTTTCAAGCTTTATTTTTTCTTCAGTTTGCTGTCATTTTGTAAACGTTGCTGCTCTGTTCCTTCGTAATGCACACGCGTGCCGAAATCACATACATCTCAAAGCTGCGCTCAGGTGAGCAAGAAAACGGGAAGGGAACTCGCCGGCAGGAACAGTAGTTTTCATTTCTAGAAACGAAAGTTTTTTCCTGAATGTGACATGCTTTCATTCATGAGTGATATTCGTTGCGGCATTACGCCTTCATCGTGAGGTGTAATGTTAGAGATATGTGTGGAAAATATTTAGTCGTGCCGAAACGCATTTCCCGCGGTGTATAACTGCTGTGAACAACGTGGCACGTATTTAGCGTGACCATTAATTATCGTGCCACTGCGAGCCGCAAGAGCCGGAGGCATGGCTTGGAAAGCGAAAGACGTACATTTATTTTGGTTTTTCGCTTTTGGTTAGTGCAGAGTAGCAGGCCAGATTTGAATTATTCGGGCCAACCTCTCTGCCTTTTCCTTTCAATAAATCCATCTATCTATTGGTTTCCTGCAGCTAAATGCAGTACTGCTTCCGACTATTGAGCTATTGTGCGCATCCATCGTATCTTAACAATGCACAAATCATGGCACTAGGCAGCAGCGACAGCAGGCCGACTGTTTCGCTGATTTCTTCCACCTTTTGCACTGCAGAAAAAGACAGCCGTACTTACCACCCCTATCACCGGACAATCGACGGCCACCGGAGGGATATCTGGCGCATCTGACATCACCACTGACGTCACCAATCGGGCTATAAAAGAAGACTGCTCACCCCTGGATCTGGCACTAGGCAGCAGCGACAGCAGGCCGACTGTTTCGCTGATTTCTTCCACCTTTTGCACTGCAGAAAAAGACAGCCGTACTTACCACCCCTATCACCGGACAATCGACGGCCACCGGAGGGATATCTGGCGCATCTGACATCACCACTGACGTCACCAATCGGGCTATAAAAGAAGACTGCTCACCCCTGGATCTGGCACTAGGCAGCAGCGACAGCAGGCCGACTGTTTCGCTGATTTCTTCCACCTTTTGCACTGCAGGTTGGTGTATCGATTTGACTTTGTCTAACGGAAGAGCTGTATAGATATTGCTGTTGCTGCTGCCGCAGTTTTTGTTTGTGTGTAGAAAGCGTATCCTGTAATGATGCCTAATAACTCTGACAGGGATGCCAGAGGCGAACTACGCGAGCTTCGCGCGGAAATGAAAAGTCTAAAAGATTCCCTCACGTTCATCAACGCAGAATTTGAGGACATGAAAAATTAGCAGAAAAGCAAGAAGAAAACAAGGATCTGAAGAAAGAGAACGAAAGTTTGCGGAAAAGGGTGAAGGCTAACGAACATGCCATTGAGTAGCTTCAGCGCAGAATGGTTCAAGCAGAACAGTACTCTAGAAGATCTAACGTCGAAATAAAAGGGTTGGTGCAGAAAGATGAAAATGTTATGGAACTGGTGGGAAAGACGGGCAATGCTGTAGGCGAACCTATCACTGCTGATGACATAGCAGTTTGTCATCGCGTGCCAACTCGTGAGGAAGGCAAAGCCAACATTACTGTGCAATTCAAAAGCCGCGAGAAAAGAGATGCTCTTCTGGAAAAGGCTCGAAACAAACACATAACGAATGAACAAGTCGGCTTCCCAGATAAAGAAAGTGTGTTTGTAAATGAACATCTCTGCCCAACCCTGAAGCGACTTCTTTCCCTGGCAATAAAAAGGAAACGCGAGTTTGATTGGAAGTTTGTATGGGCCAGGAATGGAAAAGTTCTTGCGCGAAAAGCCGAGGGAAGCAACGTGGTGCGAATTGAGCACGAAAATGACTTGTCAAAGATTGACTGATCTGATGCGTAGTTAGTTCCTTGCTTTCATCCTCATTATGTTTTATCGAGAGTTCTGCTCACCTTCTGATATCACACTGCAGGCAACGCGCGTTCACTGGCATCAAAACAAGAACAATTTACTACGTTTCTTGACGAATTTCGGTTCAGGAATCATGTCGTCATGATAACGGAAACATGGTATCATGAAAAAAGCCTGATGTTAACATTAGCAGGTTATAAACACTATTGCCAAAACCGAACTAAGGCACGTGGCGGCGGCGTCGCCATGCTTATCAGAGATGATGTGTGCTGTGAGGTGATGCACCATTTCACGCATAGCTGACCTGGAGGCGTTGTGTGTTTCTAGCGGGAAAGATATATTCGCAGTGGTATATCGCCCTCCTTCTGGAAACAAAAATCATTTTTTTACCTTCATCGAAGAACTGTTGGAGCTTGCTTCCTTTCATGAATACCGTCTGCTATTAGGAGGTGACTTTAATATTAGATTAGATGGAAATGACTGTCATTCTCTTGATTTCAGTAACAAACTGTTGGCGTCTGGCTTTCATTCTGTCATCAACACACCAACGCGAGTAACCGAGACAGGCGAATCCGTCCTTGACCTTTTCATTGTCAACCAAGACACCGTCGTACAATCCGCTGGCACCATATGCTAGGACTTAAGTGACCACTGTCCAATATTTATTGTGTATTCCAGCTTTAGGTCACAAAAAAAAACAAAAAACGAGCAAGGACGAACCCATGTATAGGAGCATATCGAAAAGTAATCTGGAATCTTTCCGGGCACGCCTACTATACAACGACTGGTCTCCTATTTACAATGAGAATAATGCCTCTGAAGCTTACAACAAATTCCTAGTCTTGTTCTGTGACCATTACAATAAGTGTTTTCCATATAGGAAAGCAAAACTAAAGAATAAAATAAGAAAGCCGTGGATAACACCCGATCATTTGAAGATGATTAAGGAGAAACAAAAACTGTTCCAAGACTTCTTGCGTACCAGAGAAACGACAGCACTAACAAACTTCAAGAAGTATCGAAATAAATTGACTGCAGAGTTAAGAAAAGCCAAGTTTGCTTACTATAATAACATCCTATCTGATGCGTCAAGAAATGGTCCTCAGAAAGTGTGGAAGGTCATTAACGAAATTCTTCAAAGACAACATCGCAAGTGCAGCCCTCTTGAAATGTCAAAAGATGGCAAATGTATTTCGGGTGTTGATTTAGCCGAACATTTCAATGCCCATTTTGTAAACATGAGACCAACCTGCGACGAAACAGGGTCAACGACTAGGTTCAAACTAAATCCAACCGTATTCCTCGAGCCAACGAACGAAACGGAAATTTGTAGCACGTTCCTTAACCTGAAAAATACCAGCTCAACTGATGTCGACGATATTCAGATCAAGCCTGTCAAGTTCGTAATTGACGTTATCTCACCTCACCTAGTATATATTTTCAACCTGGTGCTCACAACTGGCTGCTTCCCAAGTCGCATGAAAGAAGCAAAAGTATCGGTCATCTTTAAAGGCGGCAAAGAAAATGACGTTACGAACTACAGGCCGGTGTCTATACTGCCAGTATTTTCAAAGGGCTTAGAAAAATTCTTGTTGGTACGCATAGAAAAATTCTTCACTAAACATAATATACTACGAGAGCATCAGCATGGTTTCAGTCGAGGAAAATCGACTGAAACAGCACTGTTAACGATGAAAGAACTTATCATCAAAAACATTGAATGCAAAATGCTTACTTTGGGTATTTTTGTGGATTTTAGCAAAGCCTTTGATTTCCTGAACCACAAGCTTTTGTTGCAAAAGCTGAGTACTTACGGTATCCGCGGTGCATCGCGTGTGTTGTTCGAATCATACTTGAGTGATCGGAAACAGTGTGTCAGTATTGGGGACCACTCCTCATCTTTTAAGAGTATTTCTTCTGGTGTGCCACAAGGCAGTCTACTGGGGCCACTGCTTTTTAATGTATATGTAAACGATATTGTTCAACCGAATTCTGATGCCTGTTATGTTCTTTAGGCCGATGATACCAGCATGTTTGTTTCTGGTCATGATATACAGGAAGTAGTTGCAAAAGCGGAAACTGAGATGTCCAAGATAATTGGTCCAACGCCAGTGGTCTTAAGATCAACGCAAATAAATCTAAAGCCATAACTTTTAAACCAAGAAACAAACAGGCTGCAATAGATCGTCCTTTAACGCACGGTACAGCTACTATTGAAGTTGTTAACCAACATAGGATTTTAGGAGTGACATTTTCAGCTGACCTGACATGGTCGCACCACATTGATTGTTTGAGCAAGTCACTGTCATCAGCTGTGGGAGCACTTGCCAGATGTCGTTATTATCTGCCTGAAAAAATAAAAGTTCAAATTTACCACGCATTATTCACATCACATTTAAACTATTGTTCGCTTGTTTGGGGAACAACAACGATCGGCAACATTAACGCAATTTTTCTTTTACAGAAAAAAGCTCTTCGTAATATTGCTAATGTATCGTATTACCATCCGACAGAAACACTGTTTCTCAAGTATCATATAATAAAAGCACAATATTACCTACAATATCGCTTAATATATACTTTCTTTTTTGCAAGCAATAATCTTCAAACGTTTTTAAAGAGCTCCGCAAGTTTAAGCAAATAAAAAAGCGACGACCGCACCCGCAGCTGTGACAAGTGGTTTGTTCCGCATCGGCGTACCGAATATCTCTGTCAATCCTTACAATACCAACTTCCGTTTCTTCTTAATGACTATGAAAAGAGGGCAATATATTTCGAGACTTTCAATAGAAAAAAAAGATTGCGACATTATTTTGTAACCAAATGAACTACTTATGTTTCAATAACCATGCTCACTTTGTGATTAGAGTTGTACTGACGTGTTAGAATTCTGTAGGGCTCTATATGTTTCATTGTGAATTGAGGCCTAACGCAAATTTGTTATACTTTCCGTGAATAACTACTGTTTTGTTAACTACTGTACTTTGAATTTTTGTTAGAGTTTGTTTGAACGGATGTTAAATTGATGTGAGTCTACACTGTAATTTACTGTGGGACAACTGCTGCCGTGTATGGGCCCTCAGGCACTCTTCAAGCTGTTCTAGAACAGCTTTTTTCGCCTGAGGGCCTTCAACCTTGAGTTGAAAATAAATTGAAAATTGAAAAAATTGAATTGATGTATTTGCGTGTTCTTGGCCATTTTCTTAAGTGCTAAAATCATTCAATTTCAGCAGATGCTGAATCAAGTCCACATCACAGCATACTTTGTCCCGACGGATCTTCCGCTAAAGTGTAAGTACAATTTCTTCGCTCGGGAAGCGATATAAAAAGAAAACTGAATGAAAAAGAACCAGGAAGTGATAATGTGACACTGCATTCTTATGACCCATAAAGACTCTAAGAATATTTTATCTACGCTCATTGCAGGCTTTCAGTGTCGGTGCTGTTGAAATTAGGATTGATGTCCTCAGGTTGCGCAGTCACAATTTAAAAATAAAGTGTGTAAGCGCTTTTGCGTAATGAACTCTTTCTCCTTCCTAAGCCGTAATTTTGACACCATTAGTGTTATATGAAAAAGCATTAGTGTTATATGAAAAAAAAAAGCCCCTTGAAAGAATGATAAGTGTTCTGTGTGCCATGAACAAAAGAGACCCCACACCAAGTTACGAAATGTAAGTCGTTGTATTCGGATGCCAGTAAACGGTACACCTCTTGAGCTGAGGCCGCGGCATTCGGTAGGTCTCGGTACCAGGAGAGCATCGTCATGCGGCGTACACATGAAGCACAAAACGTTTTCGAACATGGAGCGGGAGACTTTGTTTTGCACACGGCCGTACAGTGTGTTCAAGGCGTAATGCAGTGGGCTAACCGCAAATTTTTCGCAGCGCAACCCAACTGGCTAGCCTTCGTACACGATTGCATATATTTAATTAAAATGCTGTACTCCGCTTGAAAGCGCTCCTCCCCTTTCAGCTTCGAAGACACATGAAGCCGTGCTAAAGAAATTGAGACCGGTGAACTTGAGCGTGTCGAGTCGGTCACTTCCCCTGGGAGCCCCGGTGATGTCTCAAGGCTGCGTGTGGGTAAACAGGCGGAAGCGAAAGGGTGGACAGACGTTCCAGCCAGGCTTTAGCATTTTGGAATTGAGTGGTCAATACATGAATATGATTGGCAGCTGTGGTGCAGAATGAAATACTGCGGCCTAGAAAAATAGTTTCATTTGTGTCGGAATACGAGGAGCTAGGGTGTTTTAGTATCAAAACAATTAACCAAGCAAAAAAAAAAGAAAAGACGGCTCCACAATAGATGCCTGCTAAACCTTGCTCGAGTATTTGCAAGATTGAAATACGACATTTATTTGCGCGTGTTGGTCGTCTTGGACAACGTGAGGAAACAGCGCGGAGTTACAAGTACAAAAGCAAAATATCAAATAATATTGGCGCTGAACAGGAGAAACTGTCTGCGTCAGCGCACAAAGACTAATACTCAAACTCTGGAGGGGCTAGATAAGAATAAAGAAAAGCGTCGAAAGTATTGAGGAAATACCATGCCATTAAATAAACATTTCAGTCTCCCGAACACGTAGAAGTTCATTAAAACTTAGTTGCGGCGTCATTTGTCCCTGCTTTATTAAAATCGATAGAGAACTAATAGGGACTCCGAGAATCGGCTTGCAGGCTAGAAAGTCGGCTGGCTTTGCCGGTGAACCAACCCACTGGGAACAGGAGAGATGAAGAGCAGCCTTTTTTTTTTTTGTTGTATTTTTTGTTAAGTTCCGCGTTTCGACTTCTAGTTATTGATCACTCGCGCACAAGCGCATGTTAATTACGTACATTTTCTTTATTTAGACTGCTGAAGCTACGAAAAAAATGGTATTTAAGGATACGGCGGTTTGCAAGAACTATTGACATAAGTGTCCAAAATCGCTATTGAGTCCAGGATTGTGATTATTCTATGAATTTTCTTGCCGCAATATTGTAATCGATAATATAGTAAATCTATCCTTAGAACATAACGGAAACGTTAATGGCTTCCTCATATATGTGAGGAAGAAAGTCTTACAACAGGTGATTTGAAACCAGGAAAAAAGGTAACTATAGGCTCGATACTAAGTAACGTAGAGCGAAAGAAAAACTCTGCTTGATATTAACAGTTATGATAAAGCGTAGTTCTTAAAGAAAGTGTTTTATTTAATAATTTCTACACCACGTCTAGTATAGACAGAGAAAAGACAGGTTCTGCATGTTGCCGGCTTCGTCCATGTATGCATGCATCGGAAATGCATCTTGGTATTTCCGAAGTAATTTGCTTATAGAAAGGAAGTGTTCTTTATAGGCAAATAAATCATGTAAAACAGCTAATATTGTCCTGAAGGTAACAAAATGCGATCAAAATGTTGAAACTGGGGCTTTTGCAGAATATTAGAGGTTAGTAATCCTTGTGATTATTAACGACCGCATCGCTGGCGACTTTCGGCGGCAGCCTTCCAAATTGACGGGCTGCAAAGATTTTATATAAAATACATGAAATAATAAAATGTCTACTTGCAGATATGCAGAATGACTACAATTTTATTTCAAAGCTCATTTGGGAAAGGTTACATTTTGCTTCCCCTTATCTCTTGTTTCATTTGGACACTATATGGCGGTTAATTAATGATTACATTCGTGCCTTGCTTCGCTGATGTACTGCATAATCTGTTCGCTTTTGCGCCTTAAAAAGAGGCGGAGTGCTCTGTGTATTACCAAATTGTGTTCACACTTTCCCTTGACGACTGTCAAAAAGTCGCGATTCAAGTTAGCAAATACTTCACAAGCAACGCAAGGAAAGAAAAATCTTTCGATAGTTATACGAAACACTTCAAACTTCAAAAACTCTGGAAGGAAACTATTCGAGTTTCGAATACTCGTAGCAGTAAAACATTCGCGTGCGCGCGGCAGGCGGCACAAGCATTTTTGAACTTTCACACCTTGCATCCCGATCTCAGCTTTCATCATTCTGCTTTTAGCCCTTCGTGTTGCGCAAGTGTGAGCCATGCAAGCAACGGCTGGAGCTCCCTGCCTGCTATTTCCTTCCTACAGTTCCCGTAACCCTACGCCCGTCCTTTTACCATCTTTTCTCCTTGATTCCGGGAAACAGACAGCTCAGCAATAGCTGACATCTGGCGCTTTGATGGGGCGGCATTCTACACGCCGATCTCAAGAGCAGATGTGTGGCGTGTCGCCACGAATTCGCTTCGTATTGCGTAGCCGACGTCGGGCAAGCAGGCCGACAAGGCGCGCTACTCTCCACCCCCTGTTTCTCAAGTTAACGTCTGGGTATGGCTCGTGCGTTGCCTGTCGGCATCTCTTTTATTGGCATTGTCACGCCGACCTTCTTGGTCACGTATCTTGTAACGACTGCATATTAAAAAAAAAAAAAAAACTGATAATCGATATCGTCCGTTTTGCAAGTCCGCTTGTGGACGGTAGCAAAGTACTTATATCTTCGCCAATGGGCTTGAGGGAATGAGAAAAAAACAAAAAAAAGCGGCGGAATTGCGTTCGCGTTATGTCGCATCGGGCTCAAGCTGCTGCTATTGCTAAAAAAAGAAAAAAAGAAAGGCATGACAATTGGGAGCCTGGGCCTATCACTTGTGCGTCTTGTTCCCACGCGTGGTCTGTTATAAGCTTTTCGGCTAACGTTTTCAGCGCTGCCACATGACATCTGAAAAATAGAAACAAGGGCTGAGCAGTGCAATGAAATGTACAGAAAATGTAATACTGCTTCCTTAACCGTAGATGCGAAGAGACGATGGCGTAAATGCCCTCAGCTGTGTGTATGGCGGATGTTCGATATCTTGCAGCTCGTTGGACTCATTCCTGGGCACAGACGATGACGCACGATTTGGATACTTGTGAAAGTGAGGAAAATCCTGGGAGGTGTGCTTAAGGCTACGTTTCTTCATCCTCCGTTGATAGCCATGTGCACCCAAGATTTCAATGTGAAACGTGACGCTTCATTCTCTTTATGCGACGTATTGCGGTTTCGTAACATGAAGATCTGAGGACCTAAGGACGGAACTGGTAAGTAAGCCGTTTTTTGTTGTCACCGGAAAAGGTGAGTGCAGGCTTGTGCATTGGGTTCGTGCTACAAGTGTGTTGCGCAGCGCAAAAGGGCATGCGAGTACCGCAGCTTGATCAAGCGTAGTTGTGAACAAGTATTGCCTATTCTTGAGGTCACTTAATGCTTTAGAGGCACACTACAGAGTGCAGCAGTAAGTCAGACTAAACTGACAGCGTTCAAGGCCCAATATTACCGCATTTCATTTCAGTGCCCGCTCTCCGCGATGAAATGGCACAGCGCAGATGCAACGTGCAGCAAATTGATGACGAAGAGACATATACTTCTGCGACAAGAAACGTTCAATCTGCTGTGCGTTGGTCGAGAATGCGTGCATTCCATGTCGATCGGCATATCCGACAGGCGCAAAATTCCACGATGGTAGCACATATGCATTGGTTCATTTTCACCTAGAACCCAGTTGAAGGAATTTACGAAAGTAGAAATTACACCAAATACAAGGGCGCTCTGCAATATTGCTCTGTAGTTGATTACCAAACGCGCAATAATACGTTTTAGTGACCGTCGTTTTAGTGACAAACGAGCCCGTGGTTTTTTTCACTCAGATTAATGGTTTTGAAATTATCCACGGCAAAGCGTTACTGCTGCTTTCAGGGTTTCTTCACTTTTTGGGACCTTCTACGTTGGGTACACAAACTTGATTTAGTTTTCTTTTTTTTTTTTTTTTTTGGGGGGGGGGGGAGGGGGTAGCGTAATAAAGCAACTAAAGCTATGAGAGACGCCGTATTGTAGGGCTGGCTCCGGAAATTTCGACCACCTGGGGTTCGTCAACGTGCACTGGCAACGCGCAGCACACTTGGGCCTTGCTTTTCGCCTCCATTGAAATGCCGCCGCCACGGCCGGGAATCGATCCCGTATCCTTGGGCACATGAGTAGACCACCCTAAACACTGCACCACCACGGCGGGTTGGGCGCTCAAATTTGTCGACAGCGAAAGATGCGTCGAACTTCTCCTTCCGTCTTTACATGGCCTCCGCTTTCGATGGGGGTAAAAAGGAGGATGCCAAGTACTGGGAACTGCCATGGCTCGTTAAAGAATACTAATTTATTTGTGAAATATCCGAAACCCTCCACTACAGGATTCGTCAAATTCCGAGCCTCTTCGCAACATTTTGTCGTAAAACCAAACGAAACCCTTCACTATATAATGTTCCGTAGCTGGGGCGAGAGCGTCGCCTGCAGCCGGAAATGCAGGTTGAGCCAGTCTGTGCGCCATCGCCTCTCCTCAGCATTGTACGAGTCAAGATTGTTTGGTTCGCTTTATAGAGTTTATGGTTTATGGGCTGCGGTAATTTCGAACACCTGGGGTTCTTCAAAGTGCACTGACATCGCATAGCACACATGCACCTTGCTATGCGCCTCCATTGAAAAGCGGCCTCCATGGCCGCATTTCGATCCTGCATCCCTGGGCACAGTAGTCGAGCGCCCTAACCAGTGCACTACGGATCAGGTACAAAAACTTGAGGGTAGCAAACGAAGCGTCGAAGTTCTCCCTCCGTCATTCCACGGCGGCAGCTTTTGATGGAGGCAAAAAGCAGGACGCCCACTACTGAGGAATGTCAGGGCTCGTTAAAGAATCCTAATTTGCTTGAAATTTCCAGAATCCTCCACTACGAGATTCCTCATATCCTGAGCCTCTTCGCAACATTGGATCGTAAAAAAAAAAAAACTGGAGTGCACTTTGGACCACTTAAGTGCGATGAGGCGAAAGCCATCGTAGCGCGGTGGATCGTAGCCCTCCACTATGGCACCTCTATCTCCCTGTCTTCTTTCACATCCACCTTCTTCCCTTCCTTTACTGGCGTGGTACATGTGGCCGCGGATAATTGGAACAGATACTGCGCCTTTACTATCCTGTAAATCAATTTGAAAGGCAGCTGATGCCTTCTGTGCTAACGCCGGGGTGGCGCAGTGGTTACGGCGCTCGACTACTGTTCCCAAGGACGCGGGATCGAATCCCGGCCTCGGCGGCCGCTTTTCGATGGAGGCGAAAAGCAAGACGCCCGTGTGCTGTGCGATGTCAGTGCACGTTAAAGAACCCCAGGTGGTCGAAATTTCCGGAGTCCTCCACTACGGCGTCTCTCATAGCCTGAGTTGCTTTGGGACGTTAAACCCCACAAACCAAACCACATCTAGGTCTGCTTCTGTTTAGTGTGCGGTGCGGCGTTCGACGAAGCACCAAATGAAAGGTGCCGCACGGACTCCTGGATGGGACGCCCAGAGGGGTCAGCTTTGTCTATGTATGAATCGCCTAATGATGCCAGTCATGACGGTACATGGCGCACCCCTTGTCGAACACAACCACCATTCCATTGAACGCATCAAACTTCATCAGCGTTTAATAATTCGTTTACAGGAAATTAAAGGCGTAGTATTTGTACCTCGCGGAACACCGCTATCTTCACAGTAGACAAGGGGAATTATGATGAACAATTCATGATCTGAGGCGTGGTGCAGTTGGTAAAGCGCTCGGCTGGGGATCTAAGGGATGAAGGTTTGATTCCCGATCGAGACAAGGTGTATTGATTTATATTTAACTATCTCCCTCGAAAGTGTGACACACTCTGGTGACAACATCTGCCGACAGCTCCTGCTGACAACGATGGGAGCCTAAAGGCGTTCGTCTTAAATCCAAACGAAACCCTTCACTCCATGATCTTCCGTAATTGGGGCTAGGGTGTCAACTGCACCCGGTCATTCAGCTACAGATTTTTTCCTCTGAATTTAATCCTAGCGCCAAGCGCCAGCGGAAATAATCTAAGCGCCAACTGATATAATCTAAGCGCCATGCAATATAATTCGAGTGCCAAGTATTTAATCATAGCGCCAGCATATTTAATCCAAATGCCAACTCGAATAATGCCCGCGCCAACCAATTTAATCCGAGTGCCAACGCAATTAATACAAGCGCCAGCGAATTTAATCCGGGTGCCAACCAATTTAATCCACATGTGGAAAATGAATGTGGTGGAGGGCTCCAAAGCACAAAACATGAATTTCAGAAATAAATAGTAATTGAGATCACATTCCAGACCATGCGACGAGTAAGCGTCACATCTGCATGCACTATTTCGCTTTGTTCTTATATTTTTGCGACAACCAAGAACCATATGTGCAGCTGAAAAAAAAAATGCGGTTTGTGACACGTCTCTTGCAGCTTTTAGCTTAGACGCATGGCAAGTGAATAAATATACCTGTCATCTTCTAATTGTTTGGTTAAGCACTGCTTATCATGAGTTGTCTTATGCCCTTAATCTGCATGCTGATGACAAGTCATGATTTAACATGATTTTCTAATCATGATTTAACACCACTAGTAGAAAGGGATCAGTGTAACACACAGTTGGTTTCGGCGTGAAGACTTAGAGTAACGCTACCACCGATAGAGAGAGCGCGCCCCTGCTTTCAGTCTGGCCGCGACACGGTAGAGTGAATGAAACTATGTACAGCGGAGCTTACAACCGAGGCCAGGAATAGCTACTGGCTTCTCACTATGGTCACCTTAGCAGCAGTACTTAATTTGCCCGGGCGGCAATCCTAGCAGCGTAGGTTGCCAACAAACTATAAGCACGTACAAGCGCAGAAGTAGCCGACTGAAATGCGATTTTGTTTTCTAGGAGACATTATACAGGTCTAAGTATAACTCAGAACGTTTTACATATCGTCTTCATGCAAAGCTTCCCGTATAAAAGAAAAGTTATGGCGGTCAAAAGCAGCACACTCTACCCTTTGTATTTGTTGCATAGAGTGTCGGGCAGCGTCGAGCAACAAACTGCGCCGATGGTCCTTTTTAGTCATTCGGAGAGGAGTGATTAGCACCAGGTCTTTCCGCTCACTGAGGAAAGCTTTGACTTCCAACTTGAACTTCGAAAAGACTTCCTCTATAGGGTTGAAAAATTAACTGTAAGGAGGCAGCCGCTTGATCGAGTGCGTCTGACTGGCCAGGCTTGCCTGTTCCGCACGGCTGTGAGCTGGAGCGTTGTCAAAAATAAAAACCGCTTCAGAACGAGGTTCTCCACTTTCGACACGGGCTGATATGTCGCTCAAAAATTCATTGAAAACGACCCAGTGAACCTTGTCTATGGCCGTCCAATGAATGAAACCATTTACGGACATGCAGGCGAGAATGTTAAGTTTTGCTCCTTTGGTGCCAGTCGTCGTCTGCACCGCAGGCTGTCCCTTCACTGCACGACCGAAGCTCCTTGAACACCATATGTTATAGTTGGTCTCATCGATGTAAAACCTGCACAAGCGAGGTCCTTCACACTGCAACCACTGTGCGTATGTTTTGCGGGTGCGTTTCACGTCGTCTCTGTTGCGCTCAATCGGCCTCTGAGTCATCAACTTCATAGCGTAACCGTGCGAATCCAGTAGGCGATCAATGCTACTTGTGCTGATGGCGATTCCCGGCAATTCTTCTTCCACTGCTTGCTTTATTTGCTTTAGCGTAAAAGCAGGGTTGTTATCCACAATATTCTTTAGAGCCGTTACTACCTCATTCCGAATTTCTTCCATGTTCCGCCTTTCTTCAACGCTCCTTTATCGCTCGCTGCAATGGATCTCGCCGTCTTTAAATTGATGCCCAGCGTATCTGCCAATTTTTCACATCTCCTCCACGCCTCGACACTTTGAGAATTCTGGCCCTGTCATGCTCGGAGACTTTGCTGTTCTTTCTTCTTGTGCACCTGGAGGCTTGAACGGCGGTCACCGTTTCCGGTGCCCGATTAGGATGTCAGGGCACTGCTCATCAGCTTCCATGGAAGAAAATAATGCGCGTTAAAGTTCATGCAAATTTAATGAAAACACGCAGATTACCACCTGCCTATAATATACGAGTACGCACCACCACCGTCCGGCTCTACTCCGTCGTGCAAATGCAGACGACAACGCGGCACACACAACGGAGGCGCGATAATTGCCGCCTGCTTTGAAATCCCTTGTCTTCTGCGTTTCTAGCAGTTTTTGTTTTATGCTCTTGAGAAAACATTTCCATTTCTTGCAAACGAAAGTACACCTATTTCTAATAGGGAATTCACATGTCTGTGCTTTCATCCATTCTCCTAGCATAGCGCAAAAACAGACAATTCGGCACCGAGTAAACGGAGGCAGAAAACTTGCCGTCTGCTTCGGACCTTTTTGGCATTGGCTGTGTAATGTTTGGCTGATGAAATTACATATAGCTAAATTAGGTACGGTTGATTAAAACATTTTTAATTGTGTGATAAAATAATTGTGTTTCATCGAAGACATTTTAATTCTGTATATATTCTGTAATCAGAAGTGCGCACATTTGTGGGATAAATTGTCCTCTTGGAATATAGAGCCAGTAAGCCACAGCTCTGGTACCCTTCAGTATTTCAGTGCCGAAATTGTGCGTTTGTCATAATATTGACGAAAGTCATCCCATAAGCTAACGCTTCGCTTACTCGTCGCATGGTCTGGAATGTGATCTCAATTTCTATTTATTTCTGGAATTCATGTTTCATGCTTTGGAGCCCTCCACCACATTCATTTTTGACATGTGGATTAAATTGGTTGGCACCCGGATTAAATTCACTGGCGCTTGTATTAATTGCGTTGGCACTCGGATTAAATTGGTTGGCGCGAACATTATTCGAGTTGGCGCTTGGATTAAATATGCTGGCGCTATGATTAAATGCTTGGCATTCGAATTAAATTAAATGGCGCTTAGATTATATCAGTCGGCGCTCAGATTATTTCCGCTGGCGCTAGGATTAAATTCAGAGGGAAAACCTGTAGAGCCAGTTCGTGCGCAATATCGTCTCTCCTCAGCATTGCACGAGTCAAATTTCTTTGGTTTGCTTTATTGGGTTTATGATTTATGGGCTCTGGAAATTTCGACGCGTGCACTGCGCATTTCTTTAACGTGCACTGACATTGCGAAGCACACGGGCGCCTTGCGTTTCGCCTTTATCGGCCACGGCCGGATTTGATCCCGCATCCTTGGATACAGCTTCCAGCGCCCTAATAAACCGCGATGAGGCGCGAGTATACTGAAATGTTCCGAGACGAAGGACGAATATTTCTTCTCGTAGCAACATTTCTTCTTGATGCTGAACAAGTGCGGTGTCTGTTGCCTATGTTCTTTGCGAATTGAAGTTAGGGCAAATAAAACTGCTCTAGCTGACTGCCGAACTATGACAGAAATGAAGACCGCCAGATAAAGTTTACAAAAGACAGCCCTAATCTTAGGGATGGAAAATACAAACTTCCAAATAAACCGCACCCTATAGTCATTGATAACGGCATCTGAATTAAACCACTTTGTGTATTTTTCTTGTTACCTGTGCGTTTTTTTTATTTTGAGAGATAAAGAAAAAACGCAGCCGTCGTACACCGGCTAAAAGTAGTTATATCCGTCACAACAAACCTGTAAATTGTTAGCGATCAAACTCTTCCAACCTCGCGGGCGCGGCACATGAAGCCAATTTCGTTCACGGGGTGAGCGGTACCAGGTTTCCAGTTTTGCTCGATCAAGATACGTGACGTCATGGAAATAGTGCACTGGCGTGCATTCTAGAAGTTTTTGGCCGAAGTAACCCCGATGTGTCGTTGCTACCAATGTACACATCCATGAGCACAGGCCGCGCACACGAATTCTGTTCGGTTGTCTGCAGCTGCCATCCACAACCTCACGTATTATCATTTCTTCTTTTGCCCCAACGAAACCTATTCTAACCACACACACGTATTAAAACAAAACACCCGCAAGCGATACAGCAGGAGGCATCTGCTTTTCTGTAAGGGGAGAAAGAGGAGGGCGGCTTGTATGCTAAGACCCTTGCATCTTGCTTCTGCGACGGCTGACACCGCCCGCGGGCTGGTTCAGGTTTCCAGCCATATTTCCGGACGTTCGAAGAGGAGCCTCTAGTTGGCCGGGTAGTTTCGTCAAAAAGTCACTAACGAAACAACGTAGCCGTGGTCACCTTTTGCTGACTGGTCGAATGTGTACGGCTTCGGGGACTTCATCTGCGAATTAGTCTTGCACGCAACCACTTTTCCGTGTTAAAAAAAAAAAAAAAAATACGTTAGTTTTCTTCAGGCATATTCTATTCGTCTTGCTTTGTTTACTTTTTTTTCTATCAAGTGTTCGCTGATACAGCACCCTCGCGTTTGCGCTTCTCAACGTCATCGCACCTTTGACACGCTTTCACCTCCAGGTTTTAAGGAGAGAGAAAGCACAATAACCTGAATTTTGCAACATAGCAATTTTAGTACTTAGAGGGTCCAGAAGACCGCACGTTGCGACATAGTGTCTAAAGCGCTGCACATGTACCTATAAATTTGAAACATTTTGTCAGTAGTATCGATTATATGCAGTAAGGAGCTTATCTGAGAAACTTTGCGGCGCTGTTAACAAATCGCCTATCACAGCCGCCTAGGTAAGGCGCGAACTGGTATCTTAGCACTTGGAGGCGGGTGATGGAGCCGACATCTCTCTTACCATTTCCTGAAAGATAATTATATTGTATGAAAAACTTTTATTTCCAGGTGCCCCACAAGCTAATAACACTTGGTACGTTTATGCCCTCTATAAATGATTCTTCCTTTCTTTCTTTCTTTCTTTCTTTCTTTCTTTCTTTCTTTCTTTCTTTCTTTCTTTCTTTCTTTCTTTCTTTCTTTCTTTCTTTCTTTCTTTCTTTCTTTCTTTCTTTCTTTCTTTCTTTCTTTCTTTCTTTCTTTCTTTCTTTCTTTCTTTCTTTCTTTCTTTCTTTCTTTCTATTACAGAAAGCCGGAGCGAAAGCTAAAGGCTACAGAGCCTGACAAAGGCTTCCGCTCCGGATGACGTTTAGCGTGCAGTTTGAAAAACGTATACAAAACATACAAAAGAGCACTTCGAATCATAAACACAACGCGCAAATACAGAAATTTGATTGCATGAAACTGAGTCACTCCAAATAACTATGGATAGGAAAAAAGAAATACAAAAGATTGGCATTTTATTGCGGATTGCTATGTAATAAACCAACTGCATTTAATGAAAGAGATGAAACATACCGCTGTAGACGATATCAATAAAACCGTTTGTTGAACTTAGTGATACAGTATAGAACAATTGCAAAATAATAAAGAAAAGCACATGTAACCTCTGATACAAAAAACACAAAACAAAAAATTAAACTATGCAATTGCGATATTTCTGTGTGTACGAAAACGCTGCCGACCGGTTCTTTCATCACTGCGCAACACCAAAAGTATGGTCGCTCGTATATTATGCAAGCAAACAAAAGCATACCAAGGTATCACACAAGAGAGCAGAAGATCTAACGGAGCTATATACAGTGTCAAATAAGTTGCCTTTAAAGATCGCCTACAGAACCCAAATTTTAAATGGTTTCGAGCCTTTATATCTCTCTCTTTTTTTGCAACGATTTAATCGTGAGACTCAATTAGCGCCTGCTGAAATATTCTATTGGCCGTGAATTATAACTATGCGAAGGTTAGTACTTAGGATGTGTCGGGTAGTGGCATCGAAACGCACCATCTAAAGCCGCTTATTGCGGCTCAGGGAAGCTGAACAATGTATGCCTAAGTCACCAGTCAGGGCTCCTCCTCATCTCCAGAAGGTGGGCAGAACGCTCCGGAGCCTTAAACTAAGAGCCCACCCACAAGCTCTCCAGCTGCCATGTTAATGTGAATAAAATTTCAATCAATCAATCAATCAATCAATCAATCAATCAATCAATCAACCAATCAATCAATCAATCAACCAATCAATCAAACAAACAAACAAACAAACAAACAATCAATCAAACAAACAAACAAATAAACAAACAAACAATCTATAAAACTATATAAATCAATTAATTAGCCAGCCAGCTGATATATCTGTTAGTCAGTCAATCAATCTGTTAATGTGAGCATTTTTTCTTCAATCCCAGAGGTCAATTGTACGCGTTATTTGCGAAGTGACAAGTAAATTGACGAAAAGCTGTTATAAAGCTTTACACTCGTTAAATTCACAAATCAAAAGCGGTATTATCCCCAGAGGCATAAAGCTTCTTGATGTAAACTGAATTCCGTGTAGACTAAAATCGCTAATTGTTTAACCCCATTCCTCTTAACTCCGCAGCGTTAAATGCACCGTCCTCCAAATATTTCGGCGTAGGCGTTTTGAGCGAAAACTCACGAGGAAACAGCTGGCTAGCAGTGACAGATGACCAAGCAGCGCATATATTCATCGGCTGATTGTGTTGCCTCGTAAGACTATCATCACATGGCTGAGGTCGTAGGAACTGCCACTCAGGAAACTCCTTTGGGGTAGGAGGGTGAGATGGGACTTTAACCGGAACTATTGGATCCGGCTATGCCTGTAGCACAAAGGTTTGTTCGTTTTACCTACGTTAAAGAGGGACTTGGTATCTATGTAGGGGGGTCTCTCACATCTTTCGGTAACTTGAGACTGTACTGAGTATGCGCGAGATAATAAAGGCCGATATTAAGGGATTAGTGAAAAAGCGAATAGAAAAGTGCACTTACGCTAGCGAGGACCAGCAAAAGTAGTCGCAGACGGGAGGCATTATGGGTGCCGCCGAGTCATACTCTTAAAGGCGGGCTAAGTGTCTCCCACTTTTTCCCCTTAGAAACACGGTGCCAGTGTTTCAAATTCGCCTTATTTACGAAAGCTTCAATTCTCTGCTTTCAACATTACACGGAGGACGCGAGCAGTTGAGGAGCGGCGGCCATGTCACGTGCTAAAATAGCGTTACCGCCAACACAGTGTGACCTACACGTGAAACAAAGTGCAGAGGCTGACCAGGAAGAATAATGTTCAGCGGGAACCTGCTTCTTTTGCTTCCTTAAAGCTCGCAAACACTTCTGACTGTAATGCTCCCCAATACACCTCGGCGGATGTTATGTCCTCTACTCGGCGGAAGTGCCCGTTCGTCGAGGAGCGCAGACACTTCGGTCGTGTTCGAGAGTGACTTTTGCCGGCGGAGCTCCTCAGAAAAGCGACGGAACCAGACGCCAGGCAGTTCGGAGCGGCCCTAATGAACTTCCTTTCGATTTAAAAAGTTGATCACCCATGGGACCTCGACAGTGAAGCAATCAAAAAGTATCCGCGCACGAACTGAAAACAAAGGGCGGGTCAAAAGACGAGTCAAAAGGCGGGCGAATTAAGCAACGGCAGAAACGGAAGTGCCGCTTTTGCTCTCGGGAGCACTGCTCTTCTGTGCCACTTCCTTCATTTTATTTCTCTGCCTTTCTCTCATATTTTCGGTGGTTGTTGGGGCTCAGCCGCTTTTAAAGACGTTTGAGGCCCTTTCTGTGGCAATGTTTGAAGAAGACGTCAAAAAAAAAAAAAAGCTGGGAGTCATACCCATCCGCTTATAAAAGCAGAAAGACGGTCGAAATATTATTTCTATTTATTCGTTTGAAGCGAGGAACCTCGAAATGTAAATGTTTTTCTGCGTCTCTTCTCTTGGATGTTTCTTTAGACGAATGAGTTCAAAATCCTCGCTTTAATACTGCGCCGAAAAAGTGAAAGGCAGCAAAACATTTATTATCAGGCAGCAAAACATTTATTATCAGAAGGCTGCTTTAAGCTTTAAAAAAAAAAAAAAAAAAACGTTTTAGTTGTCATGATTTAAGTGTTGGCCGAAAAACTGAAAAATGTAAACAAAGACAACAGTACTATGTGAGTGCCCTTTTAATATGCATGCCGCACATAATATTTCGCAATATGCGAAACACGTGCCCTCGAAACTTTCGCAGTGAAGGCTCCCCCACCGCCAGCTAGTCTGTTTAGTGCGAATCTTAAGAGAGACCTGACGCCGGAATTATTGTTGACAACAGAGTTCATTTCCGCTACTGCATGCGGGTTGGATTGTTTTTGCTGTGTTATGTCCAAACGATCCCGGGATACTATGACTATTCCGACCCTACCGTAGCTGTTGCCCTTAGAAGCGAAAATAAGAAGTTTGTATTTTTCAGACGTATATTTACGTCTGAATTTTTCATATCGCTGCATACTACTTGCCGATACTGGTCATAAACGCCATTAAAATTGAAATGACATTTGTAAAAGTTTTCCAATTTCCCTATGAATGCCAACACGCTCGTTCATTTTCGTGCTCTTACAGAGAGTCTGCTTTTACTCGACTCACATTTTTTTTTTTTTTCACACTCTAATCACGACAGTGTGAGGCACGAAATTTTACCACTGGGCCGCTGATGGCGGTGCGCGAATTTGAAGTACGAATGTTTGGAGCCGTCCACGAAGAAAGTATACATGTCAACGTGTCCTTGGAGGTAGATTTCTTGCATTGTTTTTTTTTTTTTTCAATTATATGCTGAGTTCATGAAAATATTGAAGTCGGGCCTTTGCAGAACTGTAGGAATGAACTTCAGAGACCATCACCTTGTGTTAGGTCGGTACTCAATGTCGACGAAAAACGTTTCGGCCCACATGCAGCAAAGGTCTTTGAAGACGGTCTTGGAAAGCAGTTGTCTCGAGCGACATAGTGGTCATGATGAGAATTACCCCTTAGACGCACTTTTATGCTATACGTAAAATCTCGCTCATATTCCACATTTGTTTTATAAAATATATATTGCAAATATTCCTCGCACCCATGCCCCTCCAGAATCTTTCAGTCGTTGTCCGCGTGAAATGGCCATTAGATAGCGTGTCACATGTTTGATTGCCCTCAGTCAAATGAACCATTAAATAATGTTTTTTTCTTTAGTTATAAAGGCACCGTACCAAATGCCAACATGGTGTTCGAAAGTTATATGAACAAACACAAGAAATGCAAAGTTGCGTTTCGTATTATTTATTTATTTATTTATTTATTTATTTATTTATTTATTTATTTATTTATTTATTTATTTATTTATTTATTTATTTATTTATTTATTTATTTATTTATTTTATAATGGAAGTCCTTGTACAGGGCGCTGCACCGTGAACAGTCCAGGGAGCGTTCGACAATAAGTCGTAGAACACAGCACAGGCTCACAGCACAGGGCAGCACAGGCGCGAGCGTCGGAGCAAGCTTTATCGTCGTTCTCTTTATGTGATCGTGAGGCATGGAGCATGGTTGTCGTCCTCTTTCTTCAGCATCAGGCACTGAACATTTCAGAGCCGAATAATTATCTTACAATTTATACAATACTGCAGGCCTCGTTGCGGCCCAGACAGGAGGGGCATACAAAGTACAGAGTAATTACATTAACAGACGTAAGAAATAAAGGACTAATATAATAGTGCACACAGTACTAATTCAGTCTACCAGCTGCGAGAACAAAATGGGTAAAAAGAACACTCGCTCTTGTATAAAAACAATTCCCAAAACTAACAAAGCGAATAATAAATGTACAGATGAACTATTTGTACTGTTTATGCAATGCGAAGGAGTATAACACAAAGATCAATTTGAGCAATTACTAATTGACAAGAAAATTAAACTAGTAATTTGAGCGGTCAATGGAATCAGTACTATTTTGTAGCGAGTTAGGTAAATTATTCCAATCAGCTATAGTGCGTGAAAAAAAAGAATATTTAAAAATGTTAGTTCTGGCATTATAGGGAGTCAGAGAGTCAGCATGACGATGACGCTTTCGACGTGCTGCCATTGGCGTTACATAAGCCTCGGGAGTGAGGGCAAGGAGATTATTTTTAACAAGAAAAAGGAATTTCAGCCGTTGTATTTTTATTCTTATTTGCAATGTCTGAATGCCATGTTGTCCCATTATTGCTGCCGGGGAATCATTCATATGGTACTTTGAAAAAATACACTGTATTCTTTCTAGTGCATCAATGTTCGTTGGATCCCAAACAATGCAGGAATACTCCAGTTTTGGTCTTATTATTGATGTGTAGGCTAAAGGTTTAGTTTCAGCGGGTGCCTGTTCTTTTTATGACGTAAAAAAACCGAGTTTACGAAAGGCTGAGTCGCATATGTTAGAAATGTGAATGTCCCAGTTCAGGTTATGAGTTATTGTGACACCAAGATATTTGTATTACCTAACCTCGGCTAGTGGTTCAGATCCAAGGGTGTAATGAAAATATAGGCTATTTATTTTTTTTAGTTATCTTGGTGTTAAATGTTTTACTAGCATTTACCTCCATATCGCAACGATTTCACCAAGAAAGAAGGTTTTGAAAGTGATTGCTCACGGTTATCTGATCATCGCGGCAGGTTACCTCACTGAAAAGCCCACAATCATCAGCGAATAATTTTATTTGAACTGGTTCTGTGACAACACTGACAATGTCATTAATATAAATTAAGAATAATAAAGGGCCCTAAAACACTACCCCGAGGGACACCTGAGTAACTGGGAGTTCATTGTAATTGTAAGTAGCGATACTAACAAACTGTTTTCGGTTTGTGAGGTATGCTGAAACCAAATTAACGATAAAAGAAGGAAGGTTCATTAATCGAAGTATTTCAAATATTTCGAGTGTGAAACAAGGTCAAATAATTTTCTGAAATCTAAAGATATTACATCTACCTGGGTGGATTTGTTTAGAATATTCTCAAAAGAATGGATAACCGATGTTAAATGGGTTACAATAGAAAAACTTTTCGAAAACCATGTTGCGCAGGTGTTGCGCTGTTATCACTTAAGAATTTAGTAATGTAATTAGCTATGACGTCATCTAGCATCCTACAGCATGACGACGTTAGCGATATTGAGCGGTAGTTACTTATCAGCGTTAGGTTCTCCTTTTTCGGCACAGGTGCTACGCGTGCAGTTCGCCAGTCAGTAGGAAGAGTTGCTGTGGATAATAATGCACGAAAAATGATCACATGGTACTTAGATACCAGTTTTGCGTATCGGTGCAGAAAAACATTCGATATATTGGCAAAACCATGGGTCGATTTGGTTTCCAAGTTAATAAACATGGAAACTACACCCGGTATAGATACAAGCTTCAAGTTTGCACCGGACAAAGAAGACATTGGAAACGGAATATCACTTCTATTTGCAAAAACACTATAGAAATATGTGCTCAAATGCTCCGCAATACTTTGCTTTTCGACGATAAGAATGCCGTAATCACCTATTTGTTCAACGGGTTAATTTTTGTTACTAAATTATGTCCAAAATTTTTGTGGCGCGGTGTGAATAAAATTGGGCGGAATGTTTTAAAGTATCGCCGTTTAGTATGCCCAATAGACGCGCTAAACGTTTATTCTCTCTTTTCATGTGAATGACTTCCCGAGTAACCCAAGTACTAACTTTCGCCATTTTCTATGTCTTGCTTGGTACAAAATTGCGAACACAGTATGTATAAAATTCTTTAAACCTGTCCCAATGTTCTACAACATTGTTTTCTTTAATGTTGAGTAGGTGAAGATCCAGATAACCTAAAATAGTTTAGTCCCTGGCATGCGAAAAGTATTTTACTAAGACATATTTTGTTTTACTATTTGCATATTTCCAAGCACCGTCAAAAATATACCATTTCATGATCAGATATGCCGCGTTCAACAGACAGTGAGAACTTTTTGACATTCATATTTACAAACACAAGGTCGAGTATTGATGACGAAGATCCGTGCACTCACGTGGGTAAAATTACAACTTGATGTAAATTATGTATGCAAGCCTTTACTGAGTCACTCACGCGGCACCCATAGTATGCCGATATGTTCCGAAGTCGTTGATAAATCTAATCGCATTCGGCGCACCCTAAAGCGTATTAAAGACATCTTAGAGTGGACTGGATCTGGCATTCTCAAATGTAGTTAAAAATGCCTGTTATACATTACTTCGCAATAAATCATCTGAAGATTTTATAGACTTAACTGCGTTCTCCAGTCTTCCCGGCCGTCCAAGCTGCAGATACAACGCAATTTATTTCGCTGTAATGTGAAAACAGCGGCGAGGATTTTTCAACGGTGCCGTAAATAAAACCCAAATTAAAGTGGTTGTCTGTTTAGGAGCAATATAAGACTCCGAAAGAATTCTAGCGCAACAGTACCATTGAAAGAAAAACACGCATACTTACAAGCCTTTCTAGATCCACTTGTGGTCTATTACGAATACTTTGGTGCTTTGAGTTTCCCAGAGTTTCTTGGTATTTCGTTTTTTGTTTATGGGACCCGTCATGCGTGAGGAACCTTTTCTTGTAAACCCACGAACAAAACCAGTGCCGAATTTTTTATATGGAACTAAAACGTTTTAACGATTCCTCAAGAATATAGTTATCAAGTGTGTTATATCTCGGCATATAGTACTTAGTCGCATTAGGACAACCTCACTTGGAACTGCGAGCTCGAAGCGTACGCAAGAGAATATCCTGTTTTCAGAAGGCTGAGTGCGCTTGCTTAAGTCGCATTTGAGGTGCGGCTTAGAGTAGCGGTGCCAGCAATCTGAGGGATTCTCCGAAAGCCTCCGCGGATCTCTCCTTACGCAGAAATGCGCGAGTAGGGAGCGACACCATCTAGATACGACGCGAGAAGACGCAGGTGGCGTAAATCTCGTCATGCCACCTGTGACCGCGAGAGACGGATCTCGGAATGAGGGAACTGCGTTCTAAACCCAGCAAAGTGACGTATCAATCGATCTGTATCCTTTTCATTTTGTAATGGGGGCCGCTAAAGCAGCATCTTTAACAAGGGCAAGTCTGCACTTGTGCCCCTTCAACGGCACTAAACTGTGGCATATCAGAGCATGGGATGCACTCAGTGCCTTGGGACAATGTGCAAGTCGGAACACCCCTGCGTTTAAGACTCCCAAGGATAAATTATTGCGACCATATTTTGTGCCCATAGAGGTTTCAGGAAAACACAACTCAGTGGAGTGGCCGCACTATTAGAAGCCATCGGACATATTAAATGCAGCATATGTTCGTACCAAAACGCGAGTGAAACATTAACGGTTACGTTTCGCTTCCTCATAGTGTCATGGCTGACATGTGCTGGTCGAAAAGAAAGTGCTGTTCGTCAGAACGCCACACATAAGCAGGATGGTCAAACTGAGTACCTGGCATATTCGATAAATGCATGGCTCTGATGTGCATTCGGAACCTATTGCTTGACTCCCCGGCTATCCAATTTTCGTTTCGAATATCTTTGAAGGAGAAAAGTAGGATCCCGAGAACGCGCACTGTTGCAACGCCGCGTTTTCTTCTCTGTGAGCCATGAGTGCTTTGAATCATCGACGTCAGGTAATTCAGCAACAAAGTGACTTCTTGTGTTAAGTCATCACGCAGCGTTTGGGAAGAATGCCGCGCTTTACATCGGACTTATGGGGCGAGACGTCCTCGATTTCTTTCGTTGCGCAGGTAACAATGTTCGCTATTGTAGTGCAGGGATATCAAGAGTCGTCTAGTCCGTTGCTCTTTATTCTCTAGGCATTTGATTTGTATGAGCACTCAGGAATAAAGTAAGGGTCCGGAATAAGCAAGAGCTTTCATATCGCACAGAACATATATCGCTGTGGTGCCCTGGGCGTTGGGGTCAACTTCGAGCGGGGCCAAAGAAACAACGACGTAACAGCGCAATCGCGCACCAGGCGTGTTAGGCTGGGCAAGCTAGCGACCGTGGAAAAGAGAGCACGGCCGGCTAGCTTAAGTGCGCCGTTACGCTTTAGTACCCTCTAGAGAGAAACGAGCTAGAGAAGGAGTAGATTTATTTTTATGAAGCCCGCCCCTACATTTCATAAGGAGGCCAAGGCTATGATGGCGAAGAAGGATGACCGCCACAGTGCAGGATTCCAGGGCATCCAACAATAACTTCACAAGGGCCGCAGCGTCATCCCGGCTTAACAGCCCTGTTGCTCAATTCTCTCTCTAGAGCCAACAACAAGGTTCAGCGATGGAGCACGTGTAACAGCATCTGTACAGGCTTGACGACAAGAAGTAGGCGTGTGATTGACCGCGTCCTCTCAATGGATATGTACGCTGAAAGAAACGCACGTATATATTGTAGATCTAAAGGGCTTAGCTGCCACACAGCAGGACGGTCTGAAAGAGATAACGCCATTCTATGTTGGATGCGAACCCGCATTGTGCAACATTCCTATATCAAGCGCGGTCGCAAAGTGTATTGCCTCATTTCCAACGCTACAGTTTTGCGTGAAGTTGATATTGATCTGAGACGGATAATCCCCCTGTGGTCGTCACGCTTTAGCAGCCATATCGATATGGGCATAGTTGCCCTACGATTTTTTTTTTTGGTTCGGTAGGGAAACTAATTACTTCAGCGGCTTGCGAATGGCACAACTGGAGCTACAAATCAATAACGCGTGATATTCGTTTGGCTTTTAATTGCTATGGAAAGGAGCTTTTAGAAGATCACATGGCTGGAAACTGAAAAGTTCATCATACGCATAAATGAAATGCCTGAGTACGTACGGCATGAACGGCCACTTTGGAGCGCCTGTTATTCGACGACGAATTCAAGTAAATGAGAAGATTATTTTTTAAATAATAATAATAATAATAATAATAATAATATTGAGCTATGTACGTCGGCGCATATATTTAAATAACCATATTTTTTCCCCTTCGGTTGTTCCAGAATCCAGATACTTACAAATTCGTTCTTCCCTTTTTTTACCATTTCTGGGTCTCTGATTCAACCACATGAAGCGCTTCCGTTATTGAGTTAAAGCAATGCCTCTAAATATGAATAACGCTTTAAATTCTTTTAAAGCGACAATTTAAAAAACTCAGCGATTATTTCACCTGTGATATATACTAATAAAACTCTTGTAAATGCGGTGCTTTATTATTTTTATTGCTTCAGATACCGGGACATGACGCCCGTTTGTATTTATTTGCTTCGTATAAGGCTTCAGATATAACAGTTTTCAGGTACAAAGCAACAGGCATCATTTTCACAAAATGCCACAGATGGCGAACTCCCTTGAGTACGTAGCAAAGGACGTAATGGAAAGTCTTATGCTTCTGCCCTCCAGTTCCATATCACAGCAATAATTTAATACAATGTATTTCCATGCAATCTAATTACAAGAACGGAGGAATAAGCTTTATATAAGACTCTGTTCGTAAATATACTTCAGCAAGTATGCGCAGCATGCTAGCAATTATACCCGATGAGGAAGGTCTTGATTAACTTCGTAAACCTGTGGTACAGGATATGCGTCCGACGCTTGAATGTGAAGTTTTGAAAGAAGAGCTGCATGTCGCCTTTTTATATTTCGCCCACGCTCCTCTCTTTGGTAATGACCCCTTCCATTAAATTCTGATACTTTTTCTCACAGAATTTAACGCTCGCATTGTTCTGCCTGTCTCGGAGAACAGCCTACATGCCATTTCGTAATCTCAATTGGGCAGAAGCAGCGATTTAGGACAGTGATTTCAGGCGATAATTCTTTTGTCTACGAGTAGTGTACATACGTGCGTACGTACATACATATATACAAATGTATGTATGTATGTATGTACGTACGCACGTATGTGTGTATGTATGTATGTATGTATGTATGTATGTATGTATGTATGTATGTATGTATGTATGTATGTATGTATGTATGTATGTATGTATGTATGTATGTATGTATGTATGTATGTATGTATGTATGTATGTATGTATGTATGTATGTATGTATGTATGTATGTATGTATGTATGTATGTATGTATGTATGTATGTATGTATGTATGTATGTATGTATGTATGTATGTATGTATGTATGTATGTATGTATGTATGTATGTATGTATGTATGTATGTATGTATGTATGTATGTATGTATGTATGTATGTATGTATGTATGTATGTATGTATGTATGTATGTATGTATGTATTGTAGGGCCCGTGGCGCGCCGCGCATTCGAAGGCCGCGCCACTTCCCATCGCTCCCTGCGCGCTGCCTGTTTCCCTCTCCTCGCTCGTTCGGGGATAACTGGTCCCGCACGAGGGGACTATAAAAGAAGGCACGCGCCGCCGTCTCGCTCTCTCTTCGCTCCTGCTCTTCGTTCCTGCTTCGCTCCTGCTTCGCGCCTGGCGCTTCTCCACGGAAGACGACCCGCAGGCTGCAGCCCCCCGGACGACGACCTAGCACCGCCTTCGACGACCCCTGTGAGATTAAAGATGTTTGTTACACGGCCCGCTGTGTATTTGTCGTGCGCATCCCTCGGGCAGAGGAATTTCCCACAACTGGCACCCAACTGGGGCTGAATTAGCACCCATGTGGACGATTTCTCTGCCAACGTGGCAGCGCACGGCAACACGACGGGCCGGTTCTTTGTATGTTAGGCGCAACGTCATTTTGAGTTTAGGGCTATCGTGTGTGCAGATGACGCGGAGTGTAGTATAGTAGTGTTTGTATAGTGCTTTAATTTTGTTTTGGGTTATGTGTGTGTTTTTTAGTGTCGGGCGGTTTGTGTTTTATATTTTTGTGCATATGTTAGTTTTATGAAGTGTTTAGCCTTTGTGACTGCCTCTTGATGCGGGCTAGATGGTAGTCGTGCGCGTGTAGGCTCCCGGCCGGCCTTAGTTGTTGAGTGCAATGCCTCCGAGAAAAGGCGTGGCAGATAGGGCCGCCGCTTCGGACGCCAGTGCGTCCGGGTCTGGGCAGGTTACCGATGCGGCCGCCCTGATGCAGGTGAACGAAATGTCGGTGTTCACCCGTCAGCTCGGTTCGTTGGCTAGCGCCAACCAAGCCACAGCTGCGGCGACAGTCTCGCGTCCGCGGATAAATGTAGAGGTTCCCTCCTTTTCCGGCTACACAGACGTGAAGTCAGTCCACGAGTTCTTGCAAGAACTCGAGAATTATCAGATGGCACTGGGTTCCCCAGACGACGTGGTGCTAGCGCAGGTAATCCCCGTGGCACTTGTTGAGAGCGCGGCGCGATGGAGACGCTGCCAGCCGGCCTTCCAGTCGATATCAGACTTCACAGATCGCTTCCGCGCCGAGTTCTTGCCGCCGAATTACGAGCGCCGAATGCTTGAGGAGCTAGCGTTGCGCACACAGCACCCAGAGGAGAGCCTCCTCGAGTATGTACGCGCAATGCAGGATCTTTACAAGAGGGCAGGTCCCACGGCAACCGATCTTGAACAGGTCGCGCGCGTGGTGAGGGAATGCCATCGGCGCTTCAAGCCGTATTTGCGGGGACGTGGTTTTGCAAACCTCGAGGCCCTAGCACAGGAAGCGAAGGTAGTGCAGGCGGATTTACTCGCTGAATTGCGCTACCAGCCACCCCCCAGGCCAGCCGAATCGCTAGAGCCGCGATGCGCCTGGGCCGGAGGCCAAGACTCCGTGCCGCGCGCCAGAAGCGCAGACGTAATGACGGTAGGGCAGGAAAGGCCAGCGGAAGGCTCCGCGATTCCTCGCGCTCTTGACCCGTACGCGTTCGAGCAGCGGCGTCGAGCTGAGCTCGCCAGCGACGTTCGCACAGGCGCGGAGAGAGGGGAAAGACGTCCCCAACCGCTTCGTGAAACGCTGCATCCCCCGACCACGCGGCAGGTGAACGATCGGCTTGTCTGCAATGTGCCTCCAGCACGGCGCCATGTGTAAAGGGGTCAGCGATGTAGGGCAGCAGCTCAGGGCCGCTGCCAGGCGTATCCGTGGCCGAGCCCAGCTGCGCTGTGACCCCGAGGATGTGGCCGCTGCCGGAGAGGGACCAGCCGGAACAGTCCCGCCATGCCTGCTGCTTCTCCCGTCCCACGGACCCGCTGAGATGGCATCCCGCCAGAGCCAGGCGACAAGCCTCCATATTTTACGCCGACCCGGGCTCGGACATGGACATGGCCCGGCTGTTGGCGGAGCCCGGGTCAGACGCTGAGGGGGGGGGGGGGGGGAAGATGTAGGGCCCGTGGCGCGCCGCGCATTCGAAGGCCGCGCCACTTCCCAATGCTCCCTGCGCGCTGCCTGTTTCCCTCTCCCGGTTCGTTCGGGGATAACTGGTCCCGCGTGAGGGGGCTATAAAGACGGCACGCGCCGCCGTCTCGCCCTCTCTTCGCTCCTGCTCTTCGTTCCTGCTTCGCTCCTCCTTCGCGCCTGGCGCTTCTCCACGGAAGACGACCCGCAGGCTGCAGCGCCCCGGACGACGACCTAGCACCGCCTTCGACGACCCCTGTGAGATTAAAGATGTTTGTTACACGGCCCGCTGTGTATTTGTCGTGCGCATCCCTCGGGCAGACGAATTGCCCACAACTGGCACCCATGTGGACGATTTCTCTGCCAACGTGGAAGCGCACGGCAACCCGACGGGCCGGTCCTTTGTATGTTAGGTGCGACGCCATTTTGAGTTTAGGGCTATCGTGTGTGCAGATGAAGCGGAGTGTAGTATAGTAGTGTTTGTATCATCATCATCAGCCTGATTATACCCACTGCAGGGCGAAGGCCTTTCCCATATTTCTCCACTTAACCCGGTTCTGAGCTAGCTGCATCCACTTGACCCCTGCGAACTTCTTAATCTCATCCGCCCACATAACTTTCTGCCGCCCCCTGCTACGCTTTCCTTCCCTTGGAATCCAGTTTGTTACCCTCAGCGACCATCGGTTATCCTCTCTTCGCACTACATGTCCTGCCCATGTCCATTTCTTCTTCTTAATTTCCACTAGAATGTCGGTAAGTGTTTGTATAGTGTTTTAATTTTGTTTTGGGTTATGTGTATGTTTTTTAGTGTCGGGCGGTTTGTGTTTTAATTTTTTTGTGCATATGTTAGTTTTATGAAGTGTTTAGCCTTTGTGACTAGCCTCTTGATGCGGGCTAGATGGTAGTCGTGCGCGTGTAGGCTCCCGGCCGGCCTTAGTTGTTGAGTGCAATGCCTCCGAGAAAAGGCGTGGCAGATAGGGCCGCCGCTTCGGACGCCAGTGCGTCCGGGTCTGCGCAGGTTACCGATGCGGCCGCCCTGATGAGGCAGGTGAACGAAATGTTGTCGGTGTTCACCCGTCAGCTCGGTTCGGTGGCTAGCGCCAACCAAGCCACAGCTGCGGCGACAGTCTCGCGTCCGCGGATAAATGTAGAGGTTCCCTCCTTTTCCGGCTACACGGACGTGAAGTCAGTCCACGAGTACTTGCAAGAACTCGAGGATTATCAGACGGCACTGGGTTCCCCAGACGACGTGGTGCTAGCGCAGGTAATCCCCGTGGCACTTGTTGAGAGCGCGGCGCGATGGAGACGCTGCCAGCCGGCCTTCCAGTCGATGGCAGACTTCACAGATCGCTTCCGCGCCGAGTTCTTGCCGCCGAATTACGAGCGCCGGATGCTTGAGGAGCTAGCGTTGCGCACACAGCACCCAGAGGAGAGCCTCCTCGAGTATGTACGCGCAATGCAGGAGCTCTACAAGAAGGCAGATCCCACGGCAACCGATCTCGAACAGGTCGCGCGCGTGATGAGGCAATGCCATCCGCGCTTCAAGCCGTATTTGCGGGGATGTGGTTTTGCAAACCTCGAGGCCCTAGCACAGGAAGCGAAAGTAGTGCAGGCGGATTTACTCACTGAATTGCGCTACCAGCCACCCCCCAGGCCAGCCGAATCGCTAGAGCCGCGATGCGCCTGGGCCGGAGGCCAAGGCTCCGTGCCGCGCGCCAGAGGCGCAGACGTAATGACGGTAGGGCAGGAAAGGCCAGCGGAAGGCTCCGCGATTCCTCGCGCTCTTGACCCGTACGCGTTCGAGCAGCGGCGTCGAGCTGAGCTCGCCAGCGACGTCCGCACAGGCGCGGAGAGAGGGGAAAGACATCCCCAACCGCTTCGTGAAACGCTGCATCCCCCGACCACGCGGCAGGTGAACGATCGGCTTTGCTACAATGTGCCTCCAGCACGGCGCCATGTGTAAAGGGGTCAACGATGTAGGGCAGCAGCTCAGGGCCGCTGCCAGGCGTATCCGTGGCCGAGCCCAGCTGCGCTGTGACCCCGAGGATGTGGCCGCTGCCGGAGAGGGACCAGCCGGAACAGTCCCGCCATGCCCGCTGCTTCTCCCGTCCCACGGACCCGCTGAGATGGCATCCCGCCAGAGCCAGGCGACAAACCTCCATATTTTACGCCGACCCGGGCTCGGACATGGACATGGCCCGGCTGTTGGCGGACCCCGGGTCAGACGCTGAGGAGGGGGGGAGATGTAGGGCCCGTGGCGCGCCGCGCATTCGAAGGCCGCGCCACTTCCCAATGCTCCCTGCGCGCTGCCTGTTTCCCTCTCCCCGCTCGTTCGGGGATAACCGGTCCCGCGCGAGGGGGCTATAAAGAAGGCACGCGCCGCCGTCTCGCCCTCTCTTCGCTCCTGCTCTTCGTTGCTGCTTTGCGCCTGGCGCTTCTCCACGGAAGACGACCCGCAGGCTGCAGCCCCCCGGACGACGACCTAGCACCGCCTTCGACGACCCCTGTGAGATTAAAGATGTTGTTACACGGCCCGCTGTGTATTTGTTGTGCGCATCCCTCGGGCAGAGGAATATGTATAGTTTTTTAAGGAAATGCCGCGTGGAATAAACGCTAGATGCTTGAGTAGATCCAGGAAAAGCAACCCATGGAAATTATGTGTAGGGTACATAACAGTGAGGGAAGCTTTCACAAAACAAGTCCAGAAAAGATTTACATGAATACTAATCTCTCTGCATACGCGATACGCATTGTGGAAACAGATTTTACTATAAGCAGGAAAAAAGAGCAAGGCCCTCAATGAGCAACTCAATAAAAAATATCACTGACGGACACGAAAATAATGAAACGGAGAGTTGAGGTTATTGGTGCAACATTTCTTATAGACGCGGCGCAACGGTCGAAGGACAAGCGAGTAGACGAGAACAGCGCGACGCTGTTCCCGTCTGCTCGCTTGTCCTTCGTCTGTTGCGCTGTGTGTTTAGGAAACAAAAGCAACGGCATGAGAAAAAATAAAAAGTTGTACAGATCAGATACTGGCAAAGAAGGTAACTGCTTGAGGCCTGCTATTGCTGTAATAGTGTTTGTTGAGGGCAACTAAAACGTTATGGGACAGGGTCTTATGCCTGTAAAAGGTACGAAAATACGACATCGCCTATATGTCTATGTTTTGGGTTGTCACGTTGGAATTAGAAAAGCGCCGCTCTAAAGGTGACAGCGATGCTATGGTGGTTTCTATTTGTGGTTAATAGTAGCAGGCGGCCTGTGGTAAGCGAAGTTCGTACAAAATATCTATGGAGATAATGTTCATGAATGAAGATGATTCTTTACTGGAGGACATTGATTCAAATTCATAACGGAAATGCTTAAGCAAGGTTGGTTAAGGTAGATTTTGTAGTTGTGCTACAAACAAAGAACCATTATATTAAGTTTGAGTTAAGTAATGCATTGTGCACTAGGAGCTTGATTGATGGTGGATGAACCCGGCGAAAGCGAGATACTATACATCTGCAGCCCAAAAAAAGCTGCATGCAAAGATTATTCACTTGTACTTCCGAGCTTAACGTGGAAGAGTAATGAACTCCTGGTATTTTGTTATTATTGACAATTTCAGTCACCTGGCCATCATACTTAACTTCAATAGTTGAAATAGGCCTATTTCTAGAATTAAACACTATATCTTTTGGATTCGATGCTGTGATCCTCATTCGAATCTCGATCGAGCAGAGAACTGCTCATGCATCGCATTCCATTTTACTCTTCTATGTTGAGAATTAAAACTGATTATAAGCATGGTGCTCTAGTTGGTGTAATATAGTGAACTGGAACGTATCATCCATGATTACTATATTTTTCATGTATAAATTAATTAGTAGAGGGCCTAATACATTTCCTTCTGTAACACCGTGTGAAATGGGCAGGGACAAAGGCATGTGACCGTTTAAATATATGCCCTAGGCCTTTCTTTAGATTAGATTTCAATTCCGTCAAGCGAATTCCGCGAATTCCGAACGCCTGCGTTTTGAATCAGGATAATGTGGTGATTAATGGATTCAAAAACCTTACTATAGTAAGCAAACTATAATCACAGCAATAAGCTAAGTTATCCAAAAGATTAGGTGTACCAAGATCTTTTAAAAAGGTTAGGTATATAACCGCTTTTAATTGGTAACCCAAGAATCAATCTAGCATCGCTGCCGTTGTTTTCAATGCTAGAATGCGAGCGTTTTCAAAAAGGTATACTCACCCCCTTGATAATGCTCTCCATTTCAATATTAGGGTGCTCCTTGTTTTATTTTTATTTCGTGGTTGTTCAGTTCCATATAGCCACATGAAAAAAAAAATAAAACTGAAAGCAGCATTGTGCATTCAACCATAATAGTTACCGAAAGGTAGATCGGCTTACATTGAGTTATTACGTGCTTTCCAAATGGCGTGTTTTATGGCATCTTCGATTTCTTAGATGAAATCCTATCATAGCAAGCATACGTTTTCTGATTTATTTAGGACGAAATGAGACTCTGGTCAAGCGCCGGCATGGGTTCCCGAATTCCCAGCTTCCTAGTACCGTGTAGAGTACGGTGCAGCACGGAAATGGAAACTTGGAATAGTATTAACATAGGAACGTGTTTAACAGGAACACAATCTATAAAAGGTGCAAACTGAACTTCGGCTAACACAGATTACTCAAACATGAGGTCATCGACGCAGCTCGTAAACGAGGCTTACCCGCCATATTGACGCAAAAATAGAGGAGGCAGCTATCGCATTAGCCGCAGCACATGCCTACTCTATATATATTTGTTGTCACTGACTGTCAAACAGTCTTTTTTTATTTTATGAATGAACCATACCCTCGCCGGACAAAGAAGAAAAGACTCCTTGTAAGCGTTGCCGTTTATAATTTATTATGAGTTCTCACTTTCGTTAGAGCATGCGTTCGTGTCCTCTTTGTGCGCGTATTCTCCTCTACGCTCGGACGTAACTACAGTAGAGGCCTCTGTTTTCTTTGTGTGTGATTATCTTTATCTGTCCTGTACACTGGAGTCTTCTTGTTGTTCACATCCGCCAGACTTATACTCACCAAGAGCAGATAACATAATTTGGTAACCAAAGAAATAACACATAAATGATTGCTCCTTGAAGCCAGTAATAGCAAGTGTTCTATGTGGCTACACGCTAAATTATTGCTTTTGCAATCTGGGTGCTTACAAGCGGAAAAAGAGAGAGACTTTATTTAAGAAAGCTCGTTAAGCGGTGGCGAAGGCAAGCTAGTTTTTCAGCTGTTGTATACGACAACGACGAGTTCTCAGAGAAGACCGAAGTGGATGGGTTGTAGGGTCTATACGGGGGGGCAGAAGAGGGGAATGAGCATTGTCTATATTAGCGTATTGAACAGGACCGTCGGAATAGAAGAGGTTAGATCGAAGACAGAACTAGAAATGGAATGGGTGCGGACGTGAAGTGAGAGTGCCCTAAGGGAAATTGTGCACGAAGGCTCCTTTATGAACAATGCCCCTACTTTTGCTCCTTGCCTATACATGAAGTCAATACTTTCAACAGCAGGCATGCATTCCTCTAGCGGCTTAATATAATTGTAACACGGATTAGACCAAAAAATTATCTAACAAACTAATTGACTACTTCAAACCGCAGTATAACAACTATACAGATATAGAAAATTAATGAATACACTGAGAGTTGATCATAAAGCTACAGCAGTTTTTACATACTGCCAAAATAAAAAAGAACAGACTTCTAGACTCACCTAGGGAAGATAAAAGAAAATGCAATGCCTCAGAGAGAGAAGACATTTTTTTCATCAATAAATCGGCGCTTTTTAATGCTTTTCTTTAATTTGCGCAAATACAGGCCGAATTTATACTTAAAAGATGTATAACTGAGAACAACTGGCAAGTAGTAAGCTATCATCGTGGGGTAGGATTAACGGAATTGGAATAATGGATACATTAATTACATTAAACGTTAATGGTGACGTTTAAGGTTGACCTTACTAGCTACAAGTGGAAATACATTTCTACCATGGATGTAGAAAACCGGTGGCGAAAGAATAATAAGAAAGCGTGGGCACAGCGGACTTCTGAAAACCCTCGAATAAATGAGACTTGGATGCTGGGTTTGTGCACAGTATGCATGACAAGGAAAAGCGCAATCTCGCGGCTTCATAGGCCCAGTGCGCCAAGGAGTAGCTTCATGATTAATTGCCCATTACCGATTCCCGTCCACAACAGCGTTTGCTTTTTTTTTTTTTCCTTTGTGTTCGTTCCCTCTCCACGCACCCTCGGGTCGGTATAACCGAATAAGAATGCTTTTGATGAACACAACAAACCCTTTCTTAGACCTTTTCAGGGACTTGGGCGGAAATGGCCATGTCAACAGAGTCTGGATGCGGCGCCCACTAATTTGCTACTGGCAGCGTCGCCAATTTTCTGCAGGGTTGAAAAGAACAGAAAAAAAACCAATGTCACACTCATTTCTCACAGAGTCTGTTTGCCTGCTTTTCATTCATTTATTTTTTCTCTCTCCTCTCTTGAAGAGGGCAATCCGATTATCGACAGCGGCGAGATCAACGTTATCGAAATTTGTTCATCTGCTGAGTCGCACTTCCTCCTCTCTCACTTTCCTCGGCTTCATCGAACCGGCTGCCTAACTGGCTCCAGCCGTCCTCGTTCCGCGCATGTGCCGAGGTTACGAGTCTCTTCTTCTTCCGGAACCCTTTCTTCGATATTATGCTTGTTTTCGGCGCTCCAGACTTCGTTCGAAAACAGCGGGTAAGTATATTTGAGAAGGAAATTAGGGCCAAAGGGCATCTTAGCAAATATGAGAGTAACCTGTCCAGAGGAAGTCTAGCAAAACCACGTTAGAGATTTTTTGCGGCCTTTGTATGATACAGTGTATAGTGAAGACGACAAAAAAAATCAAATAAACCCTTTTCCTCGCACCGTTTGACAACGAGAGCAAATGCAACTTATTACGCAGGCGCTAAGGAAGCTCATAAACAATAAACATACGGGCAGAACTGAGCAGATCTGTAATCGATTTTTTTTCCTTCGCGTCTACGTGAGGGAATCTTACTTTCAGTCAAGATTAATTCAAAACAGTTTTTGTTTTAGGGGAAAGAAAGGCAGAGGATACAAGAAAAGAAGTTCAAACCAGCTTGACGAGCAGTGGCGCTAAACTCTGTCGGGCACTCAATAAAGTTATTACTCACTCCCTGATTTCACGAGGTTCTGCACCCTGCATATGTACAGGCTTAATAGCAGGAGCTCGAATAATACTGAGCACAAAACTAGGTTATTTACGAACAGGGAAGAAAAGAAATCGCACAAAGAAGCACAATCAACCGGTTGTAATAACAAAATTAGCATAAAATTAGCCAGTCACCCGAGCTCAGAAAACTAAAGAAGAGAGGAACTGCGACATAGAGCAAAGAAAAACAACACGAGTAATACAATATAAACTTGAAACTGGAATACATAATACATGCCATTGTTATCCATGGGACCCATGCTTCCCAACACATACACTGCGCAAAGAAATCAAATCGTCTCTACAAGGTACTCTAACTGCGGTTTTCGAGATTTTGGCTTTTTAGGAACAAATTTTTATTGAAGCCACATTGCGTAGGAAGGCTCATGCCGTTTTTTATCTATGTCCACATTCATTTGTTTACATTCAGACATGTCAGCGAAAACTAAAAAAGCAACAAAAATTAACGAAGCTTTGTTGTGTTTCTGAACGGAATTAAAAGGCACTCAAGAAAGTTAACCCCTTCATTGAGAGTAAAGCTGTAGACAAATGTATGCTTATAGTTTCTTTAAATCTAGCAATCAGTTTTGGTGAATCAGTATTCAAGACTTTAGTTAATTCTTCATATAGTGCAAAACATCAATAAATGTCGGATGTAGCTAGAGAAAAAAAGGCTGGTGACTTAAATCAAGAATCAAAAATGAAAACTAACTTTTCAATGATTCAGTTTTGCGAATGTTATTTGGAGGTTTCTGGAGGTTATTCAGAAGTTATGCAATTTGATGAGAATCGATTATTATCATAGGCACATACAAAACAAAGTACGCCGTAGTCACCGCAACGCTGGTAGGGTTGAACAAAGAGTCATGAAGACATGTTTTCTTCTGCACCCCGACAGGCGAATCCAGTATTTATGTCATTTGGAGTTCAGAGGATAATGTAACTCCACACATAGTTGCATAAGAAGCAGATACACAAAACGCTCTACTTGCGAAAAAGAATGACGTGCAACAAAAACGTAAAAGTATGAGAAAAACATTTGCCTTATATCTTCATTTTGTGCGCACAAAACGTGAAGCTGAAATAAGTTACCAATCTAGAGTACACCGATGAAGAGCTTGGAACGTACAGGTGTGTGAATGAGTAGGATTTTTGCTGACTTATACACAAAACCTCTTTTGTTTATGGAGGGGGGGATGGGGGATGATTTCCGCTCGATACGCTTGCATAAAATATTCACACTATTCTATGCAGTAGCGAGTCGTCATCCAGGGCTCTCGCTCTCCCCTGCTGCCTCCTCAGAACATTAACGAAAGGCAAATGATTTTTTTTTTTTCAACACTAGAGTTTTCGTTTCAACTTGTTTTTTCCGTGATGTCGACAGCAACAGACGGTGGGTATGAAAAAAGCCACTCGTGCCATAGAGAAAGAAAGCCGGAGCCTCGGTCTGTATTGAAGAGTGTCTGATTCAGGGGTAGTAAACTCTCGCTAGTGTTGGTTTCAACTAAATCAGTGCACCTTGCGACTGGAAGAAAATAAAACAATAGTTTCCTACGCACGTATACGCAGGGCAAAAAGCTGCTGCATTGATCAAATTATCTTAGCCTCGTCATATAAAACAGCGCAGGGTCACAAGACAAAGATAGAGAAAACACACACGACGCTGACGCCGGCACTCGAAAGTCCTCTTTTTTCAACTGCTGTGGCTCAAAGCACGCTCTATGACTAGTTTATCTTCACCTTGATATCGTTGCCAGGATAAAGATGCAACTTTTTATTACGGGTTTCCTCCGGTCACTATGAAACGAATTGACGCTGGCTTCTCAAGGGGGGACAATTGCTTCTATGGAAGTTTCATTCCTCTGAGCCAAAATGAATGCCATATTCGTCATGAGAGAAGATCCCACCAACAACAGAAATTGTCAATTTTTTTGAAAAAATAAATGTTACAGAGAAACGTTATTTGTTGTTTAAAAAATGTTCTAACGTGGTTATAAATTGCAAAATGCAGCAAAACACCAGTTAGAGTCAAAATGATCATAAAATTTACCATATCAAAATAGGAGATGTCCTTGCCTCTTGCTGGTCAAATACAGCACACAGACGAAGTCAATTTTTAGTTCTTAAGAGGCACTCCCTGAAGCGAGTTAAAAAATGAAAGATGTTGTCGTTAAAACACTTCGGATATTTTGATAGAATTTTCGAAAACAAACGTTTTCATTGATGTCTGCAGATGCGTTTTCACCACTGTGGTTTTCGAACCTGTGTTCGCATCTCGAGAAAGTCATCAGCACGCGTCAAGTGCTTTCTCCCATCGTGCCGCGGCTCTTGCGTACAGAATTTTAACGGCAAACAAGAGACATGTATATAGAAAGCGGAAACCTCTCCTACTGCTAGCGAGTGAAAGTCGTGTTCACACTGAGTAGTGCAACATGGAGTTATTTCTGGGAATATATTCATGAAGCCACTTTGCAGGTGGCAGAACTTTCGTTTGTTGAAATTCCGTGAGCTTTCTAAATTATATTTTCTTTCATGCACCGTTAGCGACTACTGTAATCATTGACACATATGCAACCTTTCCTCACAGAAGCAGAAATGAGACAGCTCCAGAATAATGGAAATCGAGCGCGCACTATCGATCAACGTCCACTCTTCTCTACCAACCAGAATGAGATATTTTTTACAAGATTCCCTAGGCAGCTGCTTATATATGTGCTGTTGGCTGAAACGGTATATCGGTACCTTCATAGCGAAGAAAAAAAAAACGATCTTTTCGAAATGAAGCAGCGCATTATTGCCCCTCCATACCTTCGAAAAGTGTTTCTGTATTGCCGTCTCGCCCCAAGTACCTTATACCTGCCCACAACGACTACGGTGTCCATGGTGGCACAAGTGCAGCATGCCAGCTTTCCTTCAAGGTCACAGCAAGAAACTCTGACACCCGGGCAGACCGGTTTATAAGGTGCACCGACGCTAGTCATCTTGTCGTCACCGAAACCAGTCCAGCTGCGTGACAAGGATCTTGTTGTACTGGATGCGAACCAAAATGAGCCATGAAAACTGAAGCCTTTACTAGAGTGGAAAGCGCATGAAATGCTCACGGAAAGTCCAATATGTGGAGGCCGTGCTGGTAAGGGAGGTCAATATGTGAGGAAGCGTCTGCTAAAAACCTGTTTTTTTTTTTCCCAATTGTTTTTGCCGAATACCTGCAAAACAGTTTTTTTTTTAAATAAAATTTGACATTTTTAACTTCGTGTAGCTTTCATCTCCTCTTAGTAGATCTTGTCAGTAGCTAGATTCGTTTTGTTCCTCAACAGGATAAACCCCAGAATGCGCGACGATCAGTTTCGACAACCATATGGTTGAGCTTGGTTGCTATTAGCCTGGCAGAGCTGGGGGCAGCAAGCGGGTGCAACGAATGCGAACAAAGTCGCCCCTAGGAACAGGTGATCGACCATCTGCGGACATGGAGCATTTAGAGCTACGCGGAGTTATTCTTTAGTACACAATGTTCTTTCCGTTTCCCAAAAGTATTCATTACATTACCTTCGTAAAGCTTGCTGTTAAATTAAATCGGAAATACGTGAGGGCAAGATCTTCGCTTTATTTACCTTTGGCAAACTAAGGCTGCCGTAGTCAAAAGCTCATTGAGTGAGTCTCTGGTATAACTAGACTAAATACGAGCTCGACCCCTTTTAGCTGGAACATCGATAGCCTTTTCCTGGAGCGGGTAATCGAAGCAGCTAGGGTAACCACTACGTGGCGGGAATAATCACGATATCATCGACTTTTCCCTTCCGCTCGCCTCTTAGGGTGGCTGGCGGCTCCTTTCACTAATCGCTGCTCGAAGGCAACGTCCCCTCGGCAGCCCGCATCCGATAGCCGCTTAGCGCTTATCTGCAGCGCTGCTAATGACAGCTCGCCCCGCGGCCGTATCAAGTGCCGCGCTCACACTGTTTCGCCACCGTCTCCTCCAGTTACATGCCCTTCTTGCTTTTTCGCCGGCCCATCTACCGACAGGCCTGAACCAGAGATGTTATTTTCGCAGACATATAGTTATTTGTTCCGTTTTTTTTTTATATATTTTAGTGGCTCCAGCATTGTTTAATAGGCCACGAAGATACGAAGGCATCAGACGTGGGAACTAGCTGTTACGCTAATCACAGAAAGAAGAAAAGGTGCTTGCCAAGAACTTGTCGTTAGAGCCCCAATGAGCTGCAGAGGAGGAGCTTGCGCAACGCATGTTTCATGAACGACGTAACTCCAGATACGCCCTTACCACAGCTGCAATGCTTCCTTTTCATCCGACGTGCAATTTTGACCCTAATGCTTTCTCTCTGCGCGACATTGTTACATTCGTGGGCTTCGAAGTTCAGAGGGCAATTCCGAGTGTACCTCGACACATCTTGCGCGGACGCCATTGTCTTTGTGATGGGGGGGGGGGGGGGGGGAAGAGGAGTAAGGGCGACCAGCAAGAGGCGATCCAGAATTGGACGGTGGCTTCCCCCCAGGCTACGCTTTCAGCTGAAATGTTCGCAAGAAGTAAGACGGTGATCAAGTGAGTAGAAAGAGCGAGCACGTCTGACAGGAAGGACGCCGCAAGATGCGAGTGATAAAAGCGTTGGTCGCGACGGCGTGTCAGACAGTTGTGAACAGCGCATCATTATGATTACGCGTAATAGTTTCTTATACTACGTTTCCTCGAGGCGATGTTTGGGAGTAAGGGAAATATGATAACTGTTCACAGCAGGTTATGGTAGACAGTAAAACAAATAAAACTTGCAGAGAGTGGCATGGAGCGCGGTGAGAAAAAAATGGTGACAGCGGCGTGCACCTGCGGCCAATTGAGGACGGCCTGGTTTCACACATCACGCACTCTTAGCCACGCAGCCTCAAGGCAGGCCAAGTGGCGCCCAAGAAGAAAAAAAGGGAATTTTTTTTTCCTTTGCGCTCTATTTGGCGGGCATGCAGGCGTGTCATCCAGCCTTCCTACTCCCTGAGGGGGCGCCACCGTGTATGTGAAGGCGCGCTGCTGCTTTCTTGTCCTCAACAAGGAGGTTGGTGAGCGAAGGAGACGACGGCCCGGACCACTGCACTGACGACGGCTGCCGCCCCGGTAAACAAGCAAGCTCGTTCGAGCCAAAGCCGGCAATGCCGGTGGCCAACCGCGCCGACACAAATTGTTAATCAACAAAATGGCCGTCGTCACACGAGGCGTGGAAGCCGGAGAAACGGCAGGCACACAAACAAACCTTCCGAGACAAGTGTGGAGTAGGCTATAGGCGCGGTGATGCCGTGTAGGAGGCCGTTCGTTGGGCGGAAATGGCGTCATTTCCGGGTGATGAGGCTGTGACCCGCTTGCCCGTGCTACTTTCGTTCGCTGTTCCCTGCTCTGTTACCTTTTCCTTGCTTTTGACGCCGGCCGTGTATTCCTTTCCTCCTTTTCCTCTTCTTCCTGTCCCTCCTCGTTGGATGGCCGCTAGATTGAGTAACTTTATGTACGTGCTTGTGCGATCGTGAGCCGGTAGCCCTCGCAGCGAGAAAGGTGTAGGGCTAATGAAATAAAAATGTCACGCACTCGATGGCGCTCGCCAGGGAGAAGGAATGCTGTTATTTGGAGTCGTCTCGGTTGGCTGCCGGTGCAGAGAACGGCGGCTCCGCTACTGACGCCACTGACTGCGCGAGGCGCGACGTCCGCCGGTCCAATCATCCCGGTTTTATTTGGGACAACGCTGGACGGGCATCGTGCTGTGACGCGCTTTCCCTCATGTCCTGTCTGTTTGGCCTCTCTTACCAGGCGTGCGTGGTGAATACAAGGAAGCGAAATAGAGAGGAGGTGTATAGATGACAGTGTCAGACGTATAAGCAAAGAGTGCGCGTTTTACGATTTTTCTTATTATCATTCCTGCCGTAACGCGTCTGCTGGTTGTTAACCTTTGACACGCTCCTTGTAAAAATTCAGATAATCCAGAAGGAAGAAACGGATGTGGCCTATATGGGCAACATAAAATGCGTTCTTTGACTCGCGCTGATCTCTGTCACTGAATAACAAGAATCTGAGAATAGATCGAAATGAGTCCGGTTTGTTTGAAACTTATCCCTCTATTTTCCGTTAGGATTATTAATGAATATACTTTGATAGATCATAATATTGAAGCAAGTAGTCATATTTATTTTTATGTGCAGGAAGAGAATTAACGGAACTATAAAAAGGCTGAGGACACCTACGTAAAGTAAGATAGGGACACCTACGTAAAGTAAGATAGTAAGCGCATTTTAACTTGCGACATGAAGAAAAGCGTATTTTAGGGCGAACTTTTGCACTCTTAGTAAAAAAACTTGATTCCAGAACTTCGTACGCATGCCTATTATATACGTGTAGTACAAACGCTGGTGCGATTCTCAACCCATCTACCATAGTCCAAACAAGTTTCACTCTATATTATTGTAGTTGCGGCAACCTCATAAACTGGCCATCGCAAACAAGCACTGAACAACACAAAAATCCCGAATCAGTTTATGGTGCAGCGGAATAATGTAATCTTAATGTTGCCTTTACGATGCCCTTTCTTGACAACGCTTGCGCATCAGCCAATACTTGACGGAGAACGTTACTAAAATCAGAATATAGCTCAATCTCAGCATTCAGTTACCCTGGGTGGGAAGAAACCCTCTGTGGGACATGAAGAAAAACATTTTCACTGTGACAAATGAGTGTGCTAATAGGTGCTCACATTCGTTCTGTGGCTGCGCCAAATAACTGCGGTTGCGCAGCGAGCAACCAGTACTCCCTCGCGACAGAATGACGAACATAATGGATTACCTGGCGAAATTGTAGGCTCACACAGAACTCCCGAATTCTCAGACACGGAGGAGTACCAGACAGGTTTCGACATATGCAACTGGCTCCTCTAGCTCTGGCCCAAGTTCTAGGCGTCATCTACAAACACAAAATAAGTAGAGTCATCCGCTCCCAGCTAGCTTGTACGTGGACGGGGCCCAGACGAAAGCCGTCTTCCCCGAAGCGCAGAAACGCAAATCGGGTTCAATACGCCTTCTCAGTGATGTGAATAAGCTTCGTCGCTGATATTGTTTTTGCAACACTCGAGGATCAATGACATTTCTCGCGCGTGCCCTAGGTCGGCAACCGGAGCCAGCGCCCAGGGGCAATCTATTCATGCCAACGATGGCATCAGATACCCTGCTCTCCAAAAGAAAAGAATCGTGCGGCCAGAATGAACAAACAAGAAGGCAAGGCATCAAAGTACGCCGCCGTGGGTGGTGGCTGCTGGTAGGATACGTGGAGGGAGTGTGGGAGTGCCACGTTAGGCGACGCAGTGCGCTACGAGCTGCTGCCTTGCCTGACACATGCAGTTGACACCGACAGCTTCTCCTTGCCGCTCTCCCTCGCCCGTTTGTCTTTCTCCTCTTTCTAATTCTTTTCGTTTTGCCCGAGTGACGACGAAGCAAGGGCCGAGAGATGAGACAACCGAAAGCGACATCGCAGCACCGTGCAGGAGATCGGCCGACGCTTCGCTTCATTTGTCTTGGGTTAAGGCGGCTGGCTGCTGGCGCTTCTCCTAGCCCTTTTTTGCTCTCTCTCCCCTATTGCAGCCTTTCCACTCACTCACCGCGCAAGGCCTCCATTCCCTTCAGCACGGGTCTCTCCGACAGCTTCACTTTTACCCCAACTACGTCGGCTTCGTCGTTGCAGTGCAGTCGCTTCCCCCTTTCCCCAGTCGAGATTCCCTTCTCTTCCCGTATCCATCGTTCCTCCGTTCAGTCGTGTCCCAGTTTGCCACCTTACACCGCGTTCCCTGCACGTCGTCGTCGTCCGTCTCGCCATCGCTGCCGTACCCCCCCTTCCTTCTTCCTTCACAGCTGCCCTCCTCTTTTTCCCGGCGCGCTGGGTGATAAATTTCGTTTATCTGCTTTGAGCTGGGCCCTGGGAAACGTCATCAATAACACTCGCATTACCCATTTCGGTGCAGTCACTTCCTCCTCTTTCCCCTGAGCCCTCCTCCTCTCTCGCAGCGAGACCGCCCGTCTTCTTCGTTGCTATCGCACTCTCACGCCGCCTCTCGCCACCGTCTCTGAACGGACACGTTCCTCTACTCTCCTCTTTTCGGGGGAACGCCCTCCTCTTGGCCGCGTTCCTCAGCGTCTCTTCATCGTCCGCAGTGCGCCCAAAAGCCTTCCTGCACACCGGTTACACAGCTCTTCTCGTCTTTCTTCTTCTTTCAGGCTGCAAAATAACTGCGGACGGCAAAGACTTTCTGTTCTCGTCTGTCCTCCATGTGACACAAAAGATGGGCAAAGTGAAAAAAAATGAAAAAGAAAGTAAAATCAAGCCGACCACTACAAAAGGACGGGGCGCTCTTCCTTGTTTAGAAATTTGCAACATGGTCGCTTCGCTTTTCCCTTAGTTCAAAACATGTGGTGTAACGAAAGGACAGACTTGGAAGGGAGAGGTATGGGGACTGGAAGGGGGTGAAAGGGGAAGGGGGGAGCCACGCGCAATCTGTTTAGTCGCTCGTATATCTCCTTTAAGATGCCGTTAGCGCAGTGCTGGTTGCGCAGCTTTTTTGTTGTGGCGACGGAGAGGCTCGCGTGCCTGCAGACCTTGAGCAGCTTGCAGCAGGGAAGAGAGCTTGCCGCGGGTTTTGCGCGGCGCAGAATGATAGGATCTCTTGCTTGATCAGATTCTCGTGCGACCTTTCCGTCGGCCTCCTCTTGACGCCATTGATAGAGGCAAATTGTTTTTCAATGCGTGGGCTTCCGTGTTATGCTCTTGTCTCTAGGGCAGCCTCTTCCGTTTTTTTAAATGCTGCTTCGGGAGGCAGTATTTGTGAACACGATATCTATTCAATTCCTTACCTGCATATAGTGTCTGCTATTACAATGTTATTGATAACTTAAATATGAATCTTTTAAACAAATCATTAAACGTTGGACAGGCAGAAGCAAGAAAATAATTACTACTGTTCTGCCTTGTGACTGCATCATGAGAAAGGTATAATATCTTAATTTATTTTCATTTTATTTGGTTTATAATTTCATAAAAAGCGCTAGCTTGCATTGGCGTTGCAGCGGTCATTAGAGGCAGTAAAATACTGCCTCAATATAATGTCAATTTAGGAGAGCATAGAAAGCAGGTAGTTAAGCGTAACCCCACTTGAAAGTGCAACAGTCACCTGATGCCATTCTCACTGAATTTTAGTACCATATGCGGGTGCAAAAATACAGGGTGAGTTGATATAGGCGGTTTTGATAAAACAATTTTGGCTGCATACTGCGATGTATTTTACTTTTCGTCCCATAATTGGCAACCACGTGCAAATAAAAAGAAAACATCGATGATGTGTTTGAAATTGTTTACATAAACCAGATTGAAATGTTACAACCGGCAATCAACGTATCTTTTTTTGCATGCAATAAATGTTATTAATCATAATTGAATAATTTAAAACATCTCAAATCTATTTTATAACTATAAGAAGTAAATATGTTTGGTATTTAACTTGTCGGAACTCTGCTTCTTTTCAAGAAGAGATGGAAATAGTATTGAAATTGTATAGCCGAGGGAAACCATGTTGAGGGCCAGCAATGGGAAACAAAACACACAACGAAAAATAAAGCAGCATTTATAAGGAACTGGAGAACGGTGCGCTCCATCGGGGTTCTATACCGCATCCACGGGCTCAGAATTTTTAAAGACTACAACTTTTAGAGATAAAATTATTCTAAAGCTGGAAATACCTGCCCGAAATGTTCCCCACCGGCTGCAGAGGGGGATGTTCGCCACCTGATGTGACTAATGTAGGGACGAGGGCATCAAGGACATGGATTCCTCAGAAAGTAGGACTATCGGCGACGAGTGGGGAGGATTTCCACAAAACGTGGCTAATGGACAACTCTAAAAGCAAAAGTCTTCTCCATTTTCTAGCAGAAAACGGTTTGCATTACGTTTTATAGTATGCCTTATGGTAAGTTAGTGAAAAACAAAGTACTTGCTAAAAGAGATAAAAGATCTCATTAAAACTACACACGACAAGAACAGAGAACGAGAGGAGATGAAAACAGCGTTGTGTGTGAGTCTCCTCTCGTGCTTTGTCCTATCGGTGTATTGTGGTACAGCAATATTTATATGTCAAAACCAACAAGCCTAATTATCCACCTTATCTCATTAAAAGTTTTGCTGCTGGAGATGAAAACAGCGTTGTGTGTGAGTCTCCTCTCGTGCTTTGTCCTTGCGGTGTATTGTGGTACAGCAATATTTATATGCCAAAACCAACAAGCCTAATTATCCACCTTATCTCATTAAAAATTTTGCTGCTTGCTGAAGCTCTAAGGAACCATGAATGGTCGGTTGCTTTACATGAAGCCCCGAAAAAAAAATTTATTAGCGGGTAAAGCAAACATTTTTATCATTAACAAGTGAGTAAGAAACATAAACATAATTCTTGCAAGTCAAAATAGAAGAGATCGCGCACAAACAGGTTCATGTGGGAGCTAGCAGTGATCATACGCCCTCCCTCTCATCCCCTTCCTATGGATTGAAAACAACCACGTCAGCATCACATCGCTGAGACGAAACTTTAATTTTGCTGTTAGCCATTTGTAATAAATTGACACCCCAAAGTACAGGGGTGCTCCGCTAACTATCCCAAGGAGAATCGGCACACTCCGAACCACGTCACCTGCATCGTTGCGTATACGTGCTTCGCACATTCAGACGCTATTTTCAGCGTCTCGCTGTAAAAAAAAAATACCTTACTAGCGTTATCGCTCTAACGAGACACAAGAGCAGTTATGTATCGTTGCGCGAGTTTTTTGTTGCAAGTAAAGCAGAGAGCGTGAGAACACATTTTCACGCTATTGTGCCACGCTCAGAAGGGATTGGCAGCGTTGTTATGTACCGAGTCTATATTTATCAAAATACGATTTTTTTTGGAGCAGAAAAGCCTGCTTAAGTGCGATGCTCTATTTATTGGTAAACACTGGTCAGAACATAAACGGGCTCATATTAAAATGAAAATAGTTTTATGCACAACCGTCTTTAATAGCGACAGGCCTATTTCTGTAATAGTTTGTATTTGTACTGGGTTTCGTTATCAACGCACAGGGCTGGGCAATACAATAAGTTAATTAGAGCAGCGCCTAATTTTGATTTTTCTGCACTAACTATAGTTCCGCGCCTTCGCTGTCATGGCAGTTGTGAGATGAACGAATAGAAAGAGTTCAGCAGAATTGCACGTAAATGGCTTCATAATTATGGTATTGCAATCATTACATGCTGTCCACCCCTGCTTACAAAGAAACTGAGTGAGAGTATATAACGCGGTTTATTGCGTCAAAATAGCGGTTGGCGAGGAAGGCCACATTGTTGTTTTACAGGTGGAAATCCTGTACGCAAGACCAGAAATATAAGTGGAGAGTTAATTAAAGTAGGCACCTTAATCAATATTGTCGAAGACAAAAATTTAACAGTAGATTTTGGTTGGCTTGATTTATCCGGCTTAACGTCCCAATGCGACTGAGGTTATGAAAGACGCCGTAGTGGAGGGCACCGCAAATTTCTACCGCCTGGGGTTCTCGTACATGCACTGACATCGCGAGTACACGAGCGCCTTAATTTTTTCCTGCGCCGAAAAGCTTCAATTGAAACTTAGGAAAAAGCTTATCGTTGAGAAAGAAATTGCGGCTGGAATCATCTCTTCAGGAAACAATATGAGACGGTTCCGCCTCTCACCCTTTAAACCAGATGTTTTTGATCCTCTAGACATACGCTGGCCAGCATCTTGTCGCAGTGCTCACGTTTGAGGTTTTGAACAAACTCTAATGTCAATATTTTATACATTCCTCGATTACACCATAAATCTTTAAATATTCATTACAATCTCAATATTTAGCTGGTGTTTTAAGTTATCAAGCAATACTGAATGCCAATCTTTAGTACAGCGATCTTTATACACAAACATTAATAAAATTGCGTAGTCTTGACCCGCACTCCTTTTCCGTCCTTCCCTTTTTCATTCCTTGCCTGCAGTTGTAAAGGAAAAGCAAGCAGCTTCTAGCTAGTTTAACGGTTTCCCTGATATTGAAATTCTCTCCATAGCGAGCGTCCCTACTTCACTGCTTTCCCGTCGGCCCTCAAATAATGCCACACAGTGATTTCTTTTTTTTTTCTTGCGTATACTTTTACGCCCTCAACAGATTACATTCTTGCTCGTATGAAGTCACCACGTCAACACACAAGCCCTTGTTTATAGCGAAACGTTAAAAAAGAACACTAGCAGGACTTAGCTCGGACTAATCAAGTTAATAGTGCGAAAGAATGGCTTATCTCGATTTAGCATGCAAGACTTGGTTTAGCATTGAGGCAAGGCTTTTAAGGTGGGAGGGATTGAAGGGGTAATGCCAATATCAAATCATGGAACTACGGTTTTAGGCGAAAGTATGGCTTATCTCGGTTTAGCTTGCTAGGCTTGGTTCAAAAGTGAGCTGCTAATTAGCCTTTTCTCTTTTTTTCTTTATTTCTTGTGCTTCCGTTGCCAGAGCTTCTTGACGCTAACTCGTCGGCATGTTTTTCTTTACTTTTTTTCGACACTGCGCGACTCGCGTTGGCGCTACCGCTTATCACGTTGGTTCACCAGGGTGGCTATCCACGGCGATGCAATGGCTTTCTTTTCCTTGTCCTTTCCCAACGTCCGCTGCAAAGCACGGAATTCGAGGTTGTCTCTGAATTACTATAGTAACTAACGAGTCTTCTTAGTGCCTATAACACACAGGATGAACTTGACGAGAGGCATGGGTGGGTGAGTGCTTTTGGACTACTTACTGCGTTGACAATGAATCTCCACCTTCAAGGGTATGATAAGACAGGTATAAAGCCCCGTTTAACCAAGTCGCACGAACGTGTCTGCATGGCTCAAGGCAGCGTGCGTTGCTCTCTATCCAAGGGAATGCTGGAAGGCTGGATCCATATCTCAAGGGCGAAGACCGGGTCGCAGCGCCTGCCAGCTTGAACACGTCATGTGGTCTCGTGACATCACACAGCCTGAAGAGTATTGAATGCACGGATATGTCACCTGCCAATAACTGCCTGCTAGATCTGGTAAGGGCATGCTTCGAGGCGAGCCGGTGATTTTTCCCTCACAATCACATAGTGCCGATGCCAATAACGCCGATGACGATTTTCTTCAGAAGGGGCCTTTTCGCACAGCCGCGTTAAAACAAGCGATGTACTACATATATGCTGCCGAAAGGAGGATTACTGCACAGAGCTGCCGCATTCGATACTTGAGGGGCCTCCGTACGCGAGCTGGCGTGTCCGAAATTTGTGAATTTTGTGGTGGGTTAAAAAGAAATCTCTAATGTGGGAGATAAGCGGACGGGAAAGTAAAATTATATTGTTCGATTCCTAACGCTTATAGTTTGATGTGTTCACCGGAACAATTCGCAAAGGGGAAGATTTGTAACAGGGGAGTAATTACACATTGGCATCCAGTAAGCACAGTTCCATGGCCGCAACTGAAAACTATACAGCTGAACCAGGGCCTAGACGAGGACGGAGATTACCTCAATTGTGAGGGTTTTGCGAAATTTGCCTCAGCTTGCATTTTCATGGCTGCCCTTGAGTGGACAAGGATAAATGATTAGTCCTCTGCGTAAAATGTCTGTATGAAACAAGCTTTCAAATCGCCTCCTTTAGCCTAACATTTATCCCTCAATCAGTGCCATTCCAAGCAGATTATACGGGCTGCTTAAAATTTTTCACAGCAGAAGTTTCTTGAAAAAGCTGAGAAAGACCCGCCGTTCAGGTTTGTTTAGTTGGATTACGTGGCAAAGCGAGCATAATTTGCGCGGCAATGTACGATAATGACACACAATTTAATATATACTTAAAAAATTTGTTAAGCTAAGTGAAATTTTTATAAGTGGGGAATAAAACTAGTGAATTTATTCTTTATTTTAGAACGAAACATTAAATCGCGAAACTACAAGCTTCCATCATTTGAAGTGATTAATGTTTATGAAATTTCTGTCAGCACTGAGGTTGGAAATCTCAAATGGTGAAATTATGCCTTTGATAGCATTAAAAGCTGGCCTTACCGCAGTAAACGTTACTAATTTGGCATATAAGCGCTTGGCACCGTCCCTGGAATCAGCTAAGCGATGATAAGTTCATAAAGTGCGTAAATTCCAGCCCGTAGCACGGAAAAGCTAACTTGAAAATTGCAAAACCGATCTTTTTTTTTTCTTTTGTTCTTTTTTTTGCATTTTGCACCTCGAACTACGATGAAGAACCTCAAAATTTAAAAACTTGGCTGGTCTTAATTTACTCAGCCTTCAACTTCATCGATTAATTATGTGCTCTAAAGACAAAATTGAGACAGTTGGTTAGATAATTTCCGTTAATTCATCGTCTTTCTATTGTTATTCTGTCGTGTAGGTAATGTCCACCGTACCGTACCGTTCATTCAACCTGAACAGAAAGCATACTAGTATGTCTCGTTTTTTAAATATCCCTTATTGGTTCCATTGAAACATCTCGTGTATCCTAAAAAAAATCTAAAATATTACTGAAATCACGGTCGTGAGTGGTAGAGAAAATTTCATGTATTATTTTGAAACGAAAGCGGTTAATCTATCTCCAGCGAAAGACTCGTGTTCTGAACCCTTTGAAAGTTTGCCTGAGGAATACAGAACTCAGGTGCAGGTAAAAATGTCTATTTGAGGTGTGCTTTTCCCTCGGGAGCAATATTCCCCTTTGACCTTTAGTTAGGATTCGATTCAACATTCTGTCCGTGAGATACCATTATACTTCTGCGCTGGCGAAAGTTTCTCAATCTCATGCTGCAAAATGGGACTTCCTCTCACAGCGTGGCAGCATAGACGGCAGACTTCTGTTCAAGCAACATGTGTTCAGCTTAGGTGAGCAATTTCTGGCAACGAAAAGCCTGTTTGCAAGCCCTTTCTTCTGTCTTGTAATTAGTAGCCTGTGCATAACTTCTTGCATTGAAGCATTCACTTATGATCTTGAGCCTCGGTGCTTCCTTTCTTGCCCTTGAACATGGATGGGTGTCATTACGGGAGCCTCGACTTGCATATTTTGATGTGCAGCAACTTAACACTGAGTACTGTGTGTCCTTTAATTGAAATAAGCTTAAACAAAACTCATGTGCGACATGCGTAACACCTTTGACTGGGCTAATGTGCATGGGTACATAAAGTTAGTTTATGTGCATAAGTAATACCAATTTTTATAGCCTTTCCTTGGTACTGTGAGGCGTTTTGTTTTATCTGGCAACAGATAGTCCATAGTTTTGTACTTTTTGTATTGTAAGTGTTTTTTTTTTTTTGCTTGAATATAGCTGTGCTTTATAACTGGTAGCGTAATGGTGGAAAAGTGAATGGACGTCTTGAAGTGAAAGTCCATTGTGACACCGACTCCACACTATACGTGCTTACTTGGAGGTATTGATGCTTGTCCTTACAGTTACGAGACGAAAAAACGAAAAAAACTCATATTTTTTTCTAAAATAGGTACCACATGGTGCTGAACGAAGCATTTGTTGAGCCTTTCCTGACTTGACATACGGTTCTTGGCGTGGCTGCTATTTTATTGCTTTCCGCGTAAATCGTCGCTCAATTTTCATCACTGGTGTCTTCTTTTATTTCTGGAATTTTTAAAGAGATTAGTTTTTATTGCATTTTTTAGAATACTCTCTAGCCGACGCAATTCTTAAAAAGTGCTAAAGGCTCTTTATAAAGCATCTACATTGAACGAATTCTTCCGGTGTAGTGCAATGAACAAGATATATATTTTATATTTTGTGATAGCACATTCTGCCCCGGCGACTTAAACTCATCTTCCTGTCGTGGATAGAATAAACATATCATCTTCCTGCACTCCCTCAAAAGCAAAGTTTAATCCTGAAGGATCGCCAGAATTGTCTTTGAAGTATCCGCTCTCTGAAGAGCTAAAGCCGAGAGGTAGTGATCGAATGAACGCGTTATATATCTAAACTTCCCTTCGCAGAATCCTCTTATTTCCTTTTTGTCAACATGACGCTGCTGTTAACGTCGGACCTGGCACCGATCGTGGGATTTGCCTCTAACATGCTTCGCCAATGCCGTGATACTCTGTGCAGCCGAATCGGAAGCGGTGGCAGTGCGTCACTTTCGCTTCGTTTCTAGCGCAAACCACTTTGGCACCTTAGCGAGTAGGGAAGTCTTCGAAAGGTAGCGCCACCCGCCGGCAAATCCGCATCAAGGAAGTCGGGGGCTCTGGCGTCCGCCCGGGCCTCGCAGTTGAGCTCCTCTCCGCTCCCAAATTGTCGCCTCCGCCTGAGCGACGACGCGCCGACTTCGTGAACGCAAAGACTCCTGCCAAGCCCTTTCTGAACACGATCCCGCCCGACTCCCTTCTCCGACTAGCGCCGCAGAAGAAGATTTCGGCTCTTATCCGGAAGCGGCCTAGCACTCAATTGTATCCCGTAATGCATCCCTTGCCTCTACGCCAATGGATATAGTCGAGTCGGCAGCCTTGAGACTCCCTTTTCTTCCCTTGCTGCGCCGCTCAGGCCAGCTTTTTTTTTTTCTCGCTCTCTTCCTCCTTTCTCTTGCTCATCATGTTCTCTGCGGCTTATCCTTATCTTCTGGCAGTCGCATGAGCCGGGCTGGCAAAGGCACGCACCTACGCACCACTGTTCTGGCCATCTTCATTCCTCGCAGATCCCAAGGCGCCCGCACACATACACACACACCCAGACCCATTCGATCGAAATCTGGCTTCGCAGCGGCACTGGAAAAAATAAATGAAGCAAAGAATTGGGTCGAGCTTGGCCCTGATTCAAGGACGTTATCCGCCGGAATTCTCAAGGCGCTTGCGGCAATGACAGGCGAAGAGTTGTCTTGCGCAGACCTTTCCACCTCCCGTCTCAGCCTATAAAATCTGCGTCGACTTCGGTGAATCTGTGATTAAGTCTTTGCAGATTCACTCGCATTCTGGGATGCTGATTATTGCGCCTATACGCTATATTTCTGGCTGTGTACCGCTATTACAAAACTGAAGTTCCACGGAAGAATGTTGGTGGCCTGGATCAGTTATATAAAAACTTCGGATGGTTCACACACCGTGAGAGGAGAGAAGGGGGCGGAGGGCGGAGGGGGTAGAAAGATTGAAGCAACTGTTTTTACCCTCGTTCTTGAACAAAACGATGCGAAACATGTGCCGCATAAGATACCTTGAACGCACAGAAAACTAAAGAGAGTGCATTCTTATCCTCTGTATATGCCATTTCCTTAAGTCACCCGAAAATGACTCTTACTTTAATGGTCGCTTGCCTTGAAAGTTTAGAAAGTTTAATTGGTTATTCAATATTCCCACGTTCTTTTTGTCTGTGTTGAACTCTGAAAGTCGTTACTGGCGTTACCACCGGGCTGAGTGTTGCTATTACGCCACTGTGTATGGCAGCATGTAATGAAAACTGCACCTTCGAGCTCAGCTTAATGCATGTCTCATATATTTCAGTGCTCACGTAAAACAGTTTGAATTAACTAGCTTTCATATCAGTGTTCTACACACCGAATGGGAAAAAATAAACAAATAATTGTCGCCCAGGATTTTCGAATTGTATGATTGTTCATTTTATTTCCAATTTGATATGCGTTACAAGTGAGAAAAGGGAGAATATTTGCATCTCTCTATGGCTGGAAATGGCAGCTTCCGCGCATATTTCTATAGTGTGTTTCAAGTAAATTTGGCTGAGTAATAAAAAAAAAAAAACACATTGCACCGCAATTGGGGGAAAACATCTATATGGTTTTTCTTTAAGTGGCATTCCTAGGAATATTTCTTACATTCCGATGATTATGTTGCTTTGTTGAGATAAATTATGGAACATTTTAATACATACACTTTAAGGTCTTGTGCGCTTTCTTGCCAAGAATAGCGAAATCAGAAAAAAAAAAATCAATTCATTTATACGAAAAAATCGCTTGCCTACATTGTCCTTTTTTCAGTTTTTAAGGAACGCCCCTGAACTATGAAACAGAATGCGCTACTGTGCCCTTTATCTGACATCTCGTTTTGTTGGATTGTATGGATTTTAACGACCCAAGGCAACTCCAGCTTTGAGAGACGCCGCAGTGGAATGTCCCGAAGATTTCTGCTCCCCATGGTGACCAGCGTGTACTGACGTCCCACAGTACACGGGCACCTTGCTTTTAGCCTTTATTGAAAGAGGCCGTCACTGCACGGATCGAACCCACGACCTCGGGACCAGCAATCGTATGCCCTAACAAGTTACCCACCACGGCGACGCACCAACGTATTGTAGCACTGCCAAACGCGCTGCCAAACGGGTTTTTATAAACAAAGCGTGCGTGCTCGGTGTGCTCGCCGTCTCAAAATGCACAGCCGATGCTGCGGTCAGTGCAGGCATAAAAGTGCGTCAGCGCATTCTTCTGGAACATGGAAAGCGCGGGCCGTGACTAATGACCTGTGGACATGAACCTCGGAACAAAACTGACCATAAATCCTTAGTGATTTTGCATTCTCAGCACGCGGACTAGCTCTTTACTGCCCTCCGCAAATCTTTTTATATCAGTATGCAGCCCATCGAATTGAGCGACCGCCGTGCACTTCTCTCAGGTCAGCGCGCAGGTTTCGTTCTCTTAAAATGCATTTCGAGCGGTACAGTATTGCAGCGTGTAAACGCAAGCATGTGTTTTTTTCCTTAAAGCACTAAAGCATCTATTCCCCGATTTTGCCGAAATTTGTCTGTGTGAACCAGCTGCCTGAAATATTAGATCAGGAGTCGGACGCTGCTTCTTCTAGCCCGTCCGTACACGTTCGGATGGCTCGGTTAAAGCGAGCTTTATATCATTGTAGCGCGAATTTCCACACAATCAACTAGAATACTGCAAAGTGATTGGGGGGGTATGTCGCCACCCAAAACCTAAGTGAAAACAGAAGCGTTACCAAACCTAGTCTCCATTGGCTTAGCCATGCTAATGCAGTTGTCATATTAACCGATACATGGAGCAAAGCCAGCTCTTCCCCACCACCATGCTTGGCTTCCGCGCGGGCCTGTCAACTCAAAACGTCATGTTACAACTTAAGGAGGATGTGCTCAATCCCGTTTTCCCTCACATCACCGGAGCTATCCTTGCATTGGACCTGACGAAGGCCTTTGATAGTGTTGCCCACTCCTCCATTTTACAATCACTGAGCGACCTAAACGTGGACTCTCGCACGCATGACTATGTTGCTGCCTTTCTCAGCAACCGATCCGTCTGCCTACAATTAGGCACAGTAAAAACTTGCCCTTTCACGCTAGGCAGTAAGGGAACGTCCAAGGCAGCAGTTTTGTCCCCATTTCTTTTTGACATTACTCTTATCCCGTTAGCGAGGGAACTTGACAAAATTCCTTCCATCTACCACTCCTTGTATGCGGATGACATCACCATCTGGGTCAATACCGGCAACCATGGCGAAATAGAATCCAAACTTCAGCTGGCCGCTGACACAGTTGCTACGTATGCAAGCAGCAGTTGTCTAAGCTGCTCGGCAGCTAAATCTGAGCTCATAGTCACGGACCTAAAAGAATGGAACCCCCCTAATATTCAAGTCACATTAAACGGCACCCCCATCCGCAGGGTCAATAGAATCAAAATTTTAAGTCTCAGTATTTCTGACAACGGCTCCAACGCCGAGACCATAAAACTAATCCGTGCTGCCATTTTGAATACAGCCTCACTAATTAAGCGTATCGCCAATCGCCATCGCGGCATGAGGGAAGAGACACACGTCGCCTCATTCAAGCATTTTGCCTATGCAGGATCACCTACTACATCCCTTACCTCTACCTCACACCCACGGAGACCGAGCAACTCAGCAGACTTATCCGCACAGCTTACAAAAGCGCTCTTCTCCTCCCTGAATCAACGCCTACTGCAAAACTACTTTAACTAGGGGTTCACAACACCTTAGGAGAGTTGGTTGAAGCTCACCTCATTAGTCAGTACCACAGACTCTCACATACCGAAACCGGCCAAATTCTTCTGCGCCGAATTGGGATAAACCTACCCGGTCATACCTCGGCCACGCGCAATCCTCCCACCGCTGTTAGGAACAATCTTTACATTCCGCCTCTTCCCAAAAATACCCACCCGGAGCATAATCGTGAGAGACGGAAAGCTAGAGCCAAGGCTTTGCACAAGCACTACCCTCCTGGCGCTCCGGCAGTTTACGTAGACGCGGCCGAATATTCAAACCGACCAGCTTTCGCATTAGCCGTCGTGGATGGATTCCACAACACGATAGTCAGTGCGTCCATTCTAAATTTGCAGGATTCCCTGCAAGCTGAAGAAGCAGCAATTGCCCTAGCAATCACACACTCCTCTGCTGAGTATATCTTCTCAGACTCCAAAACAGCAATTAGTAATTATGCCCATCGCAAAATCCACTCCCCGGCCGCAAACATTCTAGCATCATCCCCTCCACCGAACCACCTCATCACCCTCCTCTGGGTACCTGCGCACAGCGAACACCCAGGCAACACGGCCGCTAACTCCCAACCCCGAGCACTCGTCAACCGGGCTGAGAGCGACCTGCTGCCTTCGTCTCGCAGTGCCAGAGATCGGCTTCTTGACTACCACGACCTCACCGTGTTTTATAGAAATTCCCGCCTGCTGTAACCTCCTCCGCATAAATCTCTTCGCAAAAGCGACCAGGCTTTCTGGCGCTGACTTCAGACGGCCACAGTCATGACCCCTTTCCTTCTCTCTATTATAAACCGTGGCGAAACCTCTCCTCACTTCCACTTGTGTCCTAGCACCAGAGCCGACTTTACTCACGTCTTCCTGAACTGCCCGAACAAACCCAAGCCCCCGTGGCAAGGGCCAAGACATCAGGAGCGATGGGAGGCTGCTCTGCGCAGCTCGCTGCCGGAGGTACAGCTTCTGACAGTGAGCTGGGCCCGAGGATCCGCCGAAGCTCAAAAGTGCGCGGCCATCTAGAGCGGCCTGAGGGCCCATCGTCGTCCTGCTCCCTCACTTCCCTTTACCCCCCCCCCCCTCACTTGGTTCTTTTTTTTTTTAATCATTAAAGTTGCTACCTACCTACCTGTCATATTTGTTTTCGTAGTTTGCGGAAGTCATTTAAACGCGGCCGCGCAGGAGGTTCTCTGGTAGAAAAAACTGAAACGGTTATTTCTTAACTCTCTCAGCAGCTTAAAAAAAAGCCCTAGTTCTGATAGTGAACGTTAAAAAGGCGCCATTAATAATAGCTACCTAATTAGGCGGAATGTAAAAATCGCTGTGAGGAGCGCCACTTGCCTTTTTCTCAGCTGCTGTTGTTTGCAGCGTTTTTATATTGTTGGTTCAAGTCACGCAGAACAGCGTTTGTGTTCTACGATCCCTGAATTCTCCAAATGTGCTTTCAAAAGTATCCAACGTTGAAAACCTCCTATGGTCTGCATTATAGCGTAGCCTTCCTATACAGCATCCTCATAGCTTGGGTTGCATCGAGACGTTAAAATCTAACAATGCACAATCCACATATGCATATAGCCTTGCACCTGCGCAATAGCTCTAAGCAGTAAGGTACCTTAAATGCATTGTCACCGAGGAGAACTTTCAGAAAATTAAAATAAGCTTGACGCGTTATTAGATCCTTGCAGAAGCCATTTTGTTGTTTTATTTGGACGCTAAGTTTTCCGAGTTTGGTACGGAAATCTCAGGGGAAGCAGATTGCAGCGTTTCCAGCGAGCCACACAAGCAACTTGCGCCGAAGTTTTCCTTGTCGTTTCGCCGCGCCTAGTGATATAATCAAGTAGCTTTAGGAGCAAATAGTAGTGCCTTTCCACTCGGCCTGACTCAGCTTACAGTCCTGAGCTTGCACGTTATGCTGAAACCACATTTTGCGCCCACTATCTAACTAGACTACGACGCTATGTAAGCACTGCTTTAGCTCCGCTGTGGAAGCCCCTGCCAACTCAGCCATGTCATGTTGACTCATGACATCCTATCGACCAATTGTTGCCCACCGATGTCACGTGCAAGATCCAACAAGCCAGCAGATGCCTGCGAGTTTTCGCTAAGAAAGCTGGCGCCGAATTTTCTGGAGAACAATACCTTTTACCATATCCCGTTATTGAAGACAGCAGGATAGCTATGATGATAGCTCACAGAATCTCTGCAATGCCACTTGATTTTTTTTCCACCAATTTAATTTCACGTTTGGCTGTATCACCCCCCCGCGCCATCTTTTTCAAATGATAGAATTACTCGATTTCACGTGTAAACCGGTTAGCTCTCAAATACCCCAGCGGCTGTAGCCGTCCACCAATCACGCATGTGCAACCCCTGTTAAAACTTAAAAGGCCTAAAAGAAAGTCACGAGATGAAAACTTGCAGTAACTGAATTTTACTATGGTTACAGCACCGAAGATTTTTCGCATAAGGGGATCCAATAAGCGATGAAGAAAATAATCTCGGCGAGGAGGCCGTTTCTGAGCTGAAGAAACAGACAGGCGTTCATCGTGAGAACTCAAAATACTGTAGAGTCTCATGCATAACATACGTTACGAATTATACATTTTTACGATTAGTGTCAAATAGAAATTAATGCGCCTATGCCTACACACGCTACTATGTAAATGTGCCACCAGGCACCTATAGTAAATTGTCAACTTTCGTATAGCAGCGGCAGCCGCTGGAGTCCCGGACTAGGGACCCCACCTACACATCCCCCTCCCTTAAATATACTTAATAAAGTTTTTCACTCACTCACTCACTTCGTAAAGTACCGCTTATAGTAGTATATGTCATCAGAAGAAGTTTAGCCGAAAGAGAAAATCCGGTTTTATAAAAATCCCCAGTGTGAAGGTTCATTCAAGCAGGTTTTCAGTGGAAAACGAAGATGCAATAGAATATGAACGAACTTCTTGAATTTCAGACCGCACTACATCCTTCGAACGCTTTGCTTTCTATTTACAGAGCCTAGCCAACTAGATTTGGTTTGGTTTTATTTGTGGGGTTTTATGTTCCATAACGACTCAGGCTATGACAGGCGCCGTAGTGTAAGGCTCTGGAAATTTTGACCCCTGGGGTTTTTTAATGGGCACTGACATCGCACAGCACGTGGGCTCCTAGGCTCACGGGCCTCGAAAATCTGCGCGCTTCATTTTTTTTTATGATTCTTTTTTTTTTACCTGCATTTCTTTCCCTCTCCATATATCCGCACCTGCGTTCAGGAGCATCTCAGGTGGTTTAAGTTTCCCTAGTAAAATATCTAGTTTAATTTAAACATCATCTTTCACCTCGGGTTGGAGGTACAGCACTAGCTTCAACACGCACAAGCAACACCTTTGGCCCCGCCAGGGTGGCGCAGTGGTTAGGGAGCTCGACTAATATGCCCAAGGATGCGGAATTGAATCCCGTGGTCGGCGGCCGCTTTTCGATGGAGGCGATCAACGCAAGGCGCCCGTGTGCTGTGTGATGTCAGAGCACGATAAAGAATCCCAGACGATCGAAATTTCCAGTCCTCCGTTACGACGTGTCTCATTAGCCTGAGTCGCTTTTGGACGTTACACCCCGCCAGCCAACCAAACATATTTGATAAATGAATAAAAAGGTGGTTTGTCATTTTTGCACGCTCTTCTACAAAGCTGTTTCAGAAGCATATATATTTGTTTGCTTACCCTGTTTCGATCACTGATATTGTGTTTTCGCATGACACCGCTTCTGAATGAAATTTATACTTACAGTGCACTGATATTTTGACTGTGCTAGTGGCAGAACACGAGCACGCAAGTTTGTTTTATTTTTTGTCAGACAAGAAAATATACTGAGGACGTCATGTTTCAATATCAAAGTAGATTTTAGGCGTGAAGATAGAGCTACATGCGATACTGTGTGTCAATTCAGGAGACTTATATGCCAACACAGTAAAATCAATCAATTTCACTTTCTAGGTATACTGAGGGATATCAACGAAAGACTTGATGGATGGCGATATCACTCCGATATTTATGAAGCCGCCAACACTACGTCCCTTATGTCAACGCTTCCTGAACCATGACTGTTGTTGTTGTCTTTTTATATTCACTTCTTTTTATATTATAAACATTTAGCCCTTGTTTATCTTCTGCATCCAACCGCATCCTTGAGCACATTTCATGTCGTGTTTTTTTTTTTTTTTATGAAAATGCGATTTCCACACGCAGTAGCATTTTCGTGCGCTGTACGTCTTTCGCAAAGGCAGCACTCGTCGTACGTTCATTGTATAGTCTTCACACGTCAGAGTTCGGCTTCATTCTGATTCATAGAGGCACCCATGGTGAAGATTTAGGAACGAAAAGTCATCAAACGCAAACGCATTCTCTGGTTTCAAGAAGGGCAGTTCGTTCGGTTCTCTGAAGATCCCCCTTTTCGCTTTCTTTGGTTTACATCATCTTGCCCCAGTATGATTCTGTAGCCACAAACATCATGGCTGATTCGCGAGACGTCATCATAGGGCGTACGGCGCTGACCATCGAGCAGTCGATGGCGCTAGCCAGGCGCTCGCTCTCATCTCTGCGTCGCCACCCGCCTCGTACCAGTCCTTCCAGTTGGTGGAGAAAAGAGGAGGATGACGAGAAGAGGTTGGATGGGCTCTTTTTCATTAGGCGCACAAAAGCTGCCCGGCGCGGGGTACACAGGGGGGCTCCGTCTTTGAAATATTGAGATGGCTCGGGAATCGTCATTGTGACGGCAGCGATCGGGGCTCCTCTCACCGGAAATGTCGGGCCGCAAAATCGTCGTCGCCGCCGCCACTGGCTGGGCTGTCTTTTACCCCGGCACTGTGCTGCCTTCTGTACAGAGTGCGGCGCGCGCGTCTCAGAATCAAAATGAGCGCGCGGTCGGGTGAGGGAAAATAGGGAATGAGGGAAGGCAAGGGAGGGGAGCGGCGCGAGTGGGAAGATGGGGGGCGAAAGTGGAGGCTGGCGCGCTTTGCGCAGACTTGAAGAGGAGAATGAGAAGAGATGAGGGACGAAGGGGAAGTGGGCGATGGTCACAGACGATCGCTGTTGCGGAGCATTGCTCCGATATTGGCGCTCGGACGAACGGCGGCGGTGGCTCGCGCGCGTTCATAAATGGGCCTCGGCGGTCTGTTGTTTGACGTTCTTTCAAAGCGCAAGATGAATCGCTCGTCTTGCTCTTTTGTGCTCGCCGCGCCGCGGCGCTCTTTGGACGAAAGGCCGCCCAGGGCGCGGAGGCAAGGAGAGAGACGAGGATGTTCGACGCGACTCTGACTGCTGGGTCACGCGCATTGTGCAGCTCTGTGGCCTCGTTCTCCGTTCGCCCTTAGATGGGCCGTTTGCCTTCTTGCTTCGCTTGACAACGCTCACTGCTCCGACGTCGCTGGTTAGGAAAGGTGGAAGGGTGGTAAATTTGTCCTTCCTTCGCACCGGAATTCTTTAAAACGTTTTTTATGAAGACACCTCCAAAATGAACGACTTCACCCTCGTCTATAACAGTATTTTCTATTTTCGTATGTTTTAGTATTTGTTCTTTTCGATTCTTTAAAGACGGTGTGGGACTTAATCGGTGCACAGACTGAAATGAAAATTTATTTTATAAGCTTTCAATAAAAAGCCTGCACGAACATAAAATATCATATATTCAAAAATGATAGCGAAAAGAATATATATACAAAACCGTATACTTTCAAGTCCTGCATTTGTGTACGTTATAATGGAAGACATGAACGACTACATGTCGATAAGCCTAAAGAGCACTACAGGCATAAGCTTTCTCGCACGCCGCCAAGTCAGCTATGCTGCCTGAAATTCGAATGCCCTTTTAGGTGTTTATCGAAAGCTTCTTTCACCACTTTGCTTCTTGTTCGTAGTTTTAGAACATTGTATTGTGGAAATAAATAACCGGCCCAGAAAATCTAATGTCCCCGTTGCTGCCGTTCTTATGTTGGTAGCACAATATTGATGGCAATGTTTCATCTTTACTTACCCCAATTTGCCTGTTTTTATTCATCACGAATTGAAAACAGCAAAAACAAGCTGATGACTTAACCGCGGCATTACTTTATACAGAGAGGGCTGGCTGCGGTAAAATAAAAAACATGTGCAATCTGCTGCAGCTGAAAGTGAAAGCAATATCACTAATGCAAAATAATACAGATTGTTTGTTTGTCTTCGAACGCAGGTAACCAGAGTAATATCCCATAAAAGTACTCATTTTAGAATTCAGTTCCATGCTCCACATAATATATATATATATATATATATATATATATATATATATATATATATATATATATATATATATATATATTAGCGATATCAAACGTTTTCAAGGCAACTGGTTTAAAAGTAGTAGGTTCAAAGAGACACATTGAAAAACTTGAAACATATTTATTTCGACATTTCGGTCGTAGCACGACCATATTCAGAAATTTTCTCTTGAGAAAGGTCGTGCTATGACGGAAACAGTTTGACTTAGTCCTGTATAGTTATAAAAACCTTGATCGCCTTGTAATTTCGACACCCAGAACAATGCAAATACTTTCCATAGCTCCGCCTAGATCCACGACCACTCGTACTTGAGATAACGCGGTCGGGTTGCACGTGTTCATGCTCGCTATTACACCATAGCGCACGGAGCAGTTTTCTCCGTCGATTGCTTCTCGGATAAGAAATAGCAACGGTGACCCTTGCAGAGGTCCGCAGGGCGCACTTTTACCCGAGATATAGTTTCGCAAGATGCATATTTCAAATGTGTGGTCATTTCAGGTTATCTCTGAGGCGCGCAAGTGCAGGAGATGTGTATTGCGCACTCGCCACGCTGTCTGAAGTGCACTCGGCTTGGCACGGCACAAGGTTGTGAACACCGCGTTGCTCAAGCACACGAAAACCCTTTATGAGTCGACCAGATAGCGCAGCTTGAGTAACGAGAGCCCCCAAGCTGCTGCAAAGAGTGTTCTTATACCGCTACCGCCACCGTAGCGTGCGAGCTATGTAGAGACCTCTTTACTCCCTCATACACCGACCAGCCAGTCTTCCCGGCTGGACGGCCGCGCAAGAATAGAAGGGCTATGATCGTAATAACAATTTCCCGCCCAGCAGTCGCTGCGTCCAGCATGCACCTCCGCTACTCGGCCGGCCAGTTGTCCTCCGCGTGCTCTCCTCCTTGATCTTGCCGCAAGCATCGATCGCATGAGTGCCGCGGCGACGGCTGTGAATAAATGAATTCCAAGCACGATCTCCTCTTTTGGCCGCGAGCGAGTAAGCCACGCGCGAGCAGCCAGGCGCGCGACCGGCTTCTTTTTGCCGGCCCAAAGACCGGGGGGTCCAGGTGTCGCTCTTAGCGCCAAATGCTCCGCATCCGCTCCTTTCCTCTTCCTCCCCCCCCCCCCCCCTTCCCTTCTCGGTTCTTTCTTCCCTATTCTAGTCTCGAGTCACTTGCCGATCGTGCAGTTTCGAGGGGCAGGAACGGCAGACCTTTCCATCTCCCTACGTTGGCTCTTCTTCCCCCGTGGGAACGGTTTTTTTTTTTTTGTATGTGTGTGTGCGTGTCGACTCGTGTTGTACATGTTCTTTCTTTCACCACCTCGTTCTTCCTTCTCTTCCCTAGTTCACGTGCCCTTTGTTTGCAAAGTGCAATACATTACTTGGCTGTGAGCGCTCACTTTCTCCTTTCGCGTAACACGGGGAGTCTTTTTCCGGCAATTATTGCCATGCTAGTTACTTGTACTTTACACTGTGCTTTTGTGCTCCGTTATCCTTCTGTTATCCGGAAAGCATAGCAACAAAGTGACGGAATCTCGGAAAAACGGTGGGAACTACGGTATTCAAGACGGAAAGCTGCCATTATTGGTCGTGGCCATTGTGCTTACTCGAACGCAAGATGAGGCTTCCATTCGAACTCTTCTCCTATACTTTGTATCCGACATTGAACCTGACCCAAGAAACTTACCACACAGAGCATGCAGTGAGGCTTAATCGCTGTGGAGTCTTTCACACTGAAACACCGAATTTCGGTTATCAGTGACGGCCTTCTGGGTTGTAAAAAGAGGGTGCTAAGAAAAGAGCAGGCTAATGCAGTTTAATACAAAACGCAGGAGTGAAAAAAGGTTCAATTTATTCGGAAAACAGCGCAACCTCGCTTGAACTATTTTGAACGCCTGGATACTTTTTCTCCAGAAAAGTAGCTCTTGAGACTGAGGACATTTCAGTTGTCAATTATTGAATATTGCGCCAATTATTTTAAAATGGCGAGAATAGATCATCAGCGAATAATGGCGATAATCAGCGAATAACAAGTGTCGATATTCTACGCTTTCGCATGTGTAAAAAATACTTGCGCACTCATTACATGCAAACTCATTGAGCAGCCTTTTTAAAAGCAATGAGGATTATCTTCATCAGTAGACAAAAACAAACTAATCATAGATAGGAGAGGTCACAAAACGATACCTCTCAGAAGCAGTGCAAATATTTTTTTCTTTCGTGTGTTATTTTCGATGCGGTGACTTCTGCGTCAGATTTATTCAGTAGCATGGTGTAAGCCTCATAAGCTATATGTTTTGCGCCTGCCATTAAGAGGCTCTTCTCTGAAACCATGTATTACCTCCTGCACACATTTCGACTAATAATAACAGTCGATATTGAGAATGTATCGAGAATGTATGGAGAAAAAAGTAACAGACAGTCTAGCTGCACCAACCGACACAGTATCATGTGAAAGCGTCTGAGATTCGGCTGTCGTTCCGTATTTATGGACTTTTGGACTTAATTAAGAGGTTGAGCTACCCAAACATTGGCGATAGACCAACTATGTTTGGTCGTCTAGCCAGTTGTCACTTTTCAACTTTTATCTTTCGAATTGCGCGAAGTTAACATTTGGGGGTTAATCTCCCAAACATTGGTGGTGAGCCACGTAAGTTAGTCAAACTGCCTGCCCTTTAACACACCTCTTAAAAGAACTATGCGATAGCGATGTGTTTCTATCCATTGCGTACGGAATGTATTTTATGGAGGAGGCAACATGAAATGCACAAGGCAAGAGAGTGGCAGCGAAACGCGCAGTGCGATCTGCTGTGATGATAGCTACAAGTTCCTGCTTTCGCTGCCTTCGCCAAATTGCCTACAATAAACCTCTTGCATGCCTAGCTTTTTTTGCGAGAAAGGGAGCAACTCTTGTTTTTTAATCTTTGCGGGACAGGAGTCGCCTGCACTTTCACTACCGCTGCCTTTACTGACACCGCGCCATTACTGCCGGAAGGGCGTTGCGACTCACTATCATCAAGCATCACATTTTCTTTACAGATGACCAAACCGTGCACAGGGAGGCGGGGCTAAAATTTTGCCTGCGGATGGCAGTCCGTACTCTTTAGCGGCAGAATTCTACGGCGTTGGTCGTGCTGCTAGCGCCCTTTGCTCCCGTATTCTCCAGGACATGGCGGATGCAAGGAAACATTGTTTTTTTTTTTTTTTTATAGATATAGCGTGCTCTGCGGCATAAAGCTACAATCATTTCCACAAGTAAAGGTACAGGCCAGATTAGCAGATACCTGACGCCATCACTGCGCGCCGATTAGACTAATCGCGGGGCATTTCTCCTCTTTTCTTTTTTTTTTTCCAGGTCTGAAGTTGTTGCGCGGGTGTCTAAAGGCACGGTAGCTTATAGCTTAGGTCTAGAAATTGTCTCAGATGACACATTCACCTACGAGCTTGTGCGTTAGCAATAGAGACTCTGCGCAAGTAACAGGAAACCAAACTAGGCAGGTGAAGTATCGCTGCGACCGCCATTATTCGAAGCAGTGATTATGAAATAATAGAAATTTGCTTTACTTGCGGTAACGAAAGGAAGCACGCCGGTGGGCCCTTAGTACACGAGCACTGACTCGAGCCGCGTAAACGGTAGGCTGCACGTAGCGTGCCGGGCAACGCCGTGTTGGACGGCTCCTGATGAACAATTGTTAGGGAGCCGCCTTGAGGTAAATACCTTAACTTTGACACTAAAGCAGCAACTGCTGTGTATTATCACTACCGTACTAGCATCACCATCCAGGCGCTCACGAAAAAACCCTCGTTACATTAAGTCTGCTCCTTTAGCAAACACAGTCAAGCGTGAATTTGCAGGACCTCGGGCATCAAACAATAGTCGCCGAAACAGAGACGGGCTGATTATTATAGAAAACTCAACAGAGATTTAGTTATATGGTAAGAAGAAAAAAATAAAGCTCTGAAACTGGGCAATCCGTCTCTCTTTTAAAGCGTCCACTCACTCGAGGTTTTTGCTTGATTAATTTAGTTATTAATGTAATTCCTACTTACGCCGCCTTATTGCCGAGCACATCCTTCATGAATCGTGCACCAGAGACGTCCACGAAACACATTCCTCCTGTTTCATCAAAAACGCGATGACAGCCTCGTAAGGAAGTCTGGTCCTTGTACAATGTCGCACACCGTGCCCATCACATGCGGCTTAATCTTCGCGCGGGCGCTTTCCGTGAGAGCTTGAAGAGGCTACGAGACGTCCTTTCAAAAACGCGAATAGGATGATGCCGCTGCCTGTCGTTCAACCGACACAGATGCGTCCAGTCATCGGTCAATTTGGTAACGCACCCCTGCCTCTATAAACCCACTTGAGAAGCTGTTCCAGAAACTGTTGACACGTGACACTACACCGCCGAAACCTGGGTGATTCGTACGGTGCCAAGGTTTGGTGGTCTCTTCAAAACTTCTCAGGGCCCGTATTCCAAGTTCCCGTCGTTATCGAAATGTCGCTATTACACGTGACTCTGAGTCACCTGATTGGTAGAAACACCGAAACTTGATGTTGGCACCACCTCAATTCCATAGTGGCAACACCCAGTTCCGGCGCTTCGACCAATCAGATGACTCGAAGTCACGTGAGATAGCGACACTTCGATAACGACGCAAACTCAGAATACGGGCCCAGGTCAGCTGACATCCACCTGAAAACCAGTGCTTCGACGTAGAGAAAACGTCGAAACTGTAATTTCGACTTCCGGAACTCCTTCAAGTGCAGTAACCTCTTGATATAGGTCTGGTCAATATAAATGTCGCCCAAATCAAAATGCGCCGAGATGCGGTCTGCGACCCTCGAGACAGCAGCCTAGCGTCAAAGCGATTAATCACAACAGAAACTGTACCTAAAGAAAAAAGTGACAGGAAGCTGCGACGAGTACACGTACAAGGAGAAAACAAGAGCGAGGTGCGCAATTACAGTGCTATGAATACAATAAAAGCGAAGCGCATCGTTGCCGAAGGTTTGCTCGACGGTGGTTTTTTGTTTTACTTTTCACTTCGTGTAGCACGCGGTTTTTGCTCAGAAGAAAAAAAAAAGAGGGCGGAAGGGGGCTTGACATGTACATCGTGAAAAACCCAGCTCTAAAGCAGCAGTGCAAGCATAGAGCAAATTTTTTCACAAAGCCGGCATAGAACGTCAAGCGTGAAAACAAAGCGCATACGGGAGAACACTTTTATCGTGTGCTGACAGAGCAGATACGCACACCTCAGACGGAGATCTACACACAGCCTGTCCGATCACTTACTTGGAATGGCACGGATAGAGTGCTGTTTACTGAGAATCACAGTGTCATGTTGCGATTCCGTTGTCTCCTATATAATAATCGTATTAATGCAGCTGGGAGGCCGTAACACTCCGTGCATGGCACTCAATTGGAGCATAATACGATGATAATCGGCATCCCTGGCTGCTTTTTTAGTGCTTTAATCAAACACTTCGGATATCTTATTATTATATCAATTGAGTTTCCACTACTACTATTCAATCTTTCAGGGGCGCGAAAGAACTAGTCGGCAATACACACGATGTGCATTTTGGTAGAGAAAGAAATTTCAGAAGCTCGAAAAATATGGAGACTCTTCAGAGCGGGATAAGTTGCGCAAATCCGACCAGGAGCCATGAGCCTGTAATTTTAACCAAAATGTAACTAACGAAATCAGCCTGCTTATTCGGTTACTATATATATATATATATATATATATATACGAAACTCATTCTTTACATTTGCAGGCAGTTACCGTGCAAGAAATGAAGTACAAGCGCGAGCCACTCTCACTGTGTTAAATTCGGTGCTCTTGTTTTCTTATATTTTTTAAGCGCGCTTTCTTGCAAAAAAAAAAAAAAAAAAAAAAAAAACATTCTCGCACTACTGTAAATCTAACAGAAAGCTCTTAGTTTCGAACTTTCCCGTGAGATCGGACGGTTCTTTTGTTTTTATTTTGTTCTCACCATAGAGATTTTTTTTTTTTTTGAAGTTATTACTGTCCGCAGCTCACTCTTGGATAGTATGTTAATACATTTATGCACAACGTTCGAGTGCCTTTTTTTTTTTTTTTTTTTGCACTTTATGTCGGTGACTTTCTATCGACAATGCGTTACTTTTGATGTAATTCAATTGTCAATAGAAAACCTCTGTTGTTTTAAATCTTTGTAAATGTTTTTCTTTGCTGCCATCAATAACAGAAAACGAATTTATGAGCAACGGCTAATCGTGAACTATAAGTTTCATGATATGTTTAGAGGTTAAACTATATATGGATTATATGTTTAACGTGTCAATCACGAGAATGAGTTTTAAAAAGTGAATCCCTTCATCACCTCTTTTGAGAACGCTTTATTTAGCTCTTCAATAATTTATTGAATACATTTAGCTTGCATATTATAGCGACCTTTCCGATTATTCCCGTATCCTTCATTACGGCCTTTCTCGTATTCTGTTTGGAGCTTTGGGACTTTAAACGCTAAAAACATTGAAATTATTCATTATTATTATATCTTGTGACGTTTAATATCCCAAATCATTTGAGAATATATATCATTGAAGGTCATTCTCGAATATGCATGAGTACGGCTGGTCGATGCCATACGCAGTATATAGTTGTTGTAATCAAATTTGGCAAATATCCGGGCAAAATATCAAGTAAATTTCCCAAGGCAACGCAGACAAATAGAACTTGAGGACATGCATCAAAGGGAATTTCTTTGTAAATTAATGATGTGCTTAAGCAAATATAGCAACTATACGCACATTCCTGCATATGACGGTCAGGAGAGTTCATGCATTATAAGGCAGCATCAGGACTTCGCTGCGTTAACTTCAAAGGCCGACCCAAGCTTAATAATAACTATAACGAATAATCTATTTGTTAGCAGTCCATAGAACACTAGGTATTCGTCGCAGACGCCTCCACTTGCCGACAAAGTCTAAATGTAAACGAGTAGAGGGGAGGAATGAACAGCAAAGAGAGTAACTCAGGCGGACTTCGGTGTTCTTTAGAGAAAATAAATTTGTTCAAACTAAGCAACTCGTGATGAGAAAAATCAATTTTACGATTTTTGTATGCTGATTTGTCTGTAACAACAGAAAAGAAAATATCAAATTATGCTGCTTTTTTTTCCTGCCTTGGCATCTTTTAACCTAACTGCTATTGAACAACGAGTCTGCTCGGACTATTCTATAGCTGCGTTGCAGCGTAAGGTCTGACCCCAAAACATTTAACCTTAAAACCTTGTAATTTTAAACAAGGTATTTAATTAGGCACCGCAAGAGCTTTGCAGAGAAAAGTAGGAGCCCTGTAGAAGCGAATGCGTCGGGCGCTGATGAGTTAAGCCCGCCGAGACAAGATGAGCAGTGGTTGAACAACGCAGACAATGACGCTCTCTCAGGAATCCAATATATACGTCGGCGGAGGCGACATCGGCCCGCCTCCAGAAATGGTGGCGCGGTCGGTCGCCTCGACTTTGTTCTGCTCTTTGTCGCGCTGCACAATCTGTGAGCGGCGAAAGAGATGAGGAAAACAAAAAGGCGATAAAGTATGCCGGGTCGCCGCCGGCTCGATCTGTCTTTGTCTCCGAGAATCCACTTAGCTATGCGGTCAAGATTGAGGGCCGGCGCGCGTCAGGGCTGCGCCAGCGTAAAGCAGAATGCAAGCAACAGCGTGTTAGCGCGCCTGGCGTCGGCAGAGGGCCTGCTTCGCGAGGAAGTTATTGTTAATCAGCAACGACTGCATGCATGCTAGCCTTAGTTGGACAAAGAAAGATTCTGCGCGTGGAGGTTTAAGATAAGACGTCGGTAAAATAAATCTCGGCACACCGGCGGGCGCCCGAGGATGGGAGTTGAATGTGTGCATGTATGTTTGTCTTGAGCAGGTTCAAATGTCAAATGCCTCAATTAGCACCGTTATCAGCGTTCACTTGTCGAGGATAGTCTGCGTATGATAAAACCCAGCAAGTTGTTCCAAGCAGTTTTTGTTGCAATTTCACTACAGGAACTTCTTACAAGAAAAATAATATTCGTCTTATTGTTTATAAAAAAAAAAAAAACAATTGATGAAAAAAAATTATGATATTAAGTCGAACGTAACATTAGCTAAACTACAGTCAAACCATAACCTTCATTGCCGTTTAGTTTCTATGTTGCAGGGGTCACATGAAGACTCGGTGGTTGCCGGCTGTTGGGCCCTGCCCTACGGTTTCTACATTGCTGTTAGAGCAATCTCTTTCCATTTCATATATATTTGATCCCTATATAGCATCGTTGAAGACACATTATGCGCTGGGATGGAGTCGATGTTTTGAGCTAAGGCGTCAGTTGAGTAAATGCAAACATCTAGCTTCCAACGTTACTTTAGAGAATAATTTTGATAATTAAAGTCAAATGAGGGCTGAAGCTGAGTGCATAAATAATATATGAAGTTAAATTTGTCACTGACGTTGCCTTGCTAGAAAAAGAAACTTTTGCGTATGAAAATTATTACTCGTTTAAGTCCACATTTAATTTTAAGACACGACTCGTTAATGTCTCCCATTTGCCGGCTTCCCTGGCGAACCCCCATGAATGCACTTTATTAGTCGGTAAATGCTAACAATTTATTACGAAATTGCGTATGCAGCTCGTCATAGTAGAAACAGTATTGTTACGTGGAACAAAGAAGAATACAACAAGACAAGCACCGCTTTCTTGTTGGTCAGAAAATATGTTATTTGACATGAGGTTTATTCAAATAGTAAAACAACAAATGACGTTAAGGTCTAATGACAGTACGTTGTGACCGGAAAACGACATGTAACATGGGATTTAACGTAGGGGAATACCTGTTAAACGGATTAAACAGGAAGGAATGGGGCAATTTATGAACTTGAGATCAAAAGTTTAGGTGTAAAAGCTTGTAAAAAAAGTAGTCTATTTAACCCTAAATATGCAATTTTCGAAGTCAGCTAAGGCGGCAGATGTGTGCTAACAAAATCAGAGGAAATGAGATCATTAATTACGTCTAGTTCGACGTCGCAACACAGTCATATTAGGCAAACATGCTATGATAAAAGAATATTGCTGAACTTAATATTAAATAATGCTCGAGTAGAATACGTCTTCTTTTAACTTTGGAGGTACTACACTGGTAGTCGATATAGGACGGCAGCTTCGACACAAAAATATTTTATTATTTTTAAAACAGGAATGAAATATATTTTCTTATCGAGCAGAACTATAGGTCAGAAAAAGAGAATGCCTAAATATTACGCACTAGATTATACTTCACTATGATTGACTGCTTCATTATTTTGAAGGAATGCAGCCGACAACGAGAGTTTTAGTGATTTGTTAAGGTTTGTTATACCGTGATGTGGGGTTGTTGGCGGAACGAGCATCAGGCACGTCTTCATATGATTCCTACGCCAACTGCGACAACATAAATAGGGTTTAACAATTCGCCGACCTCATTCCCTTGAAAGAAAAGAAGTTTTGCTTGTGGGGCAAAGTGTAAGTAGCCAACATTTCGCGTTACTAATATTCTGTAACTTTTTAGAGTTGTTCTGTAGAATTACGAGTAAAATGGATGAGAAACGTAAGCAGCTTCAGCTTTGAATTATCGCGACCGATGTATACTTTGTGGGGATATATCTGCGCACCTGAAGATCCTGCTTGGAAGGTTGGCTGTTGCGTTGCTTTCGAGTTTAGAGGACACTTGAGACATCATTTGATCACCGGTGACGGTGAGCGTTCGGTAACTTCAGAAGTAGGAAATTATGCTTGGATTACTCATTGTATTTATTTTCTAGACAGCTATCTATTTAATTAAATGAACATTTAGAGAAGCCAAGAAAGATCAAGCGGTATAATGCAGCAAGCTCATTTTCAATACTTATGACTCCGTTGGTAGGTCCAAGCAGAAAGACGCACCTAGGCTTCAAGCTAAACGTTGAAGAACGAGATAAAATTCCTATGCAGAGCTCATGTAAAGTTGAGGACATCCCAAAGGCATTAGTTTTCTGCCTAAGTCAGAACCCTGGGAAAATGGGTTACACAAGAGACGGCACTCAGGCATCTGTAGAAGTTAATTTTGCGCTGTAGTTTTTTGAGTAAAATTATAAAAATGACGATGCAGTGACTTTAATTCTCCTAAATTATGTTTCGCGAGTGCAAACCGGTCCTACTGCTAGAAAGCAGCAAAAGCTGAAAGCAAATTTTACCGCTAAATCATTCACCCTAAATTATCCTAAAGAATAATAAACCTTAACTATCGTTTTGAACCTTGTTCTAAGCTCTATTTCTTACTAGACTGGGAGTAAAACCAAATTTTGCCGGTTCTGACGACTCAAAGCTACTAGTGTAACTCAATGTTAGCTTCGATCGCACCCCGAATGTCGTAGTTAATTGGTGGTTGCCAATGCGCTAGCCATGTCCCGACCGAGCATTGATTATTACTAGACTATTTAAAGGTATGCGCGTAACAGGAGTTCCTTAGCTAATAAGGACAAATTTGACCCGCATAGACGCAAGTGCTGTGAGCTTCATGAAGGAGAATGAAAGAAAAAGTTTATTAATGTCGTTAGGCGCCACTCGTCCCTGTTAGTACGGGTACTCGAGTAATTTGCCTAGTTTGGTTTTCACTAATCATGTGTAGTTACGTGCTTATGTAGACGCTAGCTTAACTCGCTGCGTAAAATAAATTAACGCACGCGTCTGTTAACGGCGCGCCTTTGTTTCAACCAGGAATTGCTATCTTTGCAATGTCACTTTAATCTTGCTTTATCTGTGCCATATAACCTATCCGGAAAGGCAAGGTATACTCGCGCGAGCAGCTTCAACTCCAGGAAAACTGAGCCATAGTTTCGCAACTCCCACTTGGTGCCACCACGTGTGCAATTTCTTCCGTAATTCTAACTGGCTTACAATTAAGCCTGATGCAAGAAAACAGTCTTGAATTCGGATCATATTTCGATCATATTTGTTTCTTGGCTTCAGTTAGCAGGTCGTGTTATGTCATATACTCAATTTCCATAAAAACGTGTCCCACATTGTGCGCATTGAGTACACGGAAGATTGCCGAAACGTGCGTGCGCTAGCTTCCGCCTTATTTAGCTAGTCTATGTCTTTCTTCAATGACTACAAACATATGCTGCCTCAGAAGCCGCCCCGACCAAATTTGTGCAGGCTATTGGAGCAAAAACGCTGTAATTTTTATACCCTTAAAACGTTCGTTCCAAATACGCGCCCTACTTGTGACTTTTTTCCTTGCGAGCGCACTCTCTCAGTTCTGACTTCACACATTTTTCTGCCTGTGAGTGGAAACACGGTGGTGCACTGCGAAAACAGATTACAAAACCAGTAAGGCTATGCGCATGCCCTCACCGAGCTTTATTTTAAATGCGGTCTGTAAGAAGGAGGCGCTCGAAATTCTTCAGATGGAGGTAGTTATTAGTGTCAGTAAACAAGCGTAGACCCAGTGCACTGTGCGATCACAAGAAAGATACGCGGAAACACCCCAGTGGTGAATAAACAAAAGAAACATTCACAGTAGTTTAACCCCGTCGGGGTGGCGCAGTGGTTCCGGCGCTCGACTACTGTTCCCAAGGGCGCGGGATCGAATCTCGGCCTCGGCGGCCGCTTTTCGATGGAGACGAAAAGCAAGGCGCCCGTGTGCTGTGCGTTGTCAGTGCACGTTAAAGAACCCCAGGTGGTCGAAATTTCCGGAGTCCTCTACTTCGGCGTCTCACCATAGCCTGAGTCGCTTTGGAACGTTAAACCCCACAAACCAAAACCAAATCACAGTGGTTTAGCTGTAGTTAAGCCTAGGAGATTTCGAAAGCAAACAGTGGCTCGAGTGAGCACAATCACGACAGTCACTGAGAACGGAACACAGAAGGTAGTACACATGTAGTCACAGTTTGAGCAAAACGCACGATGGCACAATGACACAAGCACGGCACAGCCACGAGATGAACACGAGGCGAGAACGCGCGCGGCACGAGGGAGGACAAGAGGACGCACGAAGGCGCATTGGCACACGGCAGCACAACCACGACACAGCCAGGAGTCGAGTACAAGTCTCAAACGCACACTGGCATAAGGGAGCACAAGCGGGAGATCCACGAGCCTTGAACAGCGCAGCCTCCCCTTCCCTACTTACCGAAGAGAATAGAGAAGCGTCACCGATGGGAGACACCACCTGTTAGGGTGCCTCAATGCGCGCGCCTTCGCGCCCTCAAAGGGAGGAGACAACTCAGCCATATTTTGGCCTACCCTTCTCATAGCGCTTCAGGAGCGTTCCCTTTATCTGCAATCTTAATCTTGAACGCGCGCCAAGGAACGCCACGCGAACAGAGCGATTGATTGATTGATTTATTGGAAGGGTAACTGGTAACTGGAAGGGTAAGCGGTAACGGTCTCACTCGTTTCCTGTGGACACCTCAACCGAGCCGTAAGGGAAGAGAGGAAGGTGGGAGTGAAAGAGAAAGTGGTAAGAGAAAGGGAGCCGTAGTGGAGGGCTACGGAGAATTTCGATCACCTGGGGATCTTTAACGTAGTAGGCTCCCCTTACGGTGCGATTGAGGTGTCCACATAGCGTGTGACACATACTACGCCTTTCCCTTCCTGTGAAGCAAATAAAAAAAATTTTACCCGCGCTGACATCGCACAGCACACGGACGCCTCTTGACAGAAGCGATCATCCAAACGCACACTTCTCGGAGAAAGTGAGATACTGCGCCTTGGCTCCAGAAGTTTCATCTTGTCTAGCGTTCCTGCCATCTGCAATCCCAAACTTAAACTTGCACGCTACGCTGAAGAGCCGGCTTGGTAGCCCAGTTCTCGCGCTGGTATGACGTAATCCACGAGGGGAACTTCGTCGGGGATTACATGTTAAAAATGGTTGGTTGGTTGGTTTGTGGGGTTTAACGTCCCAAAGCAACTCAGGCTATGAGAGACGCCGTAGTGGAGGACTCCGGAAATTTCGACCACCTGGGGTTCTTTAACGTGCACTGACATCGCACAGCACACGGGCGCTTTGCTTTTCGCCTCCACCGAAAAGCGGCCGCCGAGGCCGGGATTCGATCCCGCATCCTTGGGAACAGTAGTCGAGCGCCGTAACCACTGCGCCATCCCGGCGGGGTTACATGTTAAAAATAAGTAATTTAGAAAACAAAACTATCGTATAGCGCGCAAAAATAGAGCGCGCAAAAATAGAGCGCGCATAGGACATGCCCTCTGCACCAGTAATTATGAAGCGCGTTTTACCTCCGTAACCACGTCTTTACCTTCCGATACGTGTGGAAGGAAATAGGTCTTCCAAAAGGTTGCAAACGACTGGCATTGCAACAGACTTGAGTAGAAGATCACATCGGTCTGCCGAAATACCCTTTCCCAAGTGGGATTTTGCGCACCTTTGTATGTTACAAAGGGGCGTACTTGTACCTGCAGACAAAAGTTCTGACTCCAAATCTTAATACCGCAATATATTAAGCAGAAACAAACGTGACGAGGACTACTGTTGCTAGGTGCGGGACGGCTGCCCCGACAGCGTATTGCCAAACCATATCTCGTAGGCGCACTGGAGCAGACGGCGCTCTTAGCGAACTAAACGGCGATTGTTGCTGAAAGGTCTCTCTGAACGCAACCTAAAGGTAACATGCACTAACTAAAGGCAGGAAATAATTACGGTGAAGGTGATTGCTTAGTGTAACCATTGTCATACCGATTGTTACTGAAATGTGTCAGTGAACGCAACCTAAAGGTAACATAGACTCACTGATGGCAGGAAATAATTACGGTTAAGGCAACTGAAAAAAAAGAAAAACAATTACAACACAGGAGTCGAACATATGTTTCAGTTGCATCAGTGCAGACGTGGCTGGTGTTAAACCATTGCGCAACGGGAAGAGTATTTTTTTTCTTTTCAGCACAGTATTTATTACATGCTTTTAAATTCACGTAGAGCTATATACGATATTTACAGAGTAATCAGCCTGTAGGCGAAAAGTCCAATTGAAACATACAACACAACACCACACAACTAGAATACGACTTAGCACAACTTCACTAAAAGGGTGGCAAGGAAACACACATCAAGAATGGCAGCCAGTCCGATTGATAGTCACTATCTTCGTAAGTGTCTCTAAGCTGGTGTGCCATCTGGCCGAAATGAGTAGCGGGGGAGACTAGAGGCTCAGCATTCCGATCCAACATACGCGTTTTCCACAGGCTGTGTTGTCCAAGGAGGAAAATCATGTCGTCAAAGGGTTTGTGGTCATTTTCGGTGGTTATCAAGTAACGCACACTGTGGATCAATTCAACATAAAGTCTTTCTTCAATGTTCTTTGCAGAACGTCCCAAAATAATATTGCATCTTTTCAGGCAATAAAACAGTGTTCGATGGTTTCAGGTGTATCACATAACCGACAATCAACAGAAGAAACGAAAATAATTTTTTCTCTGAAGCCACACTTTACCAGGCGAAACCTCGGCATGAAGTTTAAAGAAAAACGTTTTAGTAGAAGGCGAGATCGGTATTTTGCGCACCCTTTTTAACACACCATGCCCCATACAATTAGAATAGAGGGAACGATATAAGGGAGGCGGGAACAACATAGATATCAATTCTTGGTATATATTTTTCCGTGAAATAGAGAATAAGTACTCATAAGAGAAGCGAACTGCCAGAAAATGCACTAAATCACAAACTTCTTTCATAAAACCAAATATAAGGGCCAATCGGTAAAATTGGAAGAGACCGCTATGTTTGGAAGAAGATTCACAAGGTTAGTTTGCAGGGATGCTCTGGTAATTGGATAGGAGCTATTACGGAAAAAAAAGGAACGAGCTACTAACTGTCTGACATAGAGATGTGTCAAACCTAGTCCGCCAGCTGAAACAGGCCTGAATAAGTTATCGCGCCGCATAGGCTCAAAACTGAACGACCATATGAACGTCGCAAACGTTCGGTGAAAACTGTGGATGTATTTCCTCATGCAATGGAGTACCTGTAAAATATAATAAAGTTTTGTTGCCAGAAACATGTTACATGCCTGGGCTGGTCCAGAAATTGATAGGCGGTGCGGAACAAAAGTCTGAGCATAGCTTTGGAGTGCCGTGACCCGCTCGTTCTAGTAACGCCCACTAAACTTAAATGCATGAAGGGGAACTCCAAGGTATTTAGAGGGAACACGAGAGCTTTAATTCCAGCATAATTAGTCGGCATTGCTCTCCATGAACCGACCCAAGCGCCAGATACAATGCCAAACTGCTCAATGGTGGTTATAATTTTGTCAATGCTAGGTTTGTCTATGCAGAAAAGCGCCAAATCGTCGGCGCACGCAAGCACTTTGACTTCATTACTGAAGGCAACATAACCACGGATACTATGGTTTTGCAGTACGATTAAACAAAGTGGCTCTAGGTAGAGGGCAAAGAGTAGCGGTGACATAGAACAGCCTCGCTTCACGGATGATCGAATTAGCACAGGCTCTGAGAGGTGACCACAAACAATCAAGCGAGTGGAACAGTTGTCGTAACAAAGTTGCGCCCCTTTCAGTACAGTTGATCCAACATTTGCACGCTCGAGAAGAGAAAATAGAAACGAATGTCGGACACGATCAAATGCCTTCGCAAGGTCAATCTGGAGTAGAGCAAGCTGCTCATAAGAGCCAGAGAAAGAGGAAGAGTGGCCTTTAAATGCGCTTTTATTCGTTTAGACAATAAGTCTACAATTTGCCGCTAAGTGGTGTTGCTCAGAGGAATCACGCTCCAGAGCGTCGTCTGCTCGGGTGCTCCTACGGGATATGGTTTGCTAATAAGCGCCCCGGAAAAGTTGAATTTAGGTCTGGAAAACTTTTCTTATTGTTTGTCGCCAGTGAATTTGAAGTCGACTCACTTGCTCTAGATTACCCGATGTCGTAAGTTTTCGATAGTTGCCTGTGAATACCTTATTTGCGAGTTGCAATACTATCTTTGAAGTACATACGTCTATAGGAGGTTGACAAACTACTCTTGCTTTATTTATGTTTCAATGGCAAACCTTCATTTAAAGGCGCTGAACAGTAGACAGCTTTGTGACATCATTTAAGCTATGCAAATCATTGAGAATGGATTTGAACTTCGCTTCAAAGAACCGGCCTGGATGCGTCATAAATATCGTTGAGGCAAAAACTTTGTTGTGGCGATATAAGCAAGAAACATGACACTGTGAGGTTGGATTACACAGTTGAAAAACATTATTTATTGATAAAGCTGCTTAAATTGCTTTGACATGAGCACTTTTGTGCACTTTTCGTACTTAGTGAGCAGCTACATCGCAATGTGGTCGCCGGGCACGGCAACCGATAAAACTGCAGATTACGCGAAATGTATCCCTCGCTGATAGTGGTGCTACAAATACATGTCCATTCAGGCGAAAGTTTTTAGCGAAGGAAAGCAGTGCGGACTTGCGGAACTGCGCAGATTGGTGGCGATGTGCTTAATGTATTGATAAACAGATTTTTAAATCAAGCCCCTCTTAGCAATAATTTCATTTTAGCACAAACGCGCCCCAAATATGGTTCGTTGTAGCGAGAAAATTGTTCCATTTGTTTCTATGGCGAGCTGACGAGGAAGAGAAAATATTCGGGTGAAGCGAAAATTTCGTTGAAGTGGCGTTTGTTGCAGCGCAGTTCGACTGTATATCAATATCGCTGTTCTTTTCAGTACTCCGTTTCAGGGGCATGGTCTGTGTTTTTTATTTATGGCGCGACGCGTACGCTTCAGTTGTAAGCGAGTACAAAAGGTACATGAAGAAATTTAGCATCGTTTTACTATGATTTTTAGTATGATTCAGTTTCTTTTCATATCCATATAAGAGCACTGACTTCATCTTAAATTTTTTTTTATGATTTCACCGATCGTAATGCAGTGCATTAATATATTAAAGAAATCTGCGTTCGCCTCAGCCTCTTTGCGTTTAGTTTCCTGCATGCTTTTGATGTACTTAATACACATCTCCATCCGCACAGTGCACATGGCTCGCGAGCACTTGCGCCATTTTTCACTCAAATGCCTTAGCCAAGGTAGTTCTCCAGCCTCAGCCTTAACTTCCTTCATTATTAGCAGGGAATGAGAAGTAAGACAACTTTCTTACTGCTCAAAGACAACTTTCTTAAATGTCACGAAGCTATTAGAAGGACCTTTAATTGAGAATGACTTAACACGGCTTAGTATGGCTGCTTATGAAAAGTATGTATGAGTAGTGATTAGGTAGCGATGATGTAATAATGGATGGAGTTTTAATTAACTAAATGCACTTTTTACGCATGTCATCGTTTTCTGCGCGCGTGTATCTGTGTTGAGCAGTGAAAATCCTGATGATTCTATGAGTACTTGGACGTTTTACGCAGACGCTTGTTTCAAGAGACAACTCTAACACTGAGGGCAGGTACAAAGAGATAAGAGTTGCACTTTCATTTGTACACAATATAGAACAGTGCAGCTAAGACTTCGTGTTCTTTGTTTTGCTGAAAGCCATTCCAGTAGTCTAGACAAGTGTGCAAAAAATTTTGCGAGTAGCTTTACAGTTCTATTTTCACTTTGATATATGCCCTCGCCATCGAGAACCCGCTTTCAATGCAATTAAAATCACAAGGAGAAAACGATGGGAGGTGTAAAATTGAAGTATCGCTTACCAAGATACTTTATTAGGCGAGTTGGTAAACAGTCATTGTTAATATAAACAGGGATGATCAACACATGCATGTTAAATGCGTTGAAGAAATCTTGCTACCACGGCATGGGCAACAGTTTTGAAAGGCAATTGATAAGAATTGCAAAGGCCGGTTATCGGTAGTCCGTTATTAATGAGGCCTGTTGCCGGTTACTGAAGAGCCTTAAAAGAATGCTCAGACAGGAATCCCTGCCCTGCATGGGTGAGAAGAAGAGGAAGGTTGCGGTGGTACCGCATGTGCACAAAATTTCACATGACCTCAAAAATGTTGGCAAGAGGTATGGTGTTGATGTAACATTGACCGCCCGCTCGAGACGAAGAGGATTTGCCCGGCTATTCAAAAGGAAAGAGAATCGAAGAAGCAAGAATGTAGGGTGAAACATAAAGACCCATTTGTCAGATGCAAGAATGGTGTTGTGTACAGGTTTCCACTCTCTTGTGGAGCCTGTTATATAGGACAAACAGGGCGCTGTATTAATAAGACACTACTGGAACACCGGAACAACTTGTAAAATGGCAAGGACAAAACATTTCCGGTCTCACATTGCCATTCCTGTGGGGCATTGAAGAACGAGAAGAAGTGTTCTCCCCTATTTGACCAGGTTAGGATTTTGTATCACCGCAAAGGACGAGAGAACTAGTTGAAGCATATTTTATTTCAAGGGACATTAAGTGCGTCAGAAAGACTTCTCTTGCTCTTTCAAGCAAAGAGATTTCTTTTATGAGTGATTTTTTTTGTGTAGCAGGTGAACCCAGGGGTTGTTTCACTTGAATGCTTCGTTTTGTCATGTTTGTTTTTATCTGGGCCTTGGAGTAAAGGCTTAGGCTGAGTTGTGAGTCAGCGCTTGTCCTGTGGCTTCCTTTTATCTTGTCCTGTGTCTTCCTGTTCGCGCTGTTTATATTGATACGTGGCAAGGTAAGGCCAAGAGATTAGTCCAAGATGACTCCGCACACAGCACACAGAAACACAGCAGCGTTAACCGGGCACCAACCGACACTGCTCGCACGTCGTCTTCACCAAAACTCACGAGCTTCTTCTTCTTCCGTCCTTATGCAGATGCCAGTGCATGCACCGCCTAATGTAGCACCGTCCCGGTGCGTACTAGCGTCCAAACCAAGGTCCGTGTAGTAGGGCTTGAGGCGTGCAACATGGACCGTCTCGGTGCCTGGTGCGGAGGTATGCGTTGCGGGGTGCAAGGGCTCAGTTTCGCGTGTCACTGGAGCCACTTGTCGTAGAAGGCGGTAGAGTCCTGTATAACGGGGCAAACGTTTTTCCGAGAGGCCAAAGCGGCGAGCTGGGGTCCAAAGCAGCTTCTTCTTATTCCGTCCTTATGCAGATGCCAGTGCATGCACCGCCTAATGTAGCAATATTAACAATGAAATATAGCTACCACTAAGTTTAGATAACAAAAGAGGGAGGAAGAGGAACTTGAATTTTCACGACAATGTGCGATTTTATCTACTCATGCATATTTAATAAAACCTTAGTAGCACAGTGAACGAGAGCATACTATGAAACGTTGAGTGTTATTCAGCAGGATTTAATCAGTGTAGTTTAAGGCGACTGCATTTTTTTCTATACAGGCATTATCACAGCAGCTTCTTGTTTTCTCATTGTAATCATGTATGAACTGCGGTTATGGAAATAGTCTACGTGTATTTCACTACACTGAGAAATAATTTATACCCAACTTAGATGCACGAAAGTGCAAAAGCTGGATTTATATAACATCCCGTCGTCCACGAAAACTGCGACATATCGTGTTATCTGTGCTAAGACCAAAACAAAACGCATTTTACTTTCATGCTAAGTTAAATAATTACATTTACCTACAACTTGCATGGCGAGAAGCAGACGTTAAGTGATTAATTAATAGTCTGTTGCACGGAGCATTGCTCGACATTCAAGACACCAAGAAGGAGCGCCTCCGCAGATACCTGCACCGTTGTCACTGTTTTCAGCTTTTGAAAAAAATAAAGTTGAAAGTAGCCTGAATGCACACTTCTTCAAAGTTACAGTTTAAGAAAAACAATGGTTGTGTGATTATCATGCATGCGTTATCTGACTAGCTCAAACATATCTTCTTAGGAGAGCCTTAAACGACGCTGCATTAGCCAACTAGCCCTTTGCTTTGTCCGCATTCAGCAGCATTTTCTTTGGTATATGTTCCAGATATGTCTTACGCCTTACTCGAAGACCTCAACTGCGCCCAAAAATTAAGCGAAGGAGAGTGCGAGCAACTTCTAACGATACGCACCGCCTCTCTCTCTCTCTCTCATTCTTGCCCCCACTTATTTTGTTCATAGTAAGCGCATCTGAGAAATTTTACGCTCGATGATGCTGCTCATTCCGGCTTGCCTTAAAAGAAACAACTAAAAGCCAAAGGGAAAAATTATATTTGGGAAAGAAACTATGTTTAAAATTGTTGGCCGATGACAACGTGCTTGCCCAGTTTTTTATTTTCTTTCAAACGACGTTGAGCATAACTAATTATTTCTGGTCCTGGGGTTATGGTATTGGTAAAGGGGGCTTAAATATGTATTCTGGTCTTAAACGTATTAAGAGGTCTTCTGCACTCATTTTTTCACGGTAACTGGCAAAAAGTCACATTGAATAAGCAAAAACCTTGCCACTACATTTTATTATTTATACGCATGAGACGTGAGTTTACTGTAAATGACCGTGGAGGCTGTGAGGATGCAGGAGGTACAGAGCAGAATTATATTTCTTGTAATTTGATCCGGCTCCTGTACCTCAATGTGCAGTGTTAGTCTAAACTCCTAAGACCAAAGCATTTTTGTCTAGGCCGCAATATGAAGCCATCACGCTATCATTAAAGGTCAAGAGGCATTTCAAATGATCCGAAAAGATTTCTTGTCACAGTAAGAAGCTGCTTCATACCATTTCATGGCCCTTTAGTCTTTAATGGCACCGTGACTGTTTCATTCTGCGGCTGATACGAAAATCCTATGTCTTCAGGACTTTTGACCAAGACTGTACCTTGAAGTTTTCTCCTGTGTTTTCGAAGTTTAATTTGGGCCTTCATCTTTAGATTACAATCGCAGGGCACACAGAATAGGTCTACATCATTGACTGTCTTCCCTGGTTGTGCCATTACCTCCTTTTTTATAGGATAATGAAGGCTTCATTTCTTCTGACCTAGAAATGAAGGATGCATGTGTAGCTACGTAAATGTACCATACGGTACACTCGATGGATTGTTTTCCGCTTAAAGCAAATAACGCGAGCGAATTCCTGTGGAAATTTGCATTCATATGACGCCAGCCTTACGTGACAGACGGCTACGCTTAGACCAGCGTCTTCATCTGTTCAGAATAGCAGGACCGCTAGACTGGAGCAGGCTAGGTTCAACGGGTCGAAACGTTGAGCCGCACGTCTACCGTACGCGGGCAAAGCAGTCAGCACCGTCCCTCTCCCGGTCATCTGCCGCGACATCGTCCTGCCCCTGCGCAGTCCATCCCGGGCACAGAACCGCAGACGTCGCACCCGCTACAGCAGCACCGCTGGGTTGCAGTCGCCTGCTGCTTCCGAGGCGCGCAGCGCCGCCTGGTATTGACACATGTCAACGCAAGAGTCTCTTCTAGCGCAAGAATGACACACTCAGGACACACGCGTTCCGTGGAAACACAGGCGAAAAGAGGGAAACGAGAATGAGGCTAAGAGAGAGAGGGCGGCCAGAGTGCGCGCACATTCCGCTCCGAGCGCGTTTCTTGTGTTATTGTCTCACGGCTCGCACGAAGCGCGACCGCAGCACCGTGGCATTCCCGTCTCGATCGTTGAATTTCCCGTGCGTTTCTTGTCCCAAGTTTCCTTTGTTTTCATGTGTATAGGGTATTCGCACTTTTTCGAACATTTTTGGCCGTCTTAGCCGCGGCGTAGGCGCTGATGTTTGCTGTGTGTGCGAGCGTGATATGATTTTTGAATCTCAAAGCAGATGACGGCGCGAGTTGTCGAGTGTACTCGGGCGCAGATGAAAGACTATATTGTGCCTTCATGGTAGACGTATGCATAATGAGAATGGCACGCACGTGCATGAAAACAGAATCGTACTTCGTTTTTGTAATGTTGGTGCGACTCCTGCTGCAGGAAAGTGGTCTTAAAACCGGTTCCGCAAAAAAGCGTATCTTTTATTTGCTTCATTATGTCCTTCATCTTGTTATCTTCAGGTTCAGAGAGCAATGAACAGATTGAGATACGAACAATATTTTACGATCGAATAAACGAACATGCTGGCTAGCTTTCGTGGCAGCAGAGAAAAAGAAACACATTCAAAGCAAAGTATTAAAAAAACAAATAATAAGATACACATGTTTTAATGTAATTGAAATTGTTAATGCTAACTTTTCAAAACAGCTAAAGAGCTGGGAATGGAATTATGCATGAAAGTTTAGTTTTATATGGCCGGACTAGTTTACAGCGACCGTTGGTGTAGGATGAAACATAGCTGCAGTATAGCAGTGTGGCTCCGGAAAAGTGTACTGCGATACAGCAATTTATTGGTGAGAGTATTACGAAAACTTACTCTCATTCTTTTGCCTTCCAGTTAGTTCCTGATGCATATTCTGTTCCCCAAGAAAAAACAAATTACGAAATGCTGAGGGCACCTCCAGTCCTCTTAATGGAAGCACGCCAAGCCACTTAATACTTTTACAGTGCGGGATTGTATAAATATGTAACTGTTGCATTTTTTCAGCAAAGACTACTGTTTCGTTATGAGTGTATATGTTGACGTTATATAAAATGCATTTAAAAAAAGTAACAAATGACGACTAGAATCCATTCCATTTTCTACGTTACTTCTGAATATGTTTTAATCTTTTTCGCGGAAATGAGGACAAATGCGGCGCTTTCCTAAATCTACCATGTACCATCGCAGGGCTGCCTTGACTCCAGTGGCTCGGACCGGACGCTCTGATCTAAATGAATCGGCAATTTCGCGGGAAACCTTGGCGTAGTATCTCACAGCCTAAGTAATCTGTCCATAAAATCCAGTGACCGCGCTATTCCCAGCGGTACCGCACCGTAAAAACGAAGCAATCGAGAATGATCACTAGGGGAAAAAAAAAGGAAGAAGAGATTACTGATACAGTCCGCCTTCAGTAGACTGTGAGGGAAGAAAAAAAAAAAGCAAACTAAAAGCGAGGAGAAATATCTCTGGCCTCGCAACGTAAACTAGCCATTGTTTTAGAGCCGGCATTTTTGTCGTCGCCTAGTACCGTGGCAGCAGCGGCAACCAGATATAATAAACCGGCAGGAACTAACCAAAATAGCGGCCATCATGTCATATAGCTCCTTTCGCGTCTGCTTCGCTATAACTGCGGGAAAAGCAGGGTGAGGGACGGACCGGTAGCCGTAAAAACGCGTTTAAAACGAATGGAAGACCATGAAGAAAACCGGGTAAGCAGAGGTTGGGGGAGGGCGCACGGCGAGGCCTTTTCGGGGTCCACTCGTGTCGTAAACGCGTTTGTTTTCGTGCCAGCGCGAAATTGAAGTCAAGAAAATATAAAAATCGGACCCCCGGTCCCCTCTGACCTCCCCGGAGCTTACTCACCCCCTTTCATTTTAGTAGGGGTGGAAATAAAATTGTTTCGCTACCCCAGAGTTTTCCTCCCTTAATGTTAGAACGGCGCTGCGGTGGTTCGGAAGAGTGGGAAAAACGCGCGAAAGGGAAACGAAAGGAAACGGGAACGAAAGGCGAGTTACCGAGGGAATTGGCCCCGCTCGCGTGCGAACAGAGGAAGAGAGTTAATGCGCGTTTTCGACTCTGGCTCCTCCTCCTTTGTCCCTTGCGTGTTTTTCACAAGGCCGTCGCCCATGCCGCCGAATAGAATAATAGGAAAACACAGATAGCGCTGCTCGCGACGGTCTCTGGCGCTGAGCGAAACTGTTCGAGCCGGGGATAATAGGGGCGTTTAAAAAACTTCTCTTCCCATTTTTGACTTCGAGGCTGTATTTATTTATTGCGCCTCCGCTTTCGCCTCCTTCTCAGTGTCACAGCGCCCATCCGGCGTGAGGGGCCTCGACGTGGGTGTTTCCGTTCAGCCGCCCTTGTTTATCCGGTTTGCTTGGCTCTGAGCTGTCCGTCAGGATTTACGGATTGCGGCTGTCATTTCGAGCCCCGTTTCCTCCGCGGTGCGCCATAAAGGTTTGTGGTGCCTTTCCGAGGTTGGTGGGTCGAGACCTTTTCCTCCTTCCTCTCTATCTTTAGAGGCACTTTTGCTTCGGCTTGCCTCACTTTCTTTGGCTGCGGCCGGTTAGGCCTAAAGGTACCCTTTCCCCCTCCCCTCCCGCCCTCCCCGGCCCCTATGTGTTGTTGTAAAGCTCTATTTTAATGTGTGCCCTACTGCGGTCAGAAATTTAGGCAAATGTAAGTATTGACTCAGCAGGTTCATTCGTTCCCTGCTTTAGCGGTAATGCTACCATGGCACATGTTAAAACTGTCAGTCTGTTCAGGTTTAACACGACAGCTGTTGATTAGTTTTATCCACTTGGCTATATAAACTGTGATATCAATACAGTTTAGTATTGTGCAATGTCTAAAAAGCACATTTGGCTGCTACGTTACATACGGGGTATCACTTAGTTGAGGCAAATGCTTCAAACATTATGTCACAAATACTTTACACGAAGTTGTACTGAGTTATTGACGCACCAATAAATCAAGTAGTATATCTAGACCTCCGACTATTTTCTTATGTATTGCATCATTTATGGATGTCTGAGCACCCGAAATCCCACTTCTGACTACAAGCAATAACGCGGTCTTATAACGAGCATATGAGGAGTAACTTGGTGACATCATGTCAACAAGACCGCAATATACCTTCTAAAATTACCTTCTCTGTATTTCAAAAACTAAGTTATGCAAACTCTGAATTTTCAACAGCACAATATTTTTCCGTCCTCCTGTGAGGGTCTGGCAAAAATACCACTTCAAATTCAAAATGGAAAACGACATTCCAGTCCGCTGTATGCTTTTGTTTTTTAATTTAACCCCTTGCCTTCGTTGCTTAAATATTCTGAAGACTAAGGCATGATCCTGCCTTCAAATACCCGAAAGGGTTAGTGCAACTCTGTCATCTCCATCATCTGCGCTAAAATAGTTAGTGCATACTAATACCGAAATCAGGAAAAAATGTTTACTTTTGATTAAGGTAACTCTCGTTAGGCGCAGAAATGAACATTGACATTTTGTATTCTTCTAGAGCCATAAATAGAAAAAAGTGAGATTGTAAGATACGTAATTAAACTTAAACCTGGATAGCTCAAACTAGTGTTGTTGTTTTTTATTTATTTATTATAGTCATCTGGTACGTGGGAAAACGTAGTATGGTTTCCAGGGGAGTGCAATATTAGCCTACCGTATTAGGTAGCGGTAGTCCGGAACAAAATGAATAGCATAACCTCGAGGAGGGTGGCGGGCAGAGAGTCATGAGATGATGACTAACGCTTCCTCTATTGCCTCTATTTATAAGCTCCAAATACACTAGCGGGTGCAGCGAGACAGATTTGATTTTCGCGATCACTGTTTTATCCCCAAAGTTCGCCCATACCTTTATAGGTCAAATTTTAATGGCGTAGCCTCCTTTTAACGCTACTTGATAAATTAGTGAGGGGGAAGGATGTCTTCCAATATTTCTCTGAAAGAATTGCCCCAATTGTTCGTGTAGTTTTGTACTGTACTAGTGCAATGTACTGCGTACTGAACGTACGTGTCTCTTTTTTTGTACCGAACATGTTTCTTTTTCCTCACATATTGTTCGATGTTGTACTCCGCCGCCGTCAATGCTGCTGTAAGAGAAAGCCAGGGCCTCTCAAGCTGTCTATACAGCTTTTCCCCTGGCTGTCCTCGCAGCACCAGTTGCGGAAATAAACCTTAAACTTCTAGGCTCATTTCAGATTGAACCAATGCTGTGCGTTTGAATGCGTCATTTTTATTCCCTTTTCGACCCTAACTGAACCCCTGGAATACTACCTACCTTGATCGAGTGGGGACGACCTCTCATCGGTACCGTGCCTGAAGGCACCTTCGTCCGAACAGCGCAAGTTGGGCTCTTCATTCCATCCTTTCTTCACCAATTTGCCGCCTATTCGACGTTCATTAATTCTACCCACTCTCAGCCGGTATCTAATTTTGTCCCACTCGCGGAACGGTATAGTATCAAGCGGCGCCAAAATTAAACCCGCTGGCACCGGAGACGGATAGCTGCGCTGTGTGTTATACTTTACTCGCGCTTTTGTTATTTTCCGCTCGCGCACTTTTGACAGCCCCTCGCGCCACACGAGGGCCAACCGCAGCACTTTAGAAATAGCTCAGCCTCCCGAGCCCAGCTGTTTGCTCTGGCATGCCGGGGGTTATTCATCTTGAGACATAAATTCATTAAGCCTGGCGACCCGCAGTTTGTTTTCCCGTGCACCGCGTGGTCCAGAACCGCGAGTGAGGAAGGTCGAGGCTGAAGGAGGCAGCGTAGCGTGAAGCTCTGCAGCCTCGTCGGCCGTGAATGATGTACCTCGGCGTGGCAGAAGCCATGGATCCTCAAAGAGCCCGCGAGACGCTCTTCTTCTTGTGATGCAAAACGGTGGAGTGCGAGGTCTAAAGAGCCTACGCAAACATATTGTAGCCGCCTGTTTGCACAGGCCAGGCCAATTAGGTGAATGGTGGTGTCGACTTCTGCGCCTCGCCGGTATACACCACAGGTGATCGTTGTTTTTTTTAGGCGCAGCTTTCAAAGCTGGCGTGCCATGGCTTGTGAATGTGTGTGCACTTACGTTAGCGTGGCTCTTGTGTGTGAATGAGTGTTCGCGCATGCGTTGTTTTATTTCGTGAGCGTGCTCGTGAGCATGAATTAATAAGTTTAGTGACGGGCTTACGCATGCTTTGTGGCATTTCGTGACAGTGTCCGATTTGATTCAGGTGAAATCTGTGCCAAACAAACAACAAACAGCTTTCCACAATGTCGGCTTGAAACCTTAAAAAATTAAAGCCATGACATAATGCATGGTAAGGACCATGTACATCCTATACGGATGCCTGGATCATAGAAAAACGTGGTAAAACATCTGCTACAAGCTCGGCACAAAAAGGGTTAAACGTCATGATGCATGAATAGTGCCAGACCATCCGAACCCGTTTCTGGTGGCACTTTATTCAAGCCCATATCTATACAAAATCCGCCATTAAAAAAAAAGCGTGTGATTAAGACGCCATGCGTATGGTGATACGCGTACTCAGTCAGGAAACAATGACGCACCCAGACACACACACACACGACACATGACTACGCGGAAGACGACGAGTAGAAAAAAAGTAGGTAACCTTTTTCACCTAGTTCCAAACAAAATGAATCCCCAGACAAGCTCCCTCTTGGTACGCGCTCCGCTCTTCCAAACTTAGCATCCTCTTTAATGGTGAATCCAAATCACAGAACTAAAGTGGTCCGCACGCTCCACGACAGAGTGCCTGAATCAGGCGGAGATCATGCGTTCTGACTCTGCATTTGGAACACTCGTGCTCCGGCCGGAGCAACAATGTGGCGCTCGGGAACTGACGAAGGAAAAGCTCTTCATTCCTTACGCTTGGCAGGATGCGCTTCATGTAAGCGCGTTATCTGTTTTCAAACCTGCGACTGATCTAAATTGCTCGCACTGCTTTTTGGGATGGTGTTGACATCAATAGTCTACGCAATTATTCCGTTCATGTTCACATAGCCGAATGCGGGCGCACACGGTAAGACTTCTTTGGTACTTTTCTCGAATAAAGCAAATTTGTGGTTGACGGTTTGCACCTCTCAAAGCGGAGGAGTCATTTAACGGCTTCAAGTTTACGACATATTAGCGCAATAATCTGTTTTCGCACATACTTTTGCCGTCGCCCTCCGAGTTAAGGCTTATCTCCGATTCACTATTTCCAAGAGAAAATGCCAGTTCGCGACGGGAATTCGCACGCATAGGGGCCACCTGCATCGCCTGCTGCAAAGTGCAGGGGACGGAGCCGGCGCGGTGATGACAAGCTACCGCAAATGGAGAGTACCACTGGCTCCGCCGATTTTGGCGATACGGCGGAGCAGTCTTGACTGCTTCACGGAGCAAACATGGCTCGGCGATTGTTCCCCCATCTGCGTTTGGACAATGCGATTCGTGTTCGGGATCTGCATTTGGGATACAATTGCTCCGAAAATAACAAAAAACGTTGCTCTGAAAGTCTTCCAGCTCTGCGATTGCAATTCACCATAAGAGAAAGTAAATGTGCCTTCATTTCTCCGTATGCTTCCCCCTCCCTCAAAACGTAAAGAGATAAAGGGAGGTATCAACGAGGAGGATATGAACTCAAGCGGCCTTTACCCCACAGGTTCACATGCCGATGGGGCTTTTTATGACGACGCAGGATCCACCACATGCCCGAAAGGTTCCACACAGGCTGCAGACGTGGATGTTTGGCGCCTGTTGTGGACTTCTGCAGTGACAAGTGCTCCTAGGACATGAATTTTGTACAAAGAGCGGCAAACAGCGACAGGCAAGGGCGATTTCTCTAGTCGCTAACATAAAAAAAAAAAAAAATCACAAGAGCAGGAGTCTTCCGCGGTTCTTGCTCGAAAATATATTAAATAATTTATTATAGTACATTATAAAGGAAACAAAATTACGTCTTGAGGCACTGCGTAAAAAAAAAAAACGCTGTTCACTGTGACAGCGTATCTGCAAAATTCTTTCATATTTGGAAGTTTGGAATGAAGTTTTATAATAAACCAGTTTGCAAACCGAAGGCGCAATGAAAATGCAGTGAGAAGCATCAGCTCAGTATCAGTCACGTCGCGTAACAGTCCCGTCTGATCTTAACTGGTCAGCGCACGTTCGGAATGTCGCTGAAGAAGCTACAAGTAAGTTATTCTTCCTGAACTGCGCACTGCATCATTCCACACCCGCCACTAAACAACTAACAAATGCCTCTCTTATTCGTCCTTTTCTCGACTACACTAATATTGTGTGGTTCCCGCATGTGAAAAATGAAGCACCTATCTTAAAACGTGTCCAGCGCAATGCTGCTCGATTTATATTTATCAGTCACCGTCGCACTTTATTGATTGAGTACGTCAAATTTTCAAATTTTGTTTATTGAACTGCGGTTCATCGCTGGCTATTCATTGATATTAAAGAGCGTGATAACGGTTTAAATCGCATAATTAAACTATGTCAAAAAGTTTCAAAAACGTTGTTTGGAGGCATGAACATGTCAAGCTCAAAACTCGTTAAATTTTGAGGTGCTGCACAAACTTGAAGTTCAAACCTCGTTAATACAAACTAAACTACTGCAGTGATCAGCTGCCAAAGCAGCCCTAAATCGCTTCTATCGCACTATTTACATTTGTTTTTTATACTTCTTACTCTGCGTATCATAGAAAAAAGATGAAATGAGTATCAAGGAAAATAATTGCCATAAGTGCCGGGCTAAAAAAGTTAGCTTTCGGGGCTTGGACACTAAATAATCAACTTCGATTCGGCCTAAACCAGAGTAGTCAGGCCCATTTCCAAAGCGTAATAAATGACTTATACAAGCGAAGCAGAACGACTGTTCCGAAAATAAAGTTTCGATAAGACTTTAAAAGTGTTTTTCAAAAATTGTCTGTGTGTAGTTGTACTAACATATATGGCTTACCAAGGTACTTTGTTCGGCGAGAGAAACAAGAAGCCACAGTACAAGCGCTGACTCACAACTAAGCCTAAGCCCTTTACTCCAAGGCCCAAAAAAACAAACATGAAGAAAACGAAACAATCACGTGAAACAACCCCTGGGTTCACCTGCTGCATAAAAAATTACTTTAAAAAATCACTTAAAAATGACACCTCTTTGCTTGAAAGAGCTAGAGAAGTCTTGCTGACACACTTATTGTCCGTTGAAATAAAATACGATTCCACTATCTCTCTCGTTATCTTCTCTTTGTGGCGATATAAAATCTTAACATTGTCAAACTTAGGAGTGCACTTCTTCTTCTCCTTCTTCATTATTTCACATGACTGGCAATGAGATACAAGAAACGTTTTGTCCTTTCCACTTTCCAAGTTGTTGCAGTGTTCCTGTAGTCTCTTATTGATACACCGTCCTGTTTGTCCTATATAACTGGCTCCACAAGAGAGTGGAAGTCTATACACAACACCTGTCTTGCATCCAACATACTTTCCAAGTTGTTGCAGTGTTCCTGTAGTCTCTTATTGATACACCGTCCTGTTTGTCCTATATAACTGGCTCCACAAGAGAGTGGAAGTCTATACACAACACCTGTCTTGCATCCAACATATGGGTTTCTATGTTTCACCCCACATTCTTGCTTCTTCGCTTCTCTTTCCCTTTGAATAGCCGGGCAGATCCTCTTCATCTAGAGCGGGGCAGTCAATGCGACGTCCACATTATACCTCTTGCCTACATTTTTGAGGCCATGCGAAATTCTGTGCACATACGGTACCACTGCAACCTTCCTCTTCCTCTCACCCATGCTGGACAGGAATTTCAATCTGTGCGTTCTTTTAAGGCTCTTCAGTACCCGGCAAATGGCCTCAATAACAACTGACTCCCGATAACCGGCCTTTGCAATTCTCGTCACTTGTCTTTCAAAACTCTTGCCCATGCCGTGGTAACAAGATTTCTTCAACGCCTTTATTAAGCATGTGTTTATCATCCCATTCTTCACTAATTTGGAATGTCCCGAATTGGAGCCTAGCAACGGCTTCATCGATCTCGGGTTGTATTCCCAACAAACATGATCATCACCGAATTGAATCAAAATATCTAAATACTGTAACCGATCGTCCACTGGTTTTTCAACTGTAAATTCCAGCCCGAATCCACACTCAGTAAAAACATCCATAATATCCTTCATTCGTTGATTGAATACTTCACGGTCTGTGAATACTAAAAAGTCGTCCACATACCTGAAGGTGGAATAATGTAAGCCCTCCAAGTTATCCTTCAGGTGTCTGTCCACGTACATTAAGAAGATGTCACTCAAGACCGGTGCAACACTCGACCCAATGCATACTCCAGCCTTCTGCGTATACAGCTTGTTCTTCCAGCCTATGAAGGTGGATTCCAGGTAGAACCTCAAAAGTTCAAGGAAGCTTTCAACACTTACACCTGAGGCGTCAATGAAGTCACATTCATTATTGTCTTCTGTAATGCACATTTGTACACGCTTAAGGAGGCAGTCATGGGGGAGGCAATAATATAAATTCTTGACATCCATGCTGAAGCCGACACACCCACCGGTAAAAATGGGTACAAGCATCCCCCGGCCTGGCGCTCGGCTTTTCCAGGGGTGTGCGTTTGGGAGAAGCTCCGTAAACCCCGCTGCGCGCCCCTCCTCCTCAGTGGGCCCAAACCCAGTTTCGAACCTCGCAGCCTGCAAAGGTGGTTCTGTTTGTCTTGCAAAGGTACTTCCTTTGACCCTCACCTGAAGTGCTCCCTTAGAGCCTCAGCTGCAGCAGTCCTAAAAGAGGGCCACATAATGGCCACATAATGCCGCGCAAGGCGGACTTAATGTTGTCCGATGGCGGAACGAATCACTGCCACATCGGCGCAACTATTTGGGCCGTGACCCCTTTTCCCAAGCATTTCAGCCCAGAAGAGCCGAGCCCCAGGCCGGGGGAAAGCTTGTACCCATTTAAAAACCGGTGGGTAACCGGCGGCACCAGGGATCGAACCCGGTACCTCCCGAATGCGAGGCGGATGCTCTACCACAAGGCCACCGCTTGCAGGAGACTCTGCCGTATAATGCTGTCTGAGATGTGGAGGCAAGCCCACCATTTCAAGGATTGTCTACGACTCGTGTGTGAGTGCATGTATAGCAAGCAGCGTGCGTGTCGCAAGTACACAGAGTGGAGTGCCCTGAGTGAAAGACTGACGGAATTCCTTTGGAAGGTGGTTCTACCTCTGCTTCCACGGAAAAAGAAGATGAACAAAGATCAGCAAGGCAAGGTATTGAATTTCGCAGATGAAGAGATACCTCTAGATATTGATAAGATGCTGAGGCTGGGTCCTAAGCATGCTTTTGAGCCTACAGTTGATGAGGCTGTACAGGTGACCATGTCACGCTGTATTGCAAACAGAGTTGAAGATTCTGATAGGTCGCGGTGCATCCATGAGTGCTTGGAAGTGCTTGAGCACATAAAAAAAGGATTAAAGGGGAAACAGTGCCCTATTAACTATATTGCTAAATGAATGGCCTCAAGAGACCTCAGAGTTATACTATCAGATAAAGAAGGGTATTTTACTATTTTTTCTGAGAGTCAGTTTCAAGAAAAAACCGAGGCTGCAGTTGAGAAGAATTTCAAAAGGTTTCCTATGAAAGCGACCATAATAAAAGAGAGGGCTATGGCTCTTCTAGATGTTCTTGGATTTGAACGGATACGTGAACAGGTGAAACAATGCAAGCAATTACATTTGGATGCATTCTTTTCGGCAAAAACCCATAAACGAGATGTTCCGTTCACAGCCATCGTATCTGAGAAGAGCACGTGGCAGCACCTGGTGTCCAAATATTTGCAGAAACACCTTTCCTCGTTGACTTTATCAGACCCTCTAAGGCTACCTAACTCTGAAGCCCTTGTTGTGTTCCTCAAAGAACACAACCCAAGAAAATGTGTCGGCTTCAGCATGGATGTCAAGGATTTATATTATTGCCTCCCCCGTGACTGCCTCCTTAAGCGTGTACAAATGTGCATTACAGAAGACAATAATGAATGTGACTTCATTGACGCCTCAGGTGTAAGTGTTGAAAGTTTCCTTGAACTTTTGAGGTTCTACCTGGAATCCACCTTCATAGGCTGGAAGAACAAGCTGTATACGCAGAAGGCTGGAGTATCCATTGGGTCTAGTGTTGCACCGGTCTTGAGTGACATCTTCTTAATGTACGTGGACAGACACCTGAAGGATAACTTGGAGGGCTTACATTATTCCACCTTCAGGTATGTGGACGACTTTTTAGTATTCACAGACCGTGAAGGATTCAATCAACGAATGAATTATATTATGGATGTTTTTACTGAGTGTGGATCCGGGCTGGAATTTACAGTTGAAAAGCCAGTGCACGATCGGTTACAGTATTTAGATATTTTGATTCAATTCGGTGATGATCATGTTTGTTGGGAATACAACCCGAGATTGATGAAGCCGTTGCTAGGCTCCAATTCGGGACATTCCAAATTAGTGAAGAATGGGATGATAAACACATGCTTATTAAATGCGTTGAAGAAATCTTGTTACCACGGCATGGGCAAGAGTTTTGAAAGACAAGTGACGAGAATTGCAAAGGCCGGTTATCGGGAGTCAGTTATTATTGAGGCCATTTGCCGGGTACTGAAGAGCCTTAAAAGAACGCACAGACTGAAATCCCTGTCCAGCATGGGTGAGAGTATGAGGAAGGTTGCAGTGGTACCGTATGTGCACAGCATTTCGCATGGCCTCAAAAATGTAGGCAAGAGGTATAATGTGGACGTCGCATTGACCGCCCCGCTCAAGATGAAGAAGATCTGCCCGGCTATTCAATGGGAAAGAGAAGCGAAGAAGCAAGAATGTGGGGTGAAACATAGAAACCCATATGTTGGATGCAAGACAGGTGTTGTGCATAGGCTTCCACTCTCTTGTGGAGCCAGTTATATAGGACAAACAGGACGGTGTATCAATAAGAGACTACAGGAACACTGTAACAACTTGGAAAGTGGAAAGGACAAAACGTTTCTTGTATCTCATTGCCAGTCATGTGAAATAATGAAGAAGGAGAAGAAGTGCACTCCTAAGTTTGACAGTGTTAAGATTTTATATCGCCACAAAGAGAAGATAACGAGAGAGATAGTGGAATCGTATTTTATTTCAACGGACAATAAGTGTGTCAGCAAGACTTCTCTAGCTCTTTCAAGCAAAGAGGTGTCTTTTTTAAGTGATTTTTTAAAGTAATTTTTTATGCAGCCGGTGAACCCAGGGGTTGTTTCACGTGATTGTTTCGTTTTCTTCATGTTTGTTTTTCTGGGCCTTGGAGTAAAGGGCTTAGGCTTAGTTGTGAGTCAGCTCTTGTACTGTGGCTTTCTTGTTTCTTGTCCCTTGTCTTCGTGTTCGCGCTGTTTATATTAATAATTAACATATAAGGCTATCAAAATTGCAAGTAATATTCTAGCGGATGCAGCTCGCATCGCACCGAAAGAAGAATAAGCTTCTGGGTAATAATTTTTATTTTTGGTTTTTATTTTGCCCTTTCTGGTGCGCCTTTCATAAAATCTGCTGTTTATAGTAGCCTCACCTTTTCAATGATAGTAGGAAAGACTGCCTTGCTCAAAGAAGAAAGAATTATTAGCTTTGACCAAAAATATGCTGGTTCATTTTTCTTTCTCGTTGATAAAAAATTTCACCCAAGAATATTCTTCAGTCACAGAACCACAAGCTGACTAAGGCTAATTGCAGTCATGTAAAATGCATTGGCGCAAATGGTGTCGAAATGTATGCTTACTCATGCGTCCTAATTCCTCCGCAAAAGGTATATAAGCCTCCAAAAATAATGTATAATAAAAATACCGTAAACCTCGATAACTCCCACATTATCACTAAATGTGACAAAAAAAAAAAAGAGTTAAAAAATCTAGGCCCGGTAGATCGGATTGATGGGGAAAATACCAACTTTTTTTTATCGTGTTGCCGCCTAGAGCATTGACTGTACCACTGCGGCCGCAGAACTGGTGGCATTTTCTACTAGAAATTTCTCTTTGAACACTTTTCCTTGCTGCCAGCTGAGAGCGCCGTTGCTGGCGTTTAGTATCTTCATTAAGGCATGATCATCCAATCATTATCACCTGTCACTAAAGTTTGGTTACCAAGCTGCCAATATCGGCTGTTCATTCCCGGTGCTTTATTATCGCCCCTAAGCATTCACTCAGACGCCATATCTAATGCTACCAGCGCTACGCAATTATCGCCTGTGTGGCACTTCAATTGATATCACATTTAAAGCGTTTTTAGCAGTGTATACCCCAGTAAAGCTGCAGATAGGCTCCTATCTTTGAATAACCTGAACGATAACTAAGCAAGGGCTTCTCTGACCGCTGTAGAAAAGACTAACAAGCATCATCCAACTTTTTTTCCGATCTTATATCCAAAAAGTGAAGCTGGTTTCCTTCCGGTAATTCGAACGTAAATTTCAGTCCATAGCCACAGTCTACAAATGTTTTTATAACATCATCCACTTGACTCTCTCGTTGTTGTTCCCCGTCGCAGCGCTGGTAATTTGCAATGCAATGTAAGAATCATATGTGCAAGCTTGATGATGATGATGTCTAACAGCATTACACGATTCGAAGTAGATAATGAACTCGCTTAGCTTTTTCTACTATCGCTTGTCACGTGATCTTTGTCTTCGCTATCAAGTTCTCAGAACTGGCGGCATTTTCTACTAGAAATTTGTCTTTGAACACTTTTCCTTGCTGTCAGCTGAGAGCGAGCAGGTTTCTCAAATAAATGACAATATTGAAATCCCTCTAGGCTGAATTCGCCACAATCGATTTGGTTCGATGAGCGGAAACCTCCCACTTGGGACGGTACCGCAAAAGGAGCACCCAGAAGCGAGGAAAGGGAACCCGGCGCGGTGTAATCAATCCGAGTGGCGGAAGACACATGAAGTGTCGCTCGGACTTCTGCGAGAAAGAGATTTTTCGTGCCCAGAAGAGGTCGGGTCTGAGCACCGGCGAGCCCCCTTCCGAAAGGAGCAGACAGAGGTCGAGATCACGGGCCCCGCCCTGAAAATAGCCGACGAGTATTATAACGTCGGTTCAGCGCGGCTTTGGGAGGGTGCCTTTGCCGCACCCGGTTAGAGGCTATACTTTGGGACAGACAAGGCGAAGGCGGTGCTGAAGCCCGACGATGCTCCGCCGACCGGCAATCTTCGCGAAGCATGTCATTCTTTTCTCGAGAGCCATGCCTTTTCAACTCCTTGGCTTCTTCGTGTCGGTCCCTTTGCCTGACTGTTTTTCCCGACTTGACCCGTCTGCTCGGCACTTTTGGGGCGGCTTAATAAGAAGCAACTTGGAGACTGAAGACGGCCTCCTTATGGCTTCACGGCAAACTTTTGTGATTGACGTGACTCCCATGGCAGCAGCTCCGCCTAGGTTATTACGCGGCAACTGGCCACAGTTCGGATATATTTTGTTTCTTCGACGCCAGTATAAGATGTTTGAACGTTCGATTTAAGACGGCAGACACGTGTCAGAAAATAAAGGCAGCAATAAAACAAGAAGCGTAGCGGCACATTTGGAGTCTGATATAAAAACTAAATCACCACTAGCAAAGAAGAATTTATGAAAAAGTTGTAACTTGTCGCGCATCACCCGCAAAATTTTGGGCACCTGCTCAACAGTCTCTTATACGGAACGCGCACATGTACACAAGGGCACGACATTCGCATCTTACGTTACCTTGTCATAAGACCAATACGTTGTTGATATTTTTCATTCATAGTAAACTGGACGATCGCTTACGTTACCGGGAAGTAAATGTGCGAAAGGATTAACCCCGCTGCCGAGTATAGCGTTTACTTCACTGCGTATTTTGCCCAACTGTAATTTTTGCACTCCTATTTTTCCATTCTATAATGTGTTTGTGTGACGCCAACGGCGAAGTATTCTAAGCAGCGACCTTTTAATTTCAGTGGCATTTAGCTGCGACCGCTCCGTTAAGAACTCTACGTCGTGTAATTATTGCGCCCCTCTCAATACTTTCTTCATACGAAAAAAAGCAACTTAAAGAAGGAGATACTGAAGGCACACATGACACCAAGATAAGTATTTTTTTACCCTTCCAGTTTCTAGGGGCGATAACCCTCTCAATAAAAACTACCCTACACAAAGCAACCTAAAACTGAAAAGCAAAACTCCTACAGGAATCATTTATCGGTTTAAATTACATGCAGATGAATACTGTTTAGTATATTAAAACTCATTATTTCAGGGAAGCTTCGTTCACTCCTTTCATCGGGCTACATATAACGGATAAACCAACTAAACTTTAATTTGTTTTCGATTGCTCCTTCAAAGCTCAACCTCTCATATTATCCAGACTAATGATAAAAGGGCCACGTTGGTTGCTGGAGTAATTTCGTGACGAAGAGAAATATATTCTGCTGGCGCCTATTTTTACGCACGAATATATATGAACCTGCCCGAAGGTGACAGCTGGAAAGCACGCAGCGATGTAATTGATTTAAATATCTGCGAACTATTCTCCTTTGTTCTCGCTCCTAGATTCTTATGCGCAATTCACCCTTCGGACTTTCACCTCGACCAAACAAAATCGATGAGAGGATGGGTGCCTGATTACGCCGCGTCGCGGGACTGCCTTGTTTTAATAAAATGGAAATTTTCTGGAGGCAATAAAAGGTCGTGTTTCGCTTAAACAGCAGTATCGCTTTGTGATGGAAGTAAGCAATCTATCATTCTAGTGCGGTATGAAAATGCACTGCAAATAGCGTAAATTATTTTATATTTAAAATTGTTCGAAACGAAGTGGCAGAAGCTACTCAAAAGTTATCTTGTTTACCTTTTATTTAGTAGGTGCCTTCAAGTATCATTTTAGTGGAAAAGCCTTGCATGTATGGCGACTTAAAATTACGAATTTTGATGTGGTATAGCAAGTGGTACGGTATGATTAATGCGCCTGGGTGCTTGCCCAATATATAGTAGCATAAACAATATTTCTCTATGATGTGGGATTTTCATAGAAGAGAGACGGACTGTCGTTTATGGTGGCCATTTTTTTTTTCTAGATGCAAGTTGTATTTGATGGACTTACGTAACTAAGGAAACTACTAGAAATAAGACTACATAATGAGTAATTACTGTGCTTAGTCATTGTATTGATTAATTCATAATTGCAGTGCTTAGTTGTTGTATTGATTAATTCGCTTCACTACAAATGTATTCTTGACTCTTCTGTTCAGTAGAGGAGGACTCAATTTGAACATATTTCTACTTCTTGTCAGCATACTGAATAAGTGAACCATTTTTCGGACTTATCACCTCGTGTGATTTGTACAACAACTATGCCAAGGGTTTCAGAGAACCTTCACGAAAATTGCCAACAGTAGAGAGTTCTAATAGGAAAAAAATATTCACGAACATATTGTCAGCATGAGTGGACTGCAACAATATTCTAATTACGTATCTAAGTAACAAAATTCATCAATTGCCTTATTAACATAGTGGGTCGGGTGACTGCCCTTTTGTTTGCACCTAGCGGCAAAGGAAAAATATTGCTGATGGTTTAGCTTTATTAAACCTAGTGTGTAGTAAGCGAGAGCTTCACTAGTAATGGTTGCACGGGATAAATATATTTATTTACAGAAGAAAAACAGAAGAAATGTAGCAAGAAGATTCGGATGATGCAAAAATGATCATGAAGGCAGAAGAAGCAAAGAATAAGACGGCAAGAAAGAAGATTCGGAAGACACCAAGAAGCCTGACGAGGGGAGGAAGAAGAAGATGGGGGGCACATGCACAGTTGTGCAAGTAAGCGGTAAAGCCAGCGGCAAAGCTCCGCCTTAAGGATATGACACGAAACCAGACGTAATGGTTTATCTTTTCCACTCATAAACAAAGTTCGTGCCACCAGAACGAATGTGGCTGTGCGTTGTGAGAGATGCTTTCACACCTAGAACGCGGTGGCGCCATCTGTCTTGGCAACGAAGCATCAGCTCTCGTTTGGGGTTAGACGATCCCCGCATGCGGACACTACATCATGTTTTCCGGCTGTCAAGTTACAATTCCCCGCGATACATTAGTGGTGCGGACGGAGTCTGACCTTGGACTCCACCTTACCTTATGTCAAGTTACGATAAAGGGTAGCGACGGCTTTTTGGCACAGTAAGCCCAGTACAACAAGCCGGTGTAAATCATGGCGAATGGAAATTAATATCGACAAAACTTCTTCCATCACAATTACACGTAAAAAAACGCCTCTTGTATATTCTTACAGCTTATCAGGATGTAACATAAAGAGGGTGGATACGGTGAAGTATTTAGGCGTCACATTTACCCGTAAGCTAAGCTGGGACAGTCATATATATAACACGTGTGTAAAAGCATTCAAACTACTCGGATTTCTTCGTAGAAAACTGTCAGCAGCTCCTTCTGATGTAAAGCTAACAGCGTATAATACCCTCATAAGGCCCATCCTTGGGTACGATAGCATCATTTGGAACCCTCATCAATCATACCTCAGCCAAAAACTAGAAAAAATTCAAAATAAGGCCCTCCGCTTTATTTTTTCCAGCTACTCCCGCCATGATAGTGTATCATCCATGCAAACTAAAGCAAGTATTCTTACTGTTTCTTGTCAGTGACGCGTAGCTACCATGAACTTTCTATACCTTCTATGTAACGGCGGAATCAAAATTCATACAGATCAGTACATCAAGGCATCTTATCGTCGTTCGAAGAGGTTAAATCATGGTAAGTCCATCAGACCCATCCCAGCCCGATGCGACGCATACAAATTTTCAGTTTTCTTTTTCAACTATTGAAGAATGAAATAGGCTGCCTTACGAATTTATGGACAATATTTGCCTTGATAATTTTCTTAAAAACGTCGAGTCATTTTTTGGGAAGCAAATGGTGTAAACAAAAAATTATTCCTAAAATATCTTTCTTTATTTGCTGCGAGTGTTCAAGTTATGATTTTATTTTATTAGTGCTTATTGTCTAACTTGTTTTTTTATTGTGTCGCTTCGTGGTTCTTTTCAGTGCATCATATGCGACAGCTTGAATGTCCATTATAGTGTTTCTATGCGTATGTTTTTCATTTTTTGCGTGTTTCAGATGTTTTGCATTTTGTAAAACAGTCCCATTAATTCGCCCACTCCTGTAAGAGCCTCGCAAGGCTTACAGTATGCTTAAATAAATAAACATAAATAAGAAAGTACCTAAGTTAGCAACGCAAAGCGTGGACGGGAACAAAAGATAACACCGCACAACGGCGCTGTTTGCGTCATCTTGTTGTCTCGTGTTCACGTCCACGTTTGGCACAGATAACATAAGATGAGTCAGCAACAAGCCCAAATTGCTGTACTGGCTAAATCCAGTAAGCCGTCGCTCAAAAGTGTTTTCGGTGTAACGCATCAGCGCATGCAGTTCTAACTGATCGTCGAACATGTCATGAGTAGGGTTGTCATCAACCCCGAATTAGTTAGGACTAGTCTTCATTTTCGCTGTGAAGTCCTGAGTCGCAAACTTGCTCTTGCTGGCTTAGTGGTATGTCTCTCTTGAACCTCATCTGCGATGAACTTTATAACGAGTATGATATTCTTCGGGCTACGATGACAGAGTTTGCAAATCAGCAGTTACTTACCGACTTGCAGTGGATGGACGCTGCGTGAATGCTGGTAGAGGTTTGCTTTCTTGGAATGTTTACCGAACCTGCCTGTGACGTCGAGCTTGGTAACCAAGTGCTTTCCAAGCAACCAGAACCTCGTGAAGCTTATCGAAATAGCTTTTCTGCATCTCCGTCAGCAATGCCCTTTTCATAATAAGACTTTGGAAGGATGACAAGAACATGATAAGCGTTGAGCTTATCATGGCAGAGCTTCCGCATAAAGCCCCAAAACATTTATGAGTACCTCTTGAAGTAAGGTCGCGTTCTGAGCACTTTTAGAAGTTAATTACAGTACACCGTTAAGTGGTCGTAACAGTAGAGCAAACTGGTGAGAATAAGAAAATAAAACTGAAATTTTACTAATGTGGTCCAAATGGTTATCAAGCATGTAAAATGCAAGTAACTTTATGATTGATCAACGTTGCAATTTGGGCTTGTTGATCCATACTTCGCAGCAATAGCGCAAACAGACAAGGAGTCTAAGAACAAATATGCACACACGGGCGCACCAATTATTCTTTATTTCACTAGTATCAAATCTTTTGTGCATGATTCTATGTCATTCTGCTCTGTTCATCATGATCAAGAATGCTGATTTGGAATGGACGTTGCCATATTAGCTTATGCTGGGGCTCTTTTTCCCGACATGCAATAACAAAGTGGAATAAGCTTCCACGTCACATTAATGAACATAAGTATTTTACCCAGAAGCTTTTTTCTTTATCTCTTAATCAAACAGTCTTGAGGGGAGCATCTGTGTTCATCTTATATTCATTGCCCGATATTGTGCTGGCGTGTTTGCATTCCACCAAAAGAACTTCTTGGGGTGCGACACGAGTTCCTAATAAAGAACAAAACATCAATGAAAACTTCCCGCAGGCAGTCAGTCGATGAACTCTTATGCATAACGAAAGCTTTGCATAGTGAATTATATAAGAGAGAAAGGAGAATTAAATTTTGATAGTCAATGCAGCTATCGCTGCAAGCCGCCCGACTACTGGGCGAGGTTTGCTTTCTTGTAATATTTACTGAACCTGCGTGCGACGTCGAACTAGGTAACCTCCACAAAACACTGGTCGCGAACATCGTGTTCTAAAGCATTTCTTTATTGCAGTCGGGATTGCAATTTGGTTCCTGGCGTTATTGCTCCACACTGTTGGATGGCGGTGCAACTCCGAAGCTCAGAAAATTACGCCAAGTTTCTTCTTCGGGACTAGCGCAAATGTGACGCAGCACGGTGTAAAAAGAGCACGCGCGAACACGATATCTGACTGCCTTTGTCACCGTAATGTGATGTCGAAGGTTTCCCGGTTTCCAGGATTGCATTCCCAGCATGTTCTAGAATATTTCGCTGTGACCCTGCACGAATCCTACTTCCAGCTAATTGATATGCCGTCTGCATTTTAAAATTGAATTAGAGCGCATAGAAATGTGGCTCAAAGTACTGTCACTTTTCATGAACAGACACACATCAAGATCCGAACAGGTAGCGGTGCGTAAGTGGAGCAGCTTTTACTGGGACATAGCGACTGCTACAAATGGCACAGACAATACGACCTGAAGCTAAAGGCGAACATGGATAGGCTCAATCAGATATGCACTCCTTGCACAATGATCTGCCTCGCATTCCGGACAGCGTGTTATTGAAACTTCGACAATGCCATATGCGCAAGTGATGGATTTCCTCGCTTGCATCACGCTCCACACGCATTGCAACCGACGCCGCAATGTGATGAACTCTCGCATTATCAACCGCTCTGAAATGTAACCCTTTTCTCCGTAGCTAAGTATCGTTTGCTGTCAGGCGCACGAAGCTAGAGTTAAATATTTCATTACTGAAAAGGATGCTATTTTGGACGGTATGCCGACATGCACCGCTGACTCCTTTATTTTGGCAGGCAAATAAATATTCCATAGCTATTCGCAGTCGGCAGCTCTAGTCTTGAGTTCTGTATTTTTATAGACTGCTTTATCAAAATTAAAATAGGCTATTTTCGATGAACCTTAGAAGAACCGAGTTTTATCTCTTGGTGGGAATTATATTTTCATTCGTGTGCGAGGATTCAATACTCTTTTTTTTTAACAAAAAATAGTAGTCAGTGAGAAAGAGATTTATTTAATAGTTCAGCTCCTGCGTTCTGCATTATTAAAAAACATCTAGCACGCGAGCAACTATAGAGAGGGTTTCGAAGCACTTAGCAGGTAAATTTGTACTTTGCTAAGCAAAGAAGAACGCAGCCTACACACCAGCGACCTCGTTAATCAGCAGATTGTTATTGTGAACGGCCAGTGTATTATTGCTGAGTGCGCAAATTAACCTCTTTTGCGTGCAGACATCTCTGTACATGCAATCCATCTTTAATGCGAACGCCGAACTCTGAATATCACTGACCTCCACTGTTTATGCGAAACGGTTTCGCATTCAAGACCGGATGTTCATAGATTGTATTACTTGCTCTTTCGCTGAGCACAAGATACCAATGTGGAAGTTGGGGGCTGCGAAACAGGGAAGCGTGGTAGATAATGAGCAGATTGATTACATTGTGCCGACTCAATGATTCCAGATCTTCGCAAACAGCCTCGATACGTTTTTATAACGGTAAACCAGACATGTCATCCAGAATTACTTGAACTGGGATTTCACAATCTCTATTAGAAAACATCCTCGATGCCGCAGGCAAAGTGGGGAAAACCTGCCTTACGGGCACGCATTATTACTGAGAGCAAATAGGTGGCATATAAGGCGTGATCTAACGTAACTGCTGTGTACAACGTCGTTCCGATAAATGACTTTTTGTTAGCCCATTTCTTTTAATCCAGCAAACCATGCGCAGAAGCAGAGTGAGGGCTTCCTGCCGTCATGCCTGCCCCAATCGAAGAAAAACGTTCACACTCAAACAAGTGGTTGAGTGTTGTGTACGACGGCGTATTTCCATGAACAAGCTCTCGATAAAATCCTCTATCCGGCATATTCACTACGCTTGTATATTTCATGCTTTTCAGCACAAGCTGAAAGACAATCGTCCTTTTCCAAAACATGCACGGACGCTTTCCCGACAGCGAAAGCACTAAGTTTATCAGACTGCTGGTCATCTTTCTTCCAATCTTCTACGATGCCTGTTCTTCGCCGAAAGTTTTCCATACTCGAACTTCCTATTAGTCGCCACAATGCGCAATGACTAAATACCTTAACAGGACCCCGTCCTGTAATCTTGGTTCTATGTGAAGCAATGCCGACAAGAAAAAAAGTTGAGCGGGTAATGCAGCGTCTTTATTTCTTTTTTTTTTTTTTTAATTTTTAGAGCGTCAGCTCTACTAAGTTCATTTGCGAGTTTCTCACTATTCAAAGACCTAGTGCCTCATGTTTTCCATAGATGGTGCCACGCACTCGTTCTCCGCATGTCGTTTCATCTCACGCTGCTCAGCAAACCAACGTTAAATCGTCTCTTCCCCTCACGCCATGCAGTACATATCGTAGTCTTCATTGTCATGTCTCTGCACATCACTATTCCTTCGTCGCAGGTGATCACGCCTCGTGTAAACCTGCAACACACTCTTGCGCTGCACCTTTGAACATCGTCGTTATCATCATGTTCTACCAGAGCTCATCCTTCAAATAACCTTGGAAAATACGCCATCACATACGCCATCTCACAAAAGAGAGAGACCGCAGCCGGGACTGAAAGGCGGCCAAGACCATGAAATGAGAAGCCAAACTAAGCCCGTTGAGAGAAGCTTACCACGAGAGGAAGCGAGCCAAGATCAAAGCGGAAGCAGCAACTGCGGATTTAACAGATGGCTGACGCTCGTGAAAATTGGTACAAGGATGGTTGAACCTCTACAGTATTTTTACCCACTTTACAACGGCACAGGGCTGGCATGAAAACATACATATAAACTTTACTAACGCTACAGCGCGTAAAACAAAAGAAAGAAAAAAACTTTAGTTACCTCTCACGAATAAGTAAGATTTGGTGTGAACTGATCATAAAACCAGTGATTGGCAGTCACTGTAGTCATTTACTTCCATTAACGAAGGGGGATATGTGGCCTCAGTACGTGCTGCCCGGTGATCATCCACTGGGCGATAATCATGAATATGATTACATTTCTGGGTGCCAAGTGGTCGTGTGCCCTTCTTTTACTGCATGCACATCTTTACCTGGCCAGAAGTTTTAACTTGTACGAAGACATGCTTGTACATTGCTTAAGTACTCCGGATAGAAATGATACATGGCAGGTCTGGCCGCATAAGGGATAATTTGTTTTGTTGCGAAGGCAAAACGCCGACAGCCAAATGGAGACCTCGGGTGGCCACAGCTACGCCGTGAAGAGGTGCTAGGGTCTCCTAATAAAAAAAGCTTATTTCCTCCGTGAATCGAATCTCCATCCCTCGGATCCCCAGTCGAGCGCTTTAATCAGCTGAGCCACGGCTTTAAATGCGGGAAAGAGCTGTATACATCGTGAATAGCGCATCTAATTCCTCTCTAGCGTGAGGATGATAGTAGTGATGATGATAGGTTAGTCAGCGGTGCATTTCGGGTGAGCGTGTACTCAGCATTTGGCACGATTGGACTGAGCTACATTACATTCAATTGGATTGGATTGGTTTGGATTGAATTGGACATGATTGGAATGTATTTGACTGGAATGAACTGTACTTGATTGGACTGGATATGATTACACTGGATTGGATTGGATTACACTGGATTAGGTTAGATTGGAGAGGAGTAGGCTGCGCAGCGCAGCGCCAGGCACACATGCTTCCGCTATGTAGATCCTAGCCTAGCTGGGCTAAGTCATCGCCAATTTCCAAGCGTAATCGTAGCACCCTAGCTTTCGCTAGCCCTCGGTTTAACCAGAGCTAAATCACAACAATATTTTTCGGCTCACTATTTCTGATCCACTGCTTACGAATTGATTTAGGAATTGACTAAGCCAAAATTATGAGTACATTTCGACAATGTTACCAATATTTGGGTGACGGCCTCAAAAGCGAATGATGAATTATTGGCTTCTCCAGCTTAGTGGCGCGTGGCAGTGCACTAGCCTCAGAATGCCTAGTTTATCTCACAGAAAACATGTGAAATAGCATGAGAAGAAGAAAGAAATCTTTGCATGTAATCTCTAGTTTACATTTCCTTTTTAGTTATCACCGACGCGCTTGTTTAGTTGTTACGGAGCTCGTCTGCTGAACTCTAGGAAGCAGGATGAATTACCGGCTGCGACAGCCGATTTTTGTTGGTGGCGAAATCTAAGGTGTCTGTGTACTGTGCGATGCCAGTGCCCATTAACAAACCCCAAATAATGAAAATTACCGCAGGGCTCCAATACGGTGTTTCTTATAGCCTGAGTTGCTTCGACACGTTCAGCCCCCAAAAGCAAGCCAACCGTTACGCGTATTTTTCCACCAAGATGCAACTATCGCGCAGGAAACCAGTCGAGCAAGAGCAGCTCTGGTTTCCCTATTTGTTTCTGACACAACGAATAATTTTAAAAGAACAACGTTTTTAAATAATATTCCAAGAGAAAAGGTATTCGGCATATGTCCCCTTTTTTGTTAACTACTATCAGTTACGGTACATACAAAGACACTCTACAAAAGATGTCAGCTAACGCTTGTTCTGAGAAACTTGCTGCTGTACGCGGCAGTATAAATGCACGTGATTTTACTTCATTGGGAAAGAAGTTTAGAATGTAACAAAGGTTTGAGAAATGTTTGAGAAAGAAGTAACCTTAAGGGTTCACTTTCGCATATGGCGCAAAAAGTATTATTATTTAAGGTTATTCGAATAGCGTTCCCCTTGTGCGATGGTTGCGTTCCGCTTGTGCGATGGTTATCCGTATTCCCTGTGTGCTGCACACAATTCCGCCAGGCGTGCCACTAGCTATTTCTGGCAATGAAGTCTCCATCTACACCTCTGAAGAAAGAAAAATATCTATCCAGCGACAATTCTCAGCCAGATTGGGGATACCTTTCTCAGCAGTTAACCCGCAGAAGCCCTCTTTCTATGGCGCCGCCTAAAGACATCGTTACAGTTAGCCTTCAGAAACTTCGTGCTACTCTTTCTATATTAGTGCCCGAGAGAAGCTGGCTCTCTGCAGCTAGAACCCTGCTCGGCCAGAACACTAATAGCTCCTGTTTCGTTCTCAAGAGTATCCCTCTTAGCCAGATGGCTGAGTATGCAAATGAAGCGCCATTCCAGCCAAGCAGAAGCGCAGCGATTTGCAAGCAGACCCGTTTATTCTGCGCCCTCTTATGGACTTGTATAGCTGTTGTAAAGGGCCACAGCAAACCGGCAGACACTAAAGGGTTAGTTGAACGGCCAAAAAAAAAAAGACAGCTTCTGCGCGTATGCGCGCTTCGCAAGGAGTATTGGTGGGAGCTCGGAGTCTTTTTCTAAACGCAGAGTTCACGATTATGTTTTGTTGCTCAGGCGAGCACTTCAATTCTCGTATTGGACTCGGCTCGTGTATGGGTTCTGAAGAGGGCGTCTAATGACTGCAATTTTCGTGGTACATCTCGAACAATCCGCCATTTTATAAACAAACCCACTTTCTTAATTTATGCGCAGCTTTAATTTACGAGATTTGTTTGCTTTGCTTGCCCTTCAAGCATCTAAATAAAAGGCCCCTTGTTTATCTCCTGAAAACAGGAACGTCTATTCTCTTATGTAGGTTTACAAATTGCAAACTTTCTTCTGTCGACACTGGCATTGCAGTAGAACCTTGCATTACGTTGACAATGCTGACAATAACTGCCTACCAATGTAGCGCGCGGAAATTTTCGTGGTAGTGAAAACATGCTATCGTATCATGTTTTCTACCTTGTTAACTGTTTTTTTTTTTTATTTCCGCTTCACATTTGCGATGTAGCGAATAGCGCCATCAGCCTTGATGGCGCTATTCACGAGACGTAAAGATTCATGCTTCAGAAGAATAGTAACGCCAAAGCGTACATGGCAGTGCACAAATATTATCTAGATTTGCTTTGCAAATCGTGACAGACACGACTGCTTTCGTCGGGACAAAATAAAAACACAACACCTATTCACGCTTCACTAAAGCATGAATGCATCGCATCACAATTGGGGAGCTAACCTGCCAAGAAACTTCTCTTAAAGCTCTTTAAATTTAAAGCTTTCTATACACAAATGTTAATGCCTCTCATGCCTTTTTTGCAGGAGCGATGGAAAAGTAGTACTGTGTCAATGTTCATAGGAGTGATTGGAAGCGTACTTAGAAGTAATATACACTGTTATTTGGCTTCTACATTACTACCTTACGTGGTGCAATACTGGATCTTTCGTAACAGGAATCATTACAGCCACTTGAAAAGGGGGTCAATGGCCTCTACTCTAACCAGACGGTTGAACGAGCAGCGTTGAGGCAGAACTGGCGAAAGACCTCGACTGCTGAACACAGAGTATTACTCGTTGCCGTTCTTATCGTATATTTCATCTGAAGTCTGCACCATTTTATTTGCGCTGTCCTAAAATGTTCCCAGAAGAGTTTGTTCTTCCTATCGATTCTGAAGCGTGCAACCATGGGGAGAACTGTAGATAGAAAACGTGCGTCGGAATTTGGTGCAATTGCGGGCCTTTTATAAAGTCCCCCCCCCTCCCCCTTCCATTTAACTCACGTTTGCTAAAAGACTGAAATAAAAATAAATAAAATTTGTATGTAGCAAAACGAAAAGTGTGTTATTAGCGCTAGCCGATCGATGCCTTTCCAGTTTTGATACTGCTCGCTTTTCAAGGTAGTAATGATACAGCATATTTTTGTTCATCTTCAATAAAAACGCTTTACTTCATTTCATTCTAGGAGCCTCGCTATTTATGATTCAATATTTCACCGTTCTGTGCCATTGCAGCATAAACAGGTGTCAATCATCAGGCGATTTGATTTATACCAAGTAGTTCTGCTTAACTGGTACCCTAACGATAGCCCCTCTAAGAGCTCCTCGCGAGTTTTCATTTTTGAAACGGCTGCCTGTTAACACAGCCGACAAGGGCATTTTGATGAGTTATTCAGTTTGATAAAGCCGCTGTTTTTGAATATGCATGTTTATGCCTACCAAGAAAGTAAGAAATGCGTAGGTTAATACGAATTTGTGCTCATTTATCTTAGTGTGGATGCGAAAATATGAAGCAGGAAATGACACGTATGCATGGCCGCACATTGTTAGCATTGTACTGATATTCACTCTCAGTCCTACCCAAAGGCAGCCGCTTGAGTCTGGGTCCTGTTATACTCTGCTAGACGATTAACACCTGTCAATATGCTGCAACTGAGCTTTACTTGACTTTTATATTGCCTTTTCCTCCTCAGCCTTATGAGATGGTATTTTTAAACTTCCTTAGTGACTTTTTCAACGCAGAGCAATCAAGGCGAGCTTGATGCCCAAAGCGACGTAGTTGTCTTCCAGGAGTCCTGGTCAGCAACTGTGTAATTCTCACAATTCAGTGGTATCGACAGTCGACATTGTTGAATTAACCCATTGATTTGTATGAAAAAATTAAGCGGTTCTTTAGCTTGGTTAAGCCCAGATATACGTGTGCAAGAATTATTGGCAGTCGTTTACCTATATTTTCCACATTAAGATTTGCTCCACCACGTCTTGCCATACTTAGGTTTTTATGTCTTAACTTTTACTTTTCTAACAGAACCGTCGTTACTACACCCGCCACCAGATAGTAGCAGCATAGAGGCGGCAAAATGACTGGATAGGCGGGGAATGGAAGCACATTTATAAAGAACCGCTTCTCTTTCCACGCTTTGCTATGTTTAGATAAGTATTTAACGGGTGCTTTAAGCAGAGCTTATCCTAATTTCTTTGCCTGGCTTCGCATCTTATGTACTGGCGGCGACGTTTTCCTTTGAAGCGAACATTTACTAGCCCGATTGGTAGAAAAAGTCATCTTCGATGTTGCCATTTTCACGGTACCAAAAGCCAGCTGTTCGTCGGCAGCAGTACGAAGGCACGTGGACATACATGGAAAGGGAGAGATTCAGCTCTTCGAAGCATGCGTGCGAGGAGATTGGTGACGGGGATGTAAGGTCAACCTCCGGCGCTCGCGCCAAGGTTGACCTTACACCCCCGCCCTCTATGCGCTTGTTTATGCCTTCCTACTAGGATTCATTATTCACTTTGCTTCATTTCCGCTTTACTGGCACCCACGGCACGTCACACTAAACATTACAAAGAGAGGAAGAGACAGGGGAGTCTCTCGGTGTTCGGTGAAGCCGGCCTGGTTTCAACCCGAGCTCTGTCTGCATGGTGCTGCAAAGAGCCTCGAGTGTTCTACGACCAACGACGAGTAGCTCGGAGGAGTCGAATCACTCTAATCGCCTAGCGGCCGGTAGATTAGCGCCAACGCGCCGCCTTTTCCCCGCATTCTCTGCGGGCCGTAAAGCGGTAACCGCATGAAGAGACAATCCTTCCACCAGCGGCGACGAGAATCACGTCGTCGCCGCTGGTGCACACCGCAGGAAGCGACGGGACTCGGTGACAGAGCGGCGCGTTTTCAGCATTGCTCGGTTAACGCCGCCTCGACGTTCGGTCTAGGGGAGTGCAGTTTCGCTGGTATCCCTTTTCTAATATTTAACAGCATGAAGTACGGTAAAACACTGATAAAGTTTCTTGTAACGCATCGCGTTTCTAAGGACCACAGCGCCGTGGTGCATAGTGCGCTACTTGCATTTCAAGTAATGACTTTCTCCCGCTCTTTTCGAAATTCAACAACATCTAGCCACACTATAGCCCTCTCTTTCCTTTATTACCCTACCATATAGTCTAACTGAACTGACGCGATGCGCTCATATCTGCATAGATAAGACGAAGTGATCGTGTGCAGATTCTTTCTTCGCTCTAACCAAACTAGGAAAACAAACTTCCCTCGCAAAAAAGAGCCAGGACAGTAGCTGAGTACCCAAAGCCGTCTGCGATTGGTTGCCTCTGGAGCTGCCTCCGGGCGACACCCGAAATTTTCTAAAAGCTCAGTACCTTTGTGCTCGGTAATTCTTTGGCCGCCCTCAACCCACCGTGCGACGATTTGTCGCGTCATGCGGTTAGCGTTTATGCTTCCTCTGCGCGCGGCAGCGCGTCCTCTACTACCGCAACGCCTTGTTGACATGTGTGGTGTTTTGAAGAAGTGTATGCGTTGTTAGAGCAAGTCTTGACTCGTCGACAATTCAACCGCTACCGCTTAAGTCCTGTTCGAAGCATCTCACAGTACGTCAACCGATGGTTACTCGTTGAAGAGAGATTTTTGACTGAAATTCAACGTGTGAGTGCTTGAATGATCATGGGAGGGGCAGCTGTGCCGATAATCACAACTAAGCGGTCTTAATATTCTGTACCGATTTTGCTTTTTCGGGTTATTGCTCGTAAGAGGCTTCTTAGTCACATCGACGAAATCCAAGAAGTACGTGCACTATTGCTGCTGCATGAAAAATGACTTTCTTTCGAATGATTCTAATTTTGACAGAGGTGACTGCTCCGCCGATCACGGGTTATCGAAAGGTGGACGTCTGTAACCCTGGTTTATGCCGTCTGATTTCCCAGAATTTCCGAAGGTATAGGGCATATTCAGGGCACGTTCTGGTATGTTCTGAACGATTTGTGCCCCCAGCAGTATAGTGCATTCACTTTACTCCAACACGGTCCGCCTCAGACTTGGTTCAGTAATGAATGGCAGCTCGGCGTATTTTGCGTGAGTAGTTTACAGGTCCTTAGATCTGCAATGACTACAACCCTGAATTCGGTAAACAAAGAGTTAAGCATTTGGTCCATAATCCTGCAAACATTTATATAGTAACCGCGTGCCAGTGACGGAGAAAATTTGGTGAGGTGTTGGCAGTGCTAAAGTGCGCCTCGGAGCATCTCAGGCCCCCCACGAATACTGGCAATGGATCTGAGACCCCCCTGCGCTGACATGAAGACACTGCTTGAATCTAAAGTAAGTAACCATTTTGTATGCGTTTTAGAGAAGGTGGGAGCAGTTCTTCACTATCGTTTCGATAATTCCCCGCAATTGTTATTTGATAGCGCAATTTAAAAATGCCAAGGAGGAAAGAGATATAGTTCTGCGGAAAAAAAAAATAAAATTAGAAAGCCTGGAATAAAAAGGAAGTCCCGTACCCTCACACCATGCGCTGGTCCAAAAGACAGCAGAAAACAATGAAAAACGCGATAAAAATTCACATCCGGCAACCTTGACGAGTACAGAAAGCTAGCAGCCTCTCGAAATTCAAACGGCTTCAAGCCCTTGCGAAATTGTGTCTTTCTTTTCCATTCCCATGTCCTGGGTAAGATCAGGGATGTTTCTACTGCTGGAAAATAGAGATTTTGCGAATAATATTTCCAACGTAATAACGAGCTGTCAGGTCGTCTAACTGTTTGCTATTTTGTGCACGCTTCATAGATATGTTTAGGCTTGTGTCATAAATTGAGGAATCACTCATTTTAAAAATGACTTCTCACACTCTCACACATGTGCAAAACAGGCTGTCAGTCATTTTCTCTCCCATCCTTTAAGTTCCCCCTCTACTCGTGCTGTAATCGCTAGCGGCCCCACATCGCTCAAGCCAGACTTAAGAATCATCTGTTTTGGCATCAAAATCCCCGGAGCCTTAATTTATGAAAAGAAGGTCAGTATTTCTCCAAAACGTCAAGTTCCTCCAACCAGCATCGTTTTTATGCATTACAAAGTGATCACTTTCGGCCTCCAGTACAGCATAAAACCCTACGTTGTCTCGTTGCTATCCGCCATGGGGTCACGGAAATCAAAGTTGATCAACCGGATCGCGATTTCACAGCACATGACCTCGCGCAAAAATTACAAACCGCCCTCAACGCTCACCTTAAACACGGTGTCGCATATGGAATGACAGTTCTTTAACAAAATATGCATTATGAATGAATAGTCGCTGCTGTTGGGGACGCCGCAGAAGAAAACTGATTCTCAGCAGTGCAAGAAAACATGCTGGGAAGCCGTTTTCTTCTAACGACGCTTCTAAAGTGTTTCCTCCTCACATAACTAATATAATCCATTGAAAATTGTGTATGAAGAAAGCGAAAAACTTTACGGCTTTTCTCTCAAATTCCCATGAATAGCTCCTTGAATACAATGTAATGTAATAACAAATTTATGCAAACCTCTGCTCAGTCTCAACTGACAACAGCACGTAAAAAGAGATCTTTGGTATCCCTAAATAAAAAAAAGGTTAACTAACTGACGCCAAATTAGGTGGCATAAACCAAGCCCTCCACTGCGTACGCTCCAAAGCAGGTTGGTACTACTTGTGCTTTCCCAAGAGGAACACCAAATAAACACAGCAAACACCCAGTGTGACTTCTCCACATTTAGACGAGAACAGTGTAGCACTTGCTTCACGAACCACAGCTTGCTGATCAAGAAAAAGATTGCAATGATGGCAAGTCGAAATATTGACAGGTTAAATCCACCAAATCCGGCTGCTTTTGCTATCAATTCTACAGTCACCATTACGGTTCACTATCATCGTAAGGTTTCGGAGGGATACCTAAATACTTAGATGTAGTTGTTGTCCACGATACATTGCACTTGTATGGTTTGGGAGCAAGCGGCTTTATGCATACATGTTCTGTTGGCTTCCTCGCAAATACTAAAGAGGTACCTTACGACTGTATACTCATACGTATGTTTATAACTGAAGAGGACTACAGGTGTCTATCACATACCAGCCTTAAGGAGAAAAGGAAGTGTAGCCCTAACATAGCCCTAATTTTCGTGTTCGAAGATTGTGGCGCAGGCAATGATCGTTTTAGTGTGTCTATAAATGTGAATAAAAATTGACGAATGACTTTTTGAATTCTTGAGAGCTGGTCACGTGGTTAAAACAAAGCTTGATGTATACATCTGTTGTTCGCACAGTATTGAATATGTTATTGTATATAAAATATTCGGACGTGACACAAATATTACGAGTATGGAATGCCCCTTTTTACGCGCTAGAATAGCTTAACTGTGTACTTTTATGCCATTTATTAAAAGTCATTTGCCTCACCAGAACCATAGTTTGAACTGCCATTGTTCTACTCAAGAGAGGCATGTGCCAGGACATTCATCATAAAGAGTGCTAGCGACTTCACAATATAACGAAAACATCTGAATAGGACATTTGCAGTTCAACCGTTCAGTAGAGAGCTTAGATAAAGAGAGCATAAGCAATTTGTCAAACCTACTACCCCTATGCCCGAGGAATTTAAGAAGAGCAACAAAGTGAACATATGCATTATTGTCAATTAAGGTGCCTTCACTTCGTGGCATAAAAATGTCTGCCTGCAAAATAACTGGTATTGACGCGCTTTTGAAAAGGCGTCAAGATGCCGCCACTAAACCCAAACGGGAATGTGTCGCCATCTCGTGCGTTTAAGTAAAGTCAATAAATATATCGTCGTTCCCGAAGCTTCACAGGATGCGACACTGCCTCTGCGCAAAGCCCCTTCCCCTCTAGGCCTCAGGTCATCCTCATGAATAAAAGTTTGTGAATGAATTCTCGAAAATTGACAAAGCAATAAGGCAGGCAGCGCCTATAAGAAATCAAAGACGCATATTTTTTCTTTAGTATCTGGTGCGTGTAAGTTGAATCAAAAGAAAAGCAGTTTCATGCAGACATAGCTAACTTACTTTCGCTTTGCGGAAGATGGCAGCAGCATGCAGCAGCGGGAACAGTGCGACAGTTTACAGTGGTTCGAACGCGTTATCAGCTGTAAAATTTTGGAAATGGAAGAAACAAAACGTCTTTTGTGCTAGCCATCATTGCACAGGGTATTTTCCCGCACTGGTACTAGCACTATGAGAAAAACGAATGATATCGGGGCGCTGCAATAAATGTTCGGCTGGAGGCTAGACACGCATTATATACAAAAATAATTTTATTAGTCTACAGGATCCTGGTGAGATATTATATACACGTTGACGACATTGCCTAAACGTTTACTTTGGTTTTTGTCTTCCCTTGCAAGGATTCCAATAGAGGAAATACGAATAATCTCATTTGCTTCTCTAGACTAAAACATCGATGCAGATTATATGTACGGTTGTAACCTAGGAAAACGTTCAGTGTGTGGCAGGATTGCATGATACGATGTAAACAACGATGGACTTCGGATACAGGTTTGCAGCAGCACTTTCACTTGGTGGCCGAGCTTCACTTTCTAGGTGGTGGAATTATTAGTGTTGTGTCGATGACGAGAGGATTATAGCGGCTAGTCCCTTATGCCTAATCGTAATGGATAATCACAATTCATAAATCACCGTTCTGTGCAGCTCTGTGCGAAGACACATAAGATACACAGCGTGAGCCGCAACATATAGCTCAGAATATAAAACACTTCTTTTGGTAGGCCAATAAATTTGGAGGCCTGTGCGTATGCATTATCATTTTAAAGCGACAGCGTTAAGTGCTCCGTTCACAAGAAAATCCACCGTTGTCGGCGTTGGCGTTGGGAGCAAAAAACCAGCATCATGGCGCTTGCAGGTGGTAGCTTGCATCTGACATGAACGGGCTCTGATTGGACTTATGTTTGCCTGACGTTACATTTTTCAGGGGCTGACAACTTAGCCTGCTCTTTTCATATAGAAGGATGATATTGGAATCAGTCTGCCGGGAACCTTGCTTTCCCGTTACCTCTAGGCCACGCAGGCACGTCATACGGCTCAGGTAAAGCGTGGCTTTACATATGGGCTGGTGGCCTACACTATATAGCGTCATACTTTTAAAGGCGGAGCTTAAGCGCCCGTCAATAACTAAGGGGGAAGTTTTACAGGCTCATGGGCTGCAGAAATATTCTGAAGAAATGTCCGCAGGAATTATTCGCAGGAAATATTCACACAAACTGACTATTAAGAAAACAATCTTTCATCGCGGGAATCGAACCACACTAGTCCGATCTACAGCCCAGCACGCAAACAACAAATAGGCCACACTGGTCACATGAGAAATCGATACTAATCGTACGGCTCTAGCATGAGTATAATAACAGTGATGAGATGAAAATGACGATGCAAGCAGTGATAATGATAATAAGGATAGTAGCCACAACAATGCCAGTGCATTTATTTGATAGTGATGATAGTAGCGATAGTGCTGGTGATGATAGTAGGGATGGCAATGACGATGCAGACACTGAAATCAGTCCTGCAAAGAGGCTTTCGGCATTTCTGGTCTCAAACAGACTTAAGCGTACTCTTGTAACTTTTTTTCTGAACCGTTACAAACCTTATTTTTTACGCGCCGAATATATTCAGTGCTACATGTGCTACGCGTTTCTTACAGCCTTTTGAACTTTCTTCTTGCCATTTGAGGGGCTTTTTTGCCCTTTGTTTTTCATTAGCGATGTGCACCACCCATCAGTCAATGCACTGCAAAGGTGTAAGTTTACCCAATTTCCTTTGTGTGTGTACTAATGACAACATTAATAACAAGCGCTGTCCGGCAACGCCGCGAGCATCACGATACCCCCGTTTTTCAGCCATGCAGATACGCTTAACAAATTCCTAGATCGAACTGCGTAAGAAAATTGGGAGCGTTAGGTCTCCGCTGTTCTGGGAAATGGTTAGCGGCACTAGCACATTTTTGTGCTACCTGAGGAAAAGGTTGTGTTCCTCGACGTGTTTTCCAAATATAACTGGAAATAATATTTGCGTAGGTTCTTTAGATTTCTGCCTGCGGCTTTTTTGTTAGAAACGCTTCTTATCTTAAAAATGATGGCGTTGCTAGTCAGGGTACTCACTGCATGTGCATCCGTTTTTGTTATGCCCTAGAATATAAAAAATTTTTGCTTAGAAATACAGATATCTGGCAGCTGTCCTTGCAGAAATTTTATTTTGCTATGTTTTCTGTTTTAATTTATCTTTGATTTCACATTTTTTTTTGTTGACAACTAGCAGAAAATATTAAAAAATTTACAGAGATTACCTTTTAACCTACGCCTTCTATTTATATTTTTCTCAGTTCACTGGTTTTTCTGTTCCGAGTAAAAAAAAATATCTGTGATACATATTTCTCTCTTTTCATTTTTTGGTTATTTCGGATGTTTTTCTGCCTGTAAAGAACCAAAATTACTGCAGTTTCCGAGCTCCGAGCCGAAAGCTGCAGTTTCTGCGATTAAAAATATTTTTAAAATTAAAAGTCTCATTAGCCTCATTACGCGAAAATCTACCTGTCGACATTAGCAGCTTTCAATGGCACCCATAAAGTTCGCCTTAACACAGCTGTTGTCTAGCCACGGAAACTTCAAAGGTAACAACGGCATGCATAACAGATACCACTGCAGCAAGAAGCACTCTTCCTTTTCATTTTGCCCTACTATATGCTCATAGGCATTACTAACAAACCTTAAAGTGGCGCCACAATGCATCCTTTTCTGTATCAAACGTCGTACGCCACCGTCCTTCGGACGGCGCTTTCGTGGCTGCCATACTGTTTTGCTTCAAATTTCGCATGCATCTGCGATTCTAGTAAGAACTCGTTTGATGTAGGACAATAAACAGACGACATTGGAAGTTCCAATTATTTCCATTCCAACAAAGGTTCTGATAGAAAACCGAGAGTAACTGCTTTTTTTCTTCGTCAACGTGTTTTGATAATTGGCGAATAACAGATATTCTCTATATAGAAAAGGAAAATTTTCTGTAAACATGCCTGTAATATCAAACACATATCTTTTCGTTAGTTTACTGTCATGCCTAGTTTTCTTCCCACAAATGAGAGGAGGGGTTGTCTTACAGTAAAAAATTACCAAAAACCTACATTTACTTTTGCGTTTTTTCATATGTAAAGACAAAATGTTGCACCTTTCGTCGCAACTCAGAGCATAGCCGGAAATCAAAAATAGAAGAGGGATCAAAAGTGGATTAGCTAATATCCATACACTATGACGATACCTGAATTCGCATGCTACATGTCTGAATTCGCTCCACGTGTTAAAAACCGGTCACACACATCCGGAACAATTATTTTTCAGCATTGAGGAATAAGATGTAATAATGCAAAATCGTGCAGCTCCGGCGACTCTGCGCGCATCGAGATGATGCTTATTGTCACATCTTTTACATGCTGAATAATATTGAATAAAAAATAATGAATGCTGTTTTAAAAATCAGTTCGCAATAGTGCCAGTTATTATTGGACAGTAAATTATGCAATGAATGCTCTTTTTGAATTAACAGGATTTCAACTCACTTCATACAGCCCATCAGTGTATCGTGATTGGCTTTCACTGGTTACCGAATATGGAATCAGTTCAGTTCAGGCGTTCAGTCGTGTCCGACTCTTCGTGACCCTATGGACCATGTCACGCCACGCTTTTCGGTCTCTCACTATCTTCTTAACATCACATGGCTTCATCTGCAATGCCTCGAGAATGCCATCTAACCATCGCGTTCGCTGCCTACCCCTTCTCCGGCGACCTTCAACCTTTCCCAATATGGAATAGTTTGTATGAAATCATAGCATTTCAGGTTACACGAGAAAATTTCGTTGGTCAATTAGGAAACAAAATATATTTCAATGAAATTGTGCTCTGAAGTAATAATGAGCAGGCGTTTGTAAGACTAATTAATGTAAGACTAAAAACACGGGAAGAGATAGAGTAGATTGAGGGTCGTGCGTACAAGCGTTCAGGAAGTTACTCGTGTGACACTAAAGCATTAAAAAAACGAGATAGAGCGTTCTTGTTGACGTTTCTGTGTCAGTGATAGGCAAGGGAAGATCTGCGAGGTTCGGAATATGGTTACTCTGCTCAAACTGCCTTACGTTCGCGCCATCAATTGATGTTCTTTGAGCTGCGCCTAGGTGGCAGCACCATGTTGCCCAGGCCTCATCCACAGCAGCCTCCGTTTCCTCTCCGCTCGATCCCGCGCCATTTAAATAGAGCCAGCTTTTTTTTTTTTTTTTTTAGTAAGGCCAACTGCGTTTCGGATTTTGAATTGCTTTTTAAATATTCGCCCTGTATCAAGCTGGTAATCATGTACTTTCTTAAATAGCTCGTCAATACGCCATCAAACTGTCACCATGCTGTCTTGGAGAAAAGTGATGAAGCAGCAGAGAACAAATGAAAGCAAACAAAAGACAAATCACCAAATCTTTAGGACGGTCTAAAATTTTTAAAGGGGATTGAAAGAAGCTGCCATTGTCTCAAGTTCGGCACAAAATTCTATGTATTCGTGAAACGAGCGTAACACGCGAGCGAGCGTTCTGTGCGTCTTCTCTGCTCATTATCGATCTCTGAGAGCCCATTTGCACCAATTCACAGCAGATCGCTGAATTCTTGTTATTCATCATAACTTAGGTTTTTTTAAACTTTGTCACTGAAACAATTCAGTCCATTCATCGTTTCGTAACAGCAAGATTGTGTCATATAATAGGGCACTAGAAGACACGAGCAATGCTAGCACTAACTTCGTCGGTACTAGGGTGTGCAAACTCTGAGTGGTACATGCAAGCTCGGTTATATAGGAAGTACATCGAAGCTGGATTCCAAGAGAAGGAAAGTGTAGCAGGGGGTGGAAGAAAGTTAGTAGGGCGGATGAGGTTAAGTTCGCAGGGGGTCAAGTGGATGCAGCTAGCACAGAACGTGGTTAATTGGAGAAATATGGGAGAGGCCTTCACCCTGCAGTGGGTATAGTCAGGCTGATGATGAGGATGATGATTACATCGACGCTGAGGTTCTCTCCAGAGGTTATGGTCAAACCGCCTGGTTGACTATCCGAAAATACCAGCGATTGACAGCCCAAACAACCGAATTCTTCTGGGCGCAGCTTTTGTTAGAACTGCGGGTAGAGTGTTATAAGCAGCTAAATGCAACCAGGAGCGGCGTCCACACATTGGAAGCCTTGAACGCACCGGATGACGTATCTAATGGTCTCTTGTTGAGGCTTATGCTTGCCGTGGAACCAAAACTATCAGCACCACAACTGCTTTCGATGGTAGGCGCAGTGTCGAATCCTGTAACTATACTCTTCTGATGCGGACAATGCCCTATTTTCAGTTTTTGACTCATGTGATGACATAGATATTGTGTCATCATGCCCGCCTCAATACGGCAGCGTGCCAGGAAGACCGCAAGACTCGCTATGATTCTACACATCGAGTGGTCTCTTTTCGTCCTGGCGACGAAGTACTGCTTTATACACCATTGCGCACCCCAGGCCTTAGTGACAAATTCCACCACCGCTACGTAGGTCCCTATGAGGTCATAAGCCAAACTTCCCCAGTGAATTACAATGTGACGCCTGTTGATCCCCCAGCTGATCGACGCCACCGTGGAACTGAAATTGTTCATGTGTCTCGCTTGAAACCGTTTGTGCGCCGCGATGCATCGCTTAGTTAGGAGCGGCCAGGCTGGCCGCTTCCGACCCCCCGGGCAGATTGTGTGAGCCTTCCGTGGATGTTCTTTAATTTGTTCATTTCTGATCTTCCTCTTTCATTTGTACATACCATCATCATCGTCCCGTGGCGCCGGCTCCGGCACGCGCCTGGGTTTTTGTCATCGGATTAAAACGCTAGACAAGGCATCGCTGGCCTTGCCGTCACGACCTTCGTCTCAACCTAGCCTTCTTTCTCAATATTGCAAAAGTATGAGCCAATGGAAAGAGGCTGTGTAACCAGTTCACCCTAAGTAAGCTTGCCAAAACAATTGGTGAGTCAAGCAGAGGTCTTTAGGGTTTTTTTTGCAACGTTAAAACCCACAAGCTAGAATAACCGTTGAGAATTCTCATTTCTCCGACCGACCGACCGACCGACCGACCGACCGACCGACCGACCGACCGACCTTTTTTATGGATAGACGCCCCTATTGTTGTTACGAATTCTGATACAATTATAGTTTGTTTGGGAGTGTCCTGATGGCAATATTATCGCGTTTTCAGTGGATAGTAAGGATCTCTATTACTCGTTGCCTGATGGAAGGTGCTCTGATTTGTCAAGGAGTACGTTGAATATTTCCGGTTTGTTGCCGTCCAAAACACGGAGGAGGTATCAGTAAGCAGTTCCTTTGAGCTTTCGACATTTTATTTCAAATCAACTTTTATAAACAGGAAATTGTAGCCGTACCTTCCAAAGGAAGGGATATGTATCGGGCCGTGCTTAGAGCATTGTTTAAGTAATCTGCTTTATCTGTGCGTGACAAGACTGTTATCGGTCCACTTCAAGGTATGGACGTGTTTAACATCTTTGATTTCTTAAAGATTTATTAATTCCTTTTAGCAGGGACTCTGGCTCATTAGAGTAAAATGGCGTAAGCGTATTAAACCTTATGAAATACAGTTTTCACCCGCTCGTTTTAACCACTGAGTTGCCCTCAAAACACTAGCGTTTTAGCCATTAACTTCATATTCCACCGTAATCGTCTTTGTTGGGCCTACCAGCATCGCAGTAACCACCTCTTTGCATATCATTGTTCGCACTCGAAACTCGATAAAAGAGCTATTGTCAACTTGTGTTTTCAGAACACTCCCCGAACGTCCTGTACGCACAAAATGATGGAGCAGTCCACAAGGCTGACTAATGCTTTTTACCCTCCGATGTCGTGTCTGTCAGTCTACCTATACTAGACAATCGGAATGTGGATGCACTACTCCTAATCGGAAGCCGGATGTAACTTGCATTGAAGGTGCCATTTATGAGATGCCCTTATCGCACGGGGACCAATACATCGACCACACGACGAGATGTATAAAGGAGGGATTAAAAGGAGCCCGCTCATGAGGCGAAGAACGGGAGAGGTAGATCACCTGCTGACTACGTTCTTTCATGCGGATAAAAAATGTGCAGGCCATTTTTTGAAAACATTGTTGTGAATGAAACACGTAGCGACATGATCATGCAAATCAATAGTCAAATAGAAGTAATAGCTGCATCAGGAGAGACGTGTGTTAGCAATCCGTCAATTTTTTTATGTGATAAAAAACACTCGTACCCGTGGCAACGATGCTGTTTGCGTAAGTGAGAGCCTGTATTTGGCGAATAAATATGCTGCTTGTGTGAAAAATAATCTGTTGGAGTTAGCGGTAGTGCTGTTTGTTTCTCCCTCCGGCCTTTTCTATTCTACATTACAGTTCCGAAATGATCATGTACTAGCAAGCCCTCTCTTCCTCTATTCTGTTTTAAGCACTCACCTGTGGCCGCATATTTTTGTTTTAGCTTTTTACTATTTTTATAGTGACCTCAGATGCTTTGATGGGTTTGCCAAAAGCCATACAACATTTGTTCTATAAACATGTTTAAAGAGTTTTGTGAAGTATGAGCTAATCAATGTCTGATTCTTACGCTCGATGGGTTTTAATATCAATCAGGTTGTACACACTTTAAAGTAAAAAGGCAACCATAGAGCTACAGATGTTTCTTGCAAAAAAGAACAAGGCCTGGATAATAACGACAAACATTTCTGTTGGAACAGCTTATTGCGTTGGGCCAGAATATAGGCTCGAATATTTGACAATTTTCAGGACAAGCGCTCATTGTTCTATATATTTTATAAGTTTAAACACCATAGTGCCACTATTTTTAATTTTCTAATATTTTTGAGGTACTGCGGATTGTTGAGGGAGATATTAATAAAAATTGTTGTCGGTTTCTCTATATCGGAATCAAAAGATGTCCCTTTGTAGCTTTTTTCGAAATTTGAGTGGTTTTGATGCATTGTGAAGACAAAACCCAGTGGTCTAGAGCTTGAAAGTTTATTTTAAATTAGTAACATAACCTGCACAATTAATATAAAAAGATTGCGTAAAAATAACGTGATACATTGTGCCAGAATGTAGAGTTAAAATCGCACTTTTTAGCAGAGCGTCACTCCTGAAGCGGTGTTTGTTGATTTCCCCAAAACAAAAGCAACAAGAAAAAAGCTTTTAATAACGGTTCTATACGTAATGTTATATAAGTTCATTGAGCAAAAAATTATGCCCGAAAAAGGTTTGCTACACGAGCAGCAGGGCTCCAAACTTGCGACTTCTTGAAATGCCAAAAGCGGCGTTTTTCACCTGTAGTAATATACGAGATTTTCTGAGGAAACTACAGTGCATCATGTAAAATTAAGGTTCATTCCTCTCTATCGAGACATTTTCCCACCACATAAAAATTTATTGAAAACAAAAAAATATGCCCATGGCACCTCGATTACCATTATCTGCCCACACCCATATACAGGACGTTTCATGCAAGAGTTCAAGTAACTTTAACAAAAAATAGTGATTTCAAAATAGAGAAAAAATACCTGCACAGAATAAACCTCCGGCCTTGGCGGACATAATATGCTGCAAAACGCCTCTAAATTATCCAGCCTATTAAATAAAACCTGCTTATTATCTTTTTATATCCCAGTTGGGTGGTCAGTCCCTATGAGCAATTCGAAGTCCTGAACAAGACGATGCCATATCTGTTTTTGCACCGAAGATAAACTCATTTTCTAAAGTGTTGCAGCGAGAGAAAGCCCGATGCATTTTTGCAGGGCGATACCGAAACAGAGCACAAGAGGCACGTAGAAAGTACACGAGCGACGTCTGATGAACACGTTACGTAGAGGCAACTGCGCCAAATTCGAACTGCCAGCTGTACTGTGACATGCCACGCACTTAGTTTCTTTAAGTCGCTCTTGAAAATAATGACCACAATGATACCCTAGCTTGCACCAATTTTCGATGCAAAAAAAGGGTGCATATATGGCGTGACGCAATGCCGCTGGCAGTTACAATTGAGTACCGTTCATAATCGGACCTCGCTTTTGTACCTAGCTTCCTGTGTATCTGTCGAGGTGAGTTTCTCTTTTGTATGAAAAATAAGTGTAGGATTTCTTCTCAATGCAAAAAATGAGTCTTTCTTAGTTTCAAAAACTGATACGGCAGCGTTTTGTGCACGGCTTCGAACTCTCCATTAAGACTAGCAACACAATTGCGGTAATGAAAAGGTTATTAAGTGGGTTTAGAGACGTTTTGCAAAAATTCCTTTCTCTAGAGGCATTTTTGGCCCCGTAATCATGTTTTTCCACTTTGAATACAGTATATTAAAAATATACTAAGTCCTCTCTGAAACATTCTGTATACACCTTTTCATCGGGCAAGGGAGATGTCGAAGAGGCTCCTTTTTGGACTGCACAAAAACCGGTTCCGCCACGGCTTGCACTGTGCAAGCGCCAAGCGCGCTTGCACGATGGAATATGGCGGCGCACAGCTAGCAGTTATTTAAAAGGTGTATACGCTGTCTGGTACGGGGTTATCGGAACAATGATAACTGAAGAAAGTTTCATAGTAGAGCTATAATATGTTTTGCATGTTCGAGCCCGCAGCCTCAGCTTTTACTAAATATAAACTGTGAGTTTTCGACAAACGCTTTTTCTCCGCACGACTGTCAACGCTGACCTCGTGGCACTGAACGCTCCCAGTGACAGTTGGGACGTTTCATGCTCAGTTATATCAATTTAGGTTCAACAAAATGGCTCGAGTGAGCTCACACTGCATTTCATGGGCTAAATTATACAGCGAGGAGGAATAGTTGACCTAGATAGTGAACCACAGCAGCGCAAAATTGTACACGAGCGTACATATCCCCATTCTGTCGTGCGACGTTTGCTAATGTATGTTAACAAATAGCGCTAATTACGAAAGTCTAGGCCGTGCGTTGTCTTTCACTGTCAAGATATTTACTTAGTAGTGCGAAAGCGAAAATTTGAAGGGCCAGGGACTAACAAAATAGTCTAACGCTTCCGCTATTGCTCTGATTGGCTAGGTTGTTTCGTGAGGTTAGAACCACCCTATCGTGGGTGGTTCAAACGCAGTGCGGTATAGTAGCTCCAACGCCAGCCAACGGAGTGACGGAGCCTATGACTTACTATTACCTATCGTAATGCTTTCACACTAAAACATTTACACCTTGGAGAGAATTTAAAACAGTTGGGTTGGAACCCTGGTTACGGGTCCAGTCGCTGTACGTCTTAACTACTGAACGACCGCGGCAGGTGCTTTCTTTTGTTATGGGCAGATTCAAGTAGTATAAAGGCCGCTTTTGACATTGCGGCTGGCAGATGGCGCCATAGATAAGATTAAACCCGTGGACTCCCCGATCAAGCGCACCGTTGCACTGGAGCTTATCGCGGAGGACACGATTAAACCTCCTTCATCTTGCACTGCAGCTCCCAGATGGCGCCACATGTAAAGTTGAAACTGCAGCTTTACAATAGCCTCATAAATATAGGGCAACTCGGCTGCTTTGCCATAACATAAAAAGTTTAGCCAAATTTTTTTTTCTTCTAACTTTTCACAATATCTACTAAATGAGAAGCGCCTCACGTATTTTGTCCCGATGTGGTGTATAAAGTGTGGCTATAAAATTCTGCTTAGAAGTACAAAAAATGATTGCTCGTTTTAACATGACACTGATGAGAATTTTATCTTGTTACTCATAATATATCGTTCTCATTTTTCCAAACATTGCTCGCCTATAAAAAAAAGTGGTTATCGGGCTATTTTCTTTATGCTTAGTGGAAGTATTTACTAGAGCGGAAGACGCATTCAACTGGGTAAAAATTGGATTTAAATATCTTCCTAGAAGCCTATTGAAACCCCTCGCCTTAAGAGGCAGGTTTCTATAGGTTTCAACCCAGTGAAGGTGTAGCGTAGCATCAGCCCCCGAAACCAGTTCCATTTTATTGCTTCGGTCTTTTCTTAGGTTTGAATTAACATATTTTAGGACAGTGGTGTCAATGGGATTAGAATGCTATGCCTTATCTAGTGCCTTTAGTTGATAATTCATATTCTACGAGCGACGTTAAATTTTCCAAATTCGAAACTCATGAGTTTTTTAAATTATTTATTTACTATAATGTATCTAATATGAGCTTCTCATCTCAGTAGCTACGCTTTGTTTCCAACATTATTATATAATATGCTTTTTTTTTTACTTTGTGGCTGAAGCTTGGCTTTCTTTATTTTTTTGACAATATGCAAAATGTGTTTTAGAAGTTTCGCGGTTGCGCTGTCACAAGAGCGATAGTGTGTGAAAGCTAGAGTAAGAAAACGTTTATTTCAGCGTCTCGGAACAAGAATTATTTGCAAACTTTTCACGTACTGCTCATGGACCCATCCCGACGTCTACTAACAGCGTCGTAATTCGGTCGCCCGGAGAAGAAAAGTGGGATCGAAGAAGTAACGCAGAAGAGGAGGAAATAATGTTTCCTGATGAGATGGGTAATGGATGTCATCATAAAACTGGACTCAATGATGTGTACGAGATTTCGATCAAAAACCACAAGCCACAGATAATTTGCTGTGGGACACCTGCTTTTGTTTACCTCACCCTGACCTTGTTGCGGTCAGCTGCTTCGCTTAAGCTTCAGCTTTCTGCTCTGAAGCCGTCTTCTTTGAAGAGAATCCTTGAATAGAAGCCTATACACCTGCGAAACTAATTTCACCTTACAACCTTTCCTGAGCAATTTATCGCCAGACACACGACACTGTGAGTCATTGGCAAATCCTCCGCTTGCGGTCCCGCATAGCCTCGCTGCTTCCCGCTAGAGTGACCTCCAGTGAACACGGCTGCCCGCATTCATTTCCAATCAAGATAATTACTGCAACGAGCCACTGGCGGGGATAAGTCTGGGCAAAGCGAGGAAATGCGGGCCACTTGTAGGACGGAGCATGGGCGCCAGATAAAATGCGATCAAATGATTGAAGCGCTCTAATGAAGGCACTCCGGAAATTGTGTTAGCTAATCCACTGAGATTACCGGAACCGGGATTCTTTCTCCGGCCTACCTGACAGGGTCTGCGAGAACTCGGAAGTTATCGCGCACATGGCATTACTCAAGGGTGATGAAGTGGCGCCTATCTTCACTCTTTAAAATGTCGATTTTTCCTTGCATTAGAACTCGCTGCTAGGACGCGCTACGGCATTCGCTGAAAAGTACTCAATAGTTAGCTAATATTCCCTAGAACAGTGCTTAAAAAGCGGATACAACTGGTTGTTTCACATTCCTGTGAAGTTTTTGAAGTACGATATCTGTTTAGAGGGGCGCCGGTCGATGTTTTGCTTGGTGTCTGGTAGAATATAATGCGTTCCTAGAGAATGAATGTCGTTTTAGTCAGTAGATCAAGGCGTTTCGTGTAAAATTATAATGTTCTCGCACAAAGCTTCAACGTGTGGGTCTTCAACACATCGGTTACCAATTTAAAATTGAAACAAGAAATTATTATCAAATTATTATCACCGCTTTCCAGTCTATCCTGATTAATTTCGCCTATGAACGTTTTATGTAAGCCAGATAGATTTAGTACCAATGACGGACTCACGAATATGATGCCCATTTCACTTCCTACGCCGTAGTAACCAGGCACGCCGGGCAGGCCGTGCCTCATGGAAGCCCTCTGCGCCAACGATACGGTGGATCTCTTCCTCCAGCGAAAGAAGAGCGTGCTAAAATCTGTTCTTCACTTAAACAATAAGCCAACAGTAAAAAAGATCTTTCTTGCAGATTTCTGACCCATACCGTGTTATTGATAATTGCAATATAAATAAATTACGCAACACATTGCCGCTGGTGCAGCGCGCGGGTCATCGTCTGTACACTGGCTCTGCTGCTAAGGCGTAAGCGAAATTTACGTCTTTCTTTTACTGATACTATGGGATCTGCGGTAAGGCAGTTCCATGAGAGACGATTTACTCTAGAGCTGAGCAATTACAAAGCGCCGTCAGACGTGCTTTCGATGCGAAACAATTTAGGCATAGGGACGACTAGGGAGTAGCGCTTGACGAGAGTGCCGTAGTCCGCCGCACCAGCGGGTAGCGCCGCTTTCGTAAGCGCTGCTGTATGTGCTGCGAATTTGTTGTCTTCGTTCATGGTGCAGCTGAGAGTGCAAGTTTTTCAATGTTTTGCTCAACAATACGTCGCGCAAACGATGCTGCTACGACGTACGGGACGGGGGTATACGATGCTGTTGCGCTGCAGGACGAACACTAAGGCTCTAAGGCTACATAAAAACGTCGACGGATGGTACTTTAGACACTTCTTCTTTTATGTGCTAGTCTTTAACCGTGGTTTAACGTGAAAGTATACATTGTTGAAGCACAACAGCTCGATCGTATATCGAAATGGGTCGCACTTCACGTTAAATCAATGCGGCGACAACTGGAAAGCGTCTTTCGTAATATCTGCATTCCGCGTTCAGTAGCTGCCCGTACGGTTCATTCACTGTGCGTTTGTATGTACAGTTACCATTGCGATTATAAAATATAATTGAAAATATATGTATCGTGAAAGATACGACGGATACACCCTCACTGTGGAAGTGAAGCGCAGTCCTTCGCAGTCACTCCGGCCGCATGGTGCTGTTTCCAACTGCTGCCGCCATGCCAACGAATGCTTTACGGTTTGCTCGCGCGCTCAAACGAAGCACGAATTGCACCAAGGTGTCGGATAGCTTTCACAAGCACCACGAAACAGCACTTTTACACTACCGCACCGCAGCATCAACACGAACAGCACAGCCCAAGATGGCGTCAGGAGGAGCCGGAGCGGACTTTACCAGTTTGGCTCATACGGGGCGCCACCATCAAACTAAGATGACTGCACCCAGGCACTGAAAGTAAAAGAGGTCTATAGAGGAGCGGTAGTTGAAGAACGAGTATACGCTCAAAACTAAATAGTGTTATATAACTAAGTATATACATATATATATATATATATATATATATATATATATATATATATATATAAGTCATCATCAGCCTGATTATACCCACTGCAGGGCGAAGGCCTCTCCCATATTTCTCCACTTAACCCGGTTCTGTGCTAGCTGCATCCACTTGACCCCTGCGAACGTCTTAATCTCATCCGCCCACCTAACTTTCTGCCGCCCCCTGCTACGATTTCCTTCTCTTGGAATCCAGCCTCGATGTACTTCCTATATAACCGAGCTTGCATGTACCCCTCAGAGTTTGCGCACCCTTATACCGACGAAGTTAGTGCTAGTATTGTAAGTGTCTTCTAGTGTCCTATTATATGACACAATCTCGCTGTTAAGACACGATGAATGGACTGAATTTGTTTCATTGACAAGATTTAAAAAGACCCACCTAACTTTGTGCCGCCCCCTGCTACGCTTTCGCTCCCTTTGAATCCAGTTTGTTACCCTCAGCGACCATCGGTTATCCTCTCTTCGCACTACATGACCTGCCCATGTCCATTTCTTCTTCTTAATTTCTACTAGAATGTCGGTAACTTGAGTTATTTCTCTGACCCACACTGCACGCTATCTCTTAATGTTACCCCTACCATTTTTCGTTCCATAGCCCTCTGGGTTGTCCTCAACTTAAGTAGAACTCTCTTGGTTAGTCTCCCCGTTTCAGCCTCATAGGTGAGTACACCGGTAAGCTGCTAGTCATGATCTGCGAGTGCTTGCCAAATACGCTCCATCCCAATCTTATTCTTCTTGTTATTTCCTTTTCATGGTCCGGATCTGCGGTTACTACCTGTCCTAAGTAGACATATTCGCCTACTACTTCCAGTATTTCGCTACCTAATGTAAAATGCTGTTCCTTCCCGAGGCTGTTGAACATTACCTTAGTCTTATGCATTTTGATTTCAAGCCTACCTTTCTACTTTTCCTGTCTAGGTCATCAATCATTATTTGCAGTTCATCCCCCGAGTTGCTTAGCAAGTCAATGTCATCAGCAAATCGCAGATTACTGAGGTATTCTTCATCTACCCTTATCTCTAACTGCTCCCATTCCAAGTATCTGAATACTTCCTCTAAACAAGCTGTGAATAGTACTGGGGAGATTGTGTCTCCTTGCCTAACACCTTTCTTTATGGGAATTTTGTTACTTTCTTTATGCAGAACTATGGTTGCTGTGCAGCCGCTATATATATCTTCCAGCACTTTCACGCACGGCTCATCTACCCCCTGATTTCGCAATGCCTGCATCACCGCCGAGGTTTTAACTGATTCAAATGCTTTTTCGTAATCAATGGATGCTATGTATAAAGGCTGGTTATATTCCGAGCATTTTTATATCACCTAATTGATGGTATGGATATGATTGATAGTAGAGTACCGTTTCCGAAACCCTGCTTGATCCTTTGCTTGATTGCAGTCTAAGGTTGTCCTTATTCTATTGGCGATTACCTTAGTATATACCTTATACGTAACAGACAGTAAGCTGATTGGTCTGCAATTTTTAAGGTCCTTAGAGTCCCCTTTCTTGTGAATGAGGATAATGTTCGCATTCTTCCATGGTTCCATTCCATGGTTGCATTCTTCCATATATATAAGTGCCGCTTCGAATATCTTGACCAAGATGCGTCGGTAAGTTAAAATAGCTCCACTATTGTCGCTGAATGCCAGGACATACAGTGGTAACCATCCGGTGGGGTTTCTTTCTGCTTCTTTTTTTTTTTTTTTCCGCGATGAATTTTCGACGCTGCATCTGTAGGCCATGTCACCAGATCAAGCTGCGACTCAATGTGAGCGATATCTCTTGCACTCAAGTTGTGGAAACGCTGATGTTATCTTCCCGTTACATGCGTGTCCTATCCGTAGGCACCGCTATTGGCAGTCGTTTTTTTCTCTGTATACTTAGCACATCCTTCGTTACGCTGCATGCGGAGTCAACCACCAACTCTGCGCCCTAGTTTTGCACCGAGCAGCGGCATTACAAAACTGTTTACCGGTCGAACCTTGATGCGTGCATAGCGACATTATTCTTTTCTAGTAAAACGCAAAATATACCCACGTGTCTTTGATTGCAAATTGTATGAAGGAGTATTTCACTCAACATTTGTTTGCCAAGAGCATTATCGGCAGGCAATGTAACGTCACAGAAGTGTAGATTGTATCGAACACGACGAATTTCGTTTCTTTAGTTAATTATTTTAGCCAGTAGATCACGCTCTCTGCCATGGATCTATGGTTGACAAAGTCTCGCTCGTATTCTTTGTTACTTTCTTGAGCATACTGTCATGAATGCCTGCTGTAAATTCTTCTATCTGTTCCATATCGCCGGTGACGCACTTCTACGATCAATTAAGCGACTCGCAATCTGTGCCACGTGCCGACTGAGCTGGTGTTCGTATAGCGTTTGCTGTAGCCTCTTAGCAGAGTGTTTATTTGTTAAGGATACGCTTAGTGCGCGCGATCGATGATCCACGCACAGATGACCCCGTGTGTGCGCAGTTTCCCCTTTCTGCCTAAATAACACTTCCTTATCGACAGCATGCGGAGTACACTTTATTTCTCTATTGCCTGTTTAGACAACACCACACAAATCCGAAATCATATTTATGTATTGCGCCAGCGCCAAAAAAGAATACAAGAATACAAAAAAGAATACAACGGGACAGTATTAGAATTTTTACAGGCGTTCTATGTGATCCAAAGTGCTCACACACTCAGGGGATTCACGTTGGTCTCTATATACACGTCTTTAGTGACAGTTTAAATGAGGTCATATTGACCCGTGCATTAGAAGTAGAAGAACAAGGAGCGCAATCGGTAGCAGTAGAGGAAGGTGTCGGCCCGTTCCCGTTCCGTGGGCAAGGGTTTTCGGGCGCGAAACTACGCAGACTAACTTGGCGGTACGGGCAGACCCTGAAAAGATGACCCGTCTCACCACAGTGGTAGCAGAGGGCCTGCCGGTCTGGTGCACGCCACACATCACATTTCCGTGGCCGCTGATAGACTGGTCGAGCAGGCACACGGGCAAGACAAGACTATTGTACAGCTTCAGTCGCAGTATTCACGTCGTAGCCTAGTGCTGGCACCCGGCAGAGGACAGATGCATAGGTAGATTTGACCGCAGTCTAAGAACGAAAAATGCTTGGGGTCACATTAAGAGATAGGAAACGGGCAGAGTGGGTCAGAGAAATAACTCAAGTTACCGACATCCTAGTGGAAATTAAGATGAAGAAATGGACATGGGCAGGACATGTAGTGCGAAGAGAGGATAACCGATGGTCGCTTAAGGTAACAAACTGGATTCCAAGGGAAAGAAAGCGTAGCAGGGCGCGGCAGAAAGTTAGGTGGGCGGATGAGGTTAAGAAGTTCGCAAGGGTCAAGTGGATGCAGCTAGCACAGAACCGGATTAGGTAGAGAAATATGGGAGAGGCCTTCGCCCTTCAGTGGGTCAGGCTGATGATGATGATGAAGCCGCCACCCTGGCAGCTAGTGTGATCTGATCTAAAACTTCTGAAAAGTTTGAGAGAGAATGACCGGTTTGGCAAAAGTCATGTTTCTTGTAGTAAAATTATATCTGGGTTGGATTTTGAGATACGATTCTGTAAATCGTGAAACAAAGATGCAATTGAACGACAATTTCACTGTAGTACTTTTAACCTCGCCATTATTATTGTAAACTCCGGAAGAATGTAATAGCCTCCTTTAAGACTTCACGGTTATTCTGAAGATTAGGGGAACCTTTTTTATGTTTAGTGTTAGAATAGGCGGACTTTGAGGGAGAGGAAGAAGTGCGGCGCTTCTGGGATGAACATGTCATCTCTACATCCAAAGGCCAAACGTTGAACACGTGGGTATCCACAGAACCCTGACTCTGCACTTTCATGGAAGAAAAAGGAGCTGGCGTCGTCTCAGTAGAGTCTCCAGCAACAGAGTCCCTAGCAATTGTAGGAGCAAGATATTCAGTTATAACAGGGTTGTCAACTTGCAAAGCTGCAATTTCAGTAGAGCCAATCTTTGTAGCTAGGACCTGTGACGCAGCTTCGTGAACGTGAATAACATACACTCCAAGACACCTTCAAGTAATTTCTCCACAGCTGAGACAACCGGCTTTGTCAGGCCTGCTTCCACATTCAAAGCTAGTGTTCTTGCACAAGCTGCATATGAATTCCTCTTACGGTCTGTCTGATCATAGGCATCTGCCCTAAAGCCCTTTTTGGGCTGGATAATGTCGAGAACAGTTAGCTCGTCTGCGCGTTTTAGACAAGTATCATCAGTAGCAGAGTGATCTGCGTGACAAAGTGTGCAAGTTACCACAGCAGACGTGCAAATGCCAGATGAATGGTTGTCTCCACACAGTTTGCAGCGTGATGGGGAATTTCACGCCTTGCTGCTGTGTCCAAATCGCCAGCAGTTTTTTGAATTGCAAAGGTCGAGGCTGAAGGCGATCTACACGGTATACAATTGGCCATACCTTAATCTCTGTTGGACAGTTAGCCCCGGCGAAGGTCGCTATCATCGATTCTGAGGGCACCCTGGAGCCACTAGCATCCGTGCTGCAACGGAATAGTGATATGACGCCAACGCCAGCCTCGTTAAATTCCTCGATCATTTCCTGCGGAGAAGCCGACGAAGCCGGAGAAGCCAGGCTGCGTATAATATTTTTTGAACATGCCAGCTGTTCATGTAAAAAAGGCTTTACTGGCAGTTACGCAAACGACGTGCATCGAAGCAAGTCCGACACGCATTGTATATTTGAGGACTTACAGAGAATGCCTCTCTTGCCAAACGGACGTACCTCAGGAATTTCTAGGTAGTGGTGGGTGACAGCCTGTAGCTGTTCCTGGATTATTTTGGGACTTTTCAACTTCAGGGCTCCATCCCCAAATGGTACAAATGCCACCGGTATTATGCTTATTCTATTCCTTCCAAAAGATTCCAGGTCCAAGCTTTGGGCTGGCAGACTGACAAACGAGGATACCGAACCTCCACTTGGGTAAACTAGAGACAATTTAGACCTATTTGAACATGAACCCTCATTTCCAGATAAAACCAACTACTGGTAAATCCCCCGACGTGTAACGGCCCCACCAGAGACAACGGTCAGGCTAGCAGAAAAGACAGGAACCAGCAGTCAGGAAAAGACAGCAGAAAAGCACACCAGCGCAATTGTGCGAGACGGAACTGGCTTCTTCAGAAAGCAGGTATCACACGTAAATACACTTCCTACCGATACTACTACCGATTGCGCTCCTTCTTCTTCTACCTCTGATGCACGTGTCAATATTGCGCCGACCGAACATTAACATCTGCATGGCGAAAAGCCATTCCCGTCTTCCACAAACTGTGAACTGTAAACATTTCATACGGTGTTCCCTCATCTCTTTCAACGGAGGGTACTGAACACTATACAGGGTTATGGGACGACCATTTATGCGAGTACGTTGCAGAAAATCCCAGTGATAGAATGCCTTCCAACAACCAATGAAGGCTTGTTCAACTGCTTCAGATTTTTTACACATCGAGCAGTTAGTCGCCCATGGTACAAATATTCCTTTTGTGTTGAAGCATTATCTTCAGAGGAAGAGTTTAACATACAGCTGGAAGGAAAATATTCAAACAGTAGGCTTACACATATCGGGCCCGCAAATCGCTGCGGAAGTGAACTTTGATTTAAATATTTTTGATGCGCAATACAAGCAAGGAACTCTCTTTACTTGCGTGAAGATAATAGATCGAGATGGGAAAAGGTGGAGACAGCAGAGAGAAAACAAGAATTTGTTGTTGTCAGTGAATGAATGAATGAATGAATGAATGAATGAATGAATGAATGAATCAATCAATGAGAGCACCCTCCGAAGTTTTGAGTCCCCTCCTCTACCTCATGTACCTGTGTGCGCACAAATACCGCCACATCATTACGCAGCAGCGGCCGAGCTCACTAGACATGTTTTCCGAGCACATTTTTTATATGGCTGGCATGCTGAAACGGCTCTTCCCTTTGAGAAAGGGCCGGTACTGCTGTCACCACTTGAAACTCCAACTCTGTGCGGTCTCCGTCCTCGCACAAGAACTTCGAAGCTCCGGTGCACATTCGGCATTCAAGATAGCGCACCTTTCAAGTAGTGCCGTGGATGTTGCTGGGAAAAAAGGTTATCTCAGCGCGGAGTCACATGTAACAGCAACAGCGGATTGCACCGGACATGCTTCCTAAGCGTGGTTTTGTGTTGCCCATCAGTTGCTATTGCGAAAGCCTTTCCTGTTTAATCGTAGCTTAGTAGTTGCTGCAACATTGAGTTTGTGCTACAATTTGCGCATTGTGTGCTGACATTGCACTGGTTCGAGAAAATCTATAGAAAGAGGTATTCAATGGCTCGTTGCTATTTTTGTCAAAGTGATCCATAAGTGTTCTGTGTGCGAAATTTTTGTTGATGTCGAAAAATGGTCTGGAGTCACTGAATATATTTTTACAATGTAAACAATCAAGATTAAAAATACTCTTAGAAGTATTGGTTATGTAAACCTTGAAACAAGAAAACTACCTTTCAGTAGTACCGCAGTCACCACATGCCGAGATGGTCGGGAAACAGGCCGTAATAGAAAGAAAACTCTCTTCTCTCCTTGTTTCCTATTGAGAAGTTATTCAGCATTGAGAGTTGATACAAACATTGTCAGCTCTGTTCGATAAGATCCGCCACCGTATAGATAAACAAAAAAAAAATTGAAATGTCAAAAAATGTCAAGAATAGAGCGGACGACATTTGAACGTCCTGATGGTTCCCAGGCGGTGCTAGCATATATCTGAAATAGAGGGGATAGAAATGTGTGGCATAAGTCGTTGTAATTCACGAACTGTCCCAGATTCTTGATGTGAGCCTAAAAATTTAAACTTGCGCTCTTCCACAAGCAAGCTGTAGATCTGCACAAAAATTCTGCAGAACGGTGTGAGATACCTGGTGATTGTGCGTTTTACTAGTCAGGAAATGAGGGATTTTTAATGGGATTTAACGTACAAAAGAGACTCAGGATATGAGAGTCGCTGTAGTGGAAGGCTCCGGAAATTTCAACAGCCTGAGGTTCTTTAACGTGCACTGACATCGCACAAGACATGGGTGCTTAGCTTTTTGCCTGCAGGGAAAAGTGGTCGCTGAGGCCGGGATTCGATCCTGCACCCTTGGACGAAGTAGTCGAGCGCTCAGACCACTCTGCCATCCCGGTGGGCCGAAAATGAGGGACCCATGGAAGAACAAGAACAAGAACTCAGGATGAAGATAGATTCGTGAGACCGTGGCCTCAATGTTCCAGAAACATTTATTCACTGCAGAAGAATGAGCACAAGAATATTATTTTAAATTTTACCGCAGAGTCTGCGACAAAATTTTGGAACGATTGGACGAAAGCTGGCATCTGCAGCTGTCGTGTGGGGGAGGGGCGGAAGGGGGATTTGGGCCTGAGCGCAGTCATACCCGCTTATACTTAGCAGTTATCGATCTCTCTAATGGTGGCATCACTCTTGTCTTGAGGAGTGGCCTATTTATCTTGAAGTTGAAAAGAGTCCTCCAAACTGCATACTCATGAACGCACGATCCTAAAGTAACAAACTACTTACAATGGAGACTTTTTTTACTGATACTGTCGGCTGTTCTCACGTGGTCATGTTCCAAGGATGAAAAAAAAAAGTTGAGAGCACTGCAGAATCTGCAGAGGAAAACTGCGAAAATGTAAGCGTTGCTGCTTCATACGGTACATCGAGTGCCTCGTGTCGAACACAACCAGCGTTCCGTTGAACACATCAAAGTTCGCAGGCGTTCTATAATTCGTTTACAGAAAGGGGAAGGTGCGGCATCTGTCACTCACGGAACCCCTCTGACACGCTTGTGAAATCAGCAGACACGCTTTCCAGGCATTTTTATCCGCAATAGTGCATTATTGTCGTTGCTTTTGCTGTAGGAAGAAGGAAACTAAAATGCACGGGCCTGCTACTGGCTCTGTAGCTGAGCCACCTCCGCTGCCTCTTGCGGACAGCAGAGAGAAAGAGAAGAAAAAGAAGAGGGAGAGAAAGACGCGAGCCGCAACAGCCGTCGTCCACCACCTAAGCGGTGGCGGGTGCAACTGCTTAAGGGCTGCCCGACGGCTGTTGTTAGCTGTTGTAGGCTACCTAATTGCATATCTTATGTTTTTTATTCCGTTTTTGGTAACATCATTGGGTTTCTTGTACAGGCTGCATTCGAGTTCGTTTTGGTACTGCCTTGCCGCGGTGGTGCGGTGGTTAGGGCGCTCGAATACTGCGCCCAAGGATGCGGGATCGAATCCCGGCTACGGCAGTCGCTTTACGATGGCCTTAAAAAGCATGGCGCCCGTATGCTGTGCGATGTCAGTGCACGTTAAAGAGCCCCAGGTGGTAGAAATTTCCGGAGCCTTCCACTATCGTGTCTCTCATAGCTTGAGTGGCTTTCAGACGTTAACCCCCCCCCCCCCCCCCCCCCCATCAAACAAACCAAACCAGATTTTGTTATTGGTGGTGTTTAAACATCCGCCTGTGTTCTGGCACCCAAACGCACTTTTGAAAAGGTACTCGCTTCAAAGATATACATGAACAGCATTACAACTGCAAATCTTGGCGCCACTACCGTGGCACAGAGTTACTGGAACTATTCTCGTTCTCTTCATTACAAACTACGCATGTTCACGTACAACTAGAGCTGTATTGAGTTGAGCTGCCCGATGAACGATCATGGGACTGCAGTCATTTCGTTCAGACTTGCCACAGACAACATTCCCAAATCCCTCTGCTACAACTTTGCATTATAGGGCTTTCTGGATACATCCTACATATCAGTGAGCTTAAATGTAATGTTATCTGAGACATTTATGACCTTGAGAATGTATACATGTTTTTCGATAATACTGCTCAAGTACATCACTCATACTTCAATGTAAAATGAGGCAAAGTTACCGATACGAAAAAAAAAAGAAAACTTGGGTAACAAAATAGGTCACAAAATATATATGAAAACATCGGAATATTGTGTACGCTTTGTTTGATGAAATCCATCACCTTTCAGACTGACACTTTTTCTTTTCAGGACATTTCGTAACAGACTAAAATAACGTCAAAGAAACACACACGATTAGCAGTCTGTGATGTCTCTACGAAGGATCGCACAGACACGAGCCAGTCATGCACACGTGTCGAACACAATACCACCAAAAAGACCTTTACTTCGAGGTTCATAGAGGTCGTAATATTGGAAGGAACAAACACAAATATAGAATTAGGGCTTGAGTGCAAAATTATTCTTTATCTATATGTTCTCACCCCGAGACCATGCACATTTAAAAGCCACTGATGCACGAGCTGGCGCCCGCCTTTGTTCTAGAGTTCCTCGCAATGAGAGCCTAGGTAGAATAACCACATGAGCAATAACTTCCTCACCGTTCCGGAAAGTGTTCATCGTGGGAGGGAATAGGAACAAGTTACTTGGTTTCAGGATGGGTGATCGTGGTGTACTGAGCTATATTTCATAGTCTCGAAGGCTGCGTGTGCTGAGAGAACCAGTGCAGGGCAGAGCAAAACAGGGAAGACTTTAGGAAGCGGGCCGCAAACTTCGAGCTGCGCAGATTGTTTTGAATAACGATATGCACCGAGTTTGCAGCTGTTATTCTATTGATTCGACCGTTATTCCCCCAAACAGCAAGCCCTGGAATCTGCAATCTCGCAGCAATTAGTGGTTCACCTTCAAGCGACTTTCGTCCACTCCACTCTTGGTTGTCCATGACTATGGCCGAGTTCGAGTGCGCCATATGATGACATTCTTGTAGGCTGGGACTTCATATTTGAACACCGCTACCGGCTCGGCATGAATCTTTTTTGGATATTTTTCTTACCCTATTTTCTTTGGTATGAACCAGGTTGCACTATGAGGAGTGTCGTGCTGAGTGGTGTGTTTGGACAGAGTTGAAAGATGTTTAAGAAAGTGGCCTCTTGCTTTTTGTTTTGTATGGTACCGCTGCGATAGAAATTCATCGTATAGCAATTTTACAGGACAGATTTGAAGTTTGTTGAGAAGGCGTTCAGTGTGTGCATCATATGTTGAGTTGCGAATAGCACACACAGCCTTTTTTGCAATAAAGACAGTAGGTAGCAATATTTTGGATGTCATAAAAAGAGGGCGCTGTAGAATAACAACTTAATGGAAATGGGAAGACAAGAGAGTACTCTCATAATGGCGCAAGCAACGCCTGCGAGTTTGGAACTACGCATGTCGATGTGTTTATCCCATGTCAGATGTTCTTCAAATATGACGCCAAGACATTCAATTGAAGACGTTACTTCTAATTGTGACCTTCCGATAGTTATGCGGTTTGTAATTGTTGTGCGGTCTGGTGTTCCTAGGTTGAAATAAAACGTCTTTCGTTTTGTTCGTGTTGATGATTAATGAATTTACTCGGCACCATGTATTGAGTTTTTCTAATGTTTAACTACCTTGAGACAGACGTTTATTACAGGTAGAAGACGTGAATAATAAAGTTGTATCGTCGGCCTATGTAACGTATTTAGCGTGGGGAGCAATGTTTGTCATGTTATTGACATAAATATTAAATAACAGCGGCCGAAGAATGCTTCCCTGAGGCACTCCACTTGTAGCCATTATAACCATTTGGTGCCGGTACTGAATATAGCTCTTTATAAGACTTAAAATACCCTTCTAAAGCCACATATTTTTAGTTTTCTTTATTAATGTGTCATGTGTAATGCGATCAAATGCCTTAGAGAAATCTACGAACATTCCCAGTGTTAATAATAGTTCTCCATTTGTTTCAGAATATATTCGTTTTGGATTAAAACGACCATCTCAGTTGACCGATTTTTTCCTGAAGCCGAATTGGCCATAAGTAAGGATGTGCTGCTGTTCACAGAAGGAATTCATTCATACATAGATTAGTTTCTCGATTCCCTCGGAAATTAGCGGCAAAATTTATATTGGCCTGCAACTCGATAGTAGATTCTTATCGCCAACTTTATGTATAACAGTTACTTTCACAGTTAGCATTGCTTTCTGCAAGCGAGGTTAAAGACATGCTTAGTAGTAGAGAAATTACATCTATGATATATTTAATAGTACAATTTACAAGTCATCTACATCAATGCACTTGCTGTTCCAGAAATTCATGAATAGATTATGTATCTCTTGGGCAGTGGCAGGTCATAGAAATGCACTGTCAGATGGTTTTCAGATGGTCTACACTAGCAGGGTGATAACTGTTTACAAGAATTGTGAATAAAACATCAAAGGCGTTCGCTAATGAAGATCCTGACGTTGGTGTTTCATTTAAGGGTATCTCTTGAGACTGCTGTGCATTCCGAGTTATTCTCCCTAGCACATAATTTACCCTCGGGCAGACAACGCCGTTGCGTTTCGTTATCTGCCGGTTCAAACAGTTTTGCATGGATACCTCTTTAGCTTCTCTCAGGGAACTAGTTAACTTATTTCTGAAAGCTCTGAAGTCATTCCGGTTTCTTGTTTTCAAAAACTTTCTGTACATATGATTTTGTTTTATCTGGGATAACAAAGTCTTTGCGATTCAAAGTTTTATTTCTTTTTTCCTACTCGCTTTTGTTTTGAACGGAAAGTGTTAAATATAGGTCGATTTGAAGAGATATAGAAAGCAGTTATAAGCCAGGTCGGGATAAGTTGTATTGTATACCTCAGACCAATCAATGTTAAGTGCATCGCTTCGGATTTCTAAAAATGAGGACGGATTGATATCTTGAAATGAGATGCTATCCTCTTTATGAAACGATTGACGTGGACGTGTTTTATGAAAGTCAGCGATGAGAAATGCTGGGAAATGATCACTAATATATTGCCCAATGACGCCCGAAAGATAGTCAGACATGGGCTGTTTAATAACGAAGGCGTAGAACAGTGTTTAAATGTTCCAGACGCGAGGGGGCTCGGTTCTCGTGCACATACAGGCATTATATTCTAAATGCATTCCGAAATCACGTTGGCCAGATAATGTGTTTATTAAATTGATCTTCATATCGCCGCCTACTACCAATTTCGGCCCAGATTCGTTTGCTCAGCTCAAAAGAATATCCAGGAATATTAGAATGGTTGTTATATTGCCTCGTGCGTATCATACAGTATCAGATACTATGTGTCACTTTCAGTACGTAAAATACTCGTCCGTTCTATAGTGCACAGCATACTGGGCTACGGCATTACTGTTTGCGGACACTGCGCGGTACGCTGGAATATGAGGATCAAGACCATTTTGCGCTCATTGCTAAAAAATATAGGTTATGATCTAGACTTTGCTTCCAATTGCGATGTTTTTAAAGCACTTTGATTTCCAAATTTTGATCAGCTTCTGAAGAAAACTGTCGTCCTTAAATATTTTTGGAAAAATTAATACAATACTATTTATGTTCCAACGCGGCCTCTTCCACCTAAGCAAAGATACTGCATAACTCGGTGGTCTGCAAGATATGGGAAAAAAGTTAGAGATTGTTACGTTCCACTGTTATTTAACAAGTTAACGCCTAGCATTGTTCGAGCTGAAACAAAAAGTAAACTGCAAAATATGTTGAAATACGCAATTGAATAATATGTTAAGGGCTTTTGTACCATATTATATGTTTTCCACATAACATCTTGGCGATTCATGTGTCATACAGTGAAATAAATGCGAAGAAATGAATTTACATCATGAGTTGATACGTTACAGATGTTTTGATATGTTCGAAGATATCTTTCATGTTTCATTTATATGGATGTAATATTATCTGATTTTCTTGCACATATTACTACATAAAAAGCATTCACCTTGAAAGTAGACTTGTACAGTTTGTGTATCTCTTTGTTTTCCATCCCAAAGCAACGTTATATATCATCCTTTTCCGTTGTATAAATATTTAATCATGCCTCGCTTATATTTGCGTGTTTCCGCTGCCCGTCAGGATCTGCAGTTCAAGCCTATGAGGCTTTGGCAGGCCAGTTATTTGTACTTACTCGATGTTTAGGAAATGAAGTACTAGTATTATTATTTATCGAACGACAAAACATGCGCACCGGTGAACGAAGGCACATATTCAAGCAGGAAAATGCAAGCTCCTTACTTTGAAGTCGGCATTAGCATTCAAGTGTAGCTTTCTGTGCTTAATATGCTTAATATATTTTTGTATTAAACACTGTTCATTGCTGCGGATTTCGCAGTTTCTTTTAGGCACTGTTGTATGCATATCTCTTCTGTACCCCCCTTACACGATGCCTCCCTTGAGGCCTGTAAAGTATTGTAAATCAATAAATAAAATAACCTATCTTGCGCAGTGGGACTTTGCTATTGCTATTATAGTCCTGATGAGCACAAGGCGGGATTCGGAATCTCTGGAGCTCTATTCCTGAGTTGTTCGCGCTATTAGCCTAAAAGAGACCGTTTAGCTCCGGGTAACTGAACCCGTTCTGCATTATTTAAGCACAGTATCCGGCCACTGCATAGGCGGGACTGATAGATCTGAGATTCAATCGGCTACTTTTTTCTTGTCTAAGGCGTTTCGTGAAATTCTCTTCTTCCTTGCGCACTAGGCTGATTACCTGAAATAGATTTCCCGAGATCGCTCATTGTTATTCGAATGGAAATTCACTGGGGCGCATCATGATAACACAGAGCAAGGCCATTATTTAAATCAACGAAGATTAAAATACGTTTACGTGATGTCAAAAGACATTAAATGATCAAGAATTCCTTTGCTAGATCATTACGTACTCTTGAATATTGATGGCAGTGGAAAGAAAATCACGTAATGAGCTTATGGACAATAAAAAGCACCGCCAATACTCTGCCACAAATAGCGCAGCCAGAAAATTCAGGAAAAGTTCGAAATCATAGTTAACCTTCAGGACGCGGGTCCAATGGCTAGCGAAGCAAGCATTTATTGAAGCGAGAGTTTTTCTTTGTACGATGAATGCACGTTGAGCGGATATTTAACTTCTGATCTTCATTACGCTATTTCCTGACGTCGAGTTGTTCGTTCCGTGCAAAGTTTCTTATTTACTTTTCAAATCAGGTTTTTCAAGGATGGGCTGCCTTAAATACCCGTCTAAGCATGGCCTCCTGCGAACGCCTTCCCGCTTCTTTTCAAAGAAAAATGAAAAATTAATGATGTTTCCCGTTCTCATTTATTAGGACCTTTTTATTTAAAGGTATAACTTTAAACGCCCCGTTCACCGAAAATGCGGCGCTGGCGTGGGAGCCGCCGTTGGAATTTCGAGCGAAAAATGCCGAGCATGGCGCTGGCAGGCGGTAGCTGGTAGCCGGTAGCCGCGCAGTGACTGGACGTAGGGTTACCTGACATTACGCTTGGCTGGAGCTGCCAACTCTGGCCTCTTCTTTCACATGCGAAGGTGACATCAGAATCAGGACACATTGAACACGCAGGCGCTTTAATACGGCTTGGTTAAATAGGAGCTTTTTATGCCGGTGTAGCCTACACTATCACGTCATACTCCAATATTCGGAGCCTAAGCGTCTGCTTTAATGTTTTCAGACTTCCTTAGTTAGGAATAAAATGCGCTCTGGCACGGGCATATTAGCATGTACCTGAGCTACAACAATAACAAAAATTAGCGGACATTCTACTTTCCTATGGAGAGCATGCATTAAAAAAACAACTACTAAATCAACATTGCTGCGTAGCGCTGGGCTCTGCAAATGCTGCCGTTGGGCCGTTCTCGTTTTTTGCTAACGAGTAATTCCCACAGAGAAGTCGAATATCTACGGAGATTAAGTAAATCTTGGTTACCCCAAAAACCAAGAAGGGCGCACCGCAATTTCTATTAGTGTAAAAGAAGAGGTTTGGGGGCACATTTTTGGAATTACGGTTCCATTTTCAGCTGTAATAACGATTTGTAGTGACTGGTGGTGAGGAACCTGGTGTGTCCAGAAGAAAACTGGTATGACAAGTCCATCGATCTTCATCACAAAAGAGAAAGGAAGAATTAAATTAGCACTTTGTCAGAACTCTCATGTAGAACTTTTCCGTACCATACACCTGGTGATAATCATTGTGTTCACGAGTGTTGTCTTTGCTTACTGTATTGCTAACAATTAATTACTTCCCCTACTTCCTTGCTTTCATAGCTCATTTCGTAACTGCAACATAATCATAAGGTTCCTTAATCGCCAAAGTCACCTTAGCACTATCAATGTAGGTCCTCGCCCGTCCCAACGCTTTTAAGTGCGTGTTGAGGGTGTGGGTCTGCGCGCAAAAGTAAGGTTTAGCCACATCGTATTTAGTGGCAGGTTCCTTCTAATGCCACTGGCATTCATTATTCTTCTTGTGCCAATAGAGCTTTGGCATCCACTCCTGCCGTTTTTATTAAATAACTGGCTGTTCATTTGTGCAAAGCGTCCCCAGAAGGCTTCCTCACATGAAATGAACCTTAGGCATATCATATTTTAATGCAGAAAGTGGGAAAATCATACGCTCTAAGGAAAAGCGTTGACTTGTTATGAAAGTGAGACAAGCGAAACCCATCGCATAAGGCAGGCCTTTCGGAGGAAAGTAGCTATTAGAAGTTTGCACTGAGGGACTCTGATTCTGTCTTTTATTAGCACGTATTCATGCTCATGGCTAATTCAATGAAAAGTGTTTTGTGCGTTATAAGTGTCTTCAACATGGCTTGTAAGTTTGGTGCCAGACTCTAGCGAACCTTACGATATGGGCACGACAGTAACCACCGCAACAATAGAATGCAAGGTTTTACGCTGTAAAAGACTCTGGTGTTTATTTTTTCACCGTACTGAGAGCTGCGAGTAGCGAGAGGAATGTTTAAAGCGTGTACTCTTCTAACACGCTGCTAACAATCTAGAAGAAGTGCGAGAGCTTGACTCCTTCACGCGACCGCTCGCTTACAATGGTTGTTTTCTGAAAGTGAGACACAGTATCATGTGGTAGCAAGGCAGTACTAAAATTGTGGACAATATTATTTACAAACAAATGACTACGCAATGTTTTAAATTTTATTTATTTTTATATAGTACGCGCACTATATAAAAAGTGCTTGCATATAGTGCAAGCACTACAGTGCTATAGTGCTTGCACTACAGTAGTATAGTGCAAGTATATAATTAATTGTGATAACCTCTAAAAAGAAACTTAAAGCAGAAGCGAAAATGTAATTTCACTGCTTGCCTTGAAAGCAGGTGGAGAAATATATTATGCGCGTTTCCATAAATAACTTCATTTGCAGCTATTCGCATTCCGGTACTCTATTGTCTTTTGTAGGCAATATGTTCTGTTTCACGAATATTAATGTTTTATATGTCTTTTGCGACCCGCATTACCTTCTGTCTCATTTGCCTTATCAATGACTCTGGGGCCAAGCGTCACTTCCCTTCCCGTTTTTTCCCCATCGCGGTGGTGCAGAAGTTAGGATGCTCAAATGTGCCCGATTATGCGCGGGATCGAATCCCTAGCACGTTGTCCGCTTTTCGATGGAGCCGGAAAGTAAGGCGATCCTTTGCTTTGCGATACAAGCGCGCGTTAAAGAACCCCAGGTGGTAGTCCTGAGCTCTCCACTACGGCGCCTCTCATAGCCGAACTCGTTTTGGGGTGTTAAACCCCATAAACCAACCAATCGAGCTTCCCATTTTCGGTCTTATATAAAGTAATGGGAATGAAACTTGTTAAGGGCTACTGAAGTGAACTAGGGAATTTTGTTCCTCGCAAAGCTACTCGATGATCAAGCGACCTCATAGGGAGGCCTTTCTTAGGGACCGCAGTGTGGAATCGAAACTAAGACAGCAGAAAAGTGTGCTTGCGACGTGGCCGAAGTAAGTAAAATAAAACGCCGAAGGGACGCGAGCAGATGGGGAACAAGCCTCGCCGGGAATGGGGACAAGGAGGTGGGAGAGGAACGAGGAGATAAAGCGTTCTCGGAAGATATCCCCAGGAGGATTAAATTTTATACGAGCCACCACCGCCGGCCGCGTAGCTCTGCACGGCACGACCGCACTTTGTAGACGGTATAGCAACGGCAAAAGAACTGGGAGAGGAGGAAAAATAGGAAGGAGGGAGGAGAGAAGATGGGGAAGGCGCACTCAGCCCATTACGGGGAACAAGGTAAAAGCCTGAGCCTTGGGACAATAACGAAGCTCTTTTGCCGGTTGAAGACATCGCCGAGCACAACACCAATACTCCGACCACTTTCCTTAGTCTCCCTCTCTCTCTTTTTTCTATTGGATGAAAGGAGCGCTGTGCAACCCGGTAGAAGGCTGCCTCGCAAAGGCGAAGCAGTGGAAAAGAGGGGGAGGGCTGATCGTGGGTACAGCGATATCTCGTTGAGGCTTTTGGAACACAACACGCTGCCAAGTACGCAAGGGGCGAGCAACTTAGGTACGGCTGTATTCGCTTCCCTTTGCAACCTCTTAGTCTCCAAGTAATCTTTTTTTCTTCATGCTGGCCTTTGCCTTCTTCCGTGTGGTGGCTTACCTAACTTCCACTGGCTGCTATAGCAAGAGCGGGCTTAGCTCTGCGCCGCTTGTGTTAAGGCTATTGCGCACCGGCACCTCGTCAGATCGGAACGCTTTGTCGCGATCCTCTTTACCTACTTTCTGAGTTCGATCATTAGACCTTGTGCGATTCCTTCCTTTTTCGACCCAGAGGTAAGAAAATGAAGAGACGCTTGAACTGCCGCGGAAAGTTGGTTTGGCCCGAGAGGCCAAATGGATGGGGCTCGTAATAGCCTCCTATAGATAATTCGATGGCGTCTGGCGCAAGGGAGACGAAAATTAGAAAAGAAACAAAAAGTAGTGGTGCAAGAGGCTAAACAGCACCGGCGTCCGGATAGGTGGGTTACTAGCTTCATCTCATCATTGCCGCTTTTCCTTTCTTCTTGTCAGAGGTTTATTGCTTTTGTCACCTTTTCACAAACGAAGTCTTTTAGTCTAGCATGCTGCCTAATGTTAGCAAACTGTGCGCTACATTTTACGCGCAGACTTTAATGGATAATTTCGAAATAGTCAGTCAACTTTCAATAGTTTTTGCGCCCCGTATCTGAACTTTCTTTTAAGGTCTATCTCAAGTTAAACGGTTTACCTTCACAAGCGTAGCGGAAAGCGTGCAATCTTGGTGAAGAATTGAGAGACCGCACTGAACATAAAGAGGCCCTTGTCGGTAGTGTGGAGGCTATAGCTCGATAATGAGTGTTTCTTGGCAATAAACCCTCCACTGCGAGAAGAGCTTATTGATTGTATGATGTTTTAAAGAGGCGGATAAGCCACGACGGCTCTGCCGCATGCGATAGCACTGAATTAAGCGATTCGTGTGCGGTTCCACACGTTCAACACCGGCTGCACTCATCACTGTGTTGTAGTTATATCTCAAGATCGAACAATATAAAATTGATATTTTAAGCCATCCAGTTTGTTAAAAAAGAGCTGTGACATCCAGTTTCCGCAGCGTGTTCATTGTACTTAACCTTATACTGCATCTCAATTTTAATTTCCTTCTTGTTGCAGTTGTGTATAGGAGACGTACTAAGATCTGCTGCGTACTGCTCTAGGATACGAATCCCTACAAATCTTTCCTCATTCTAACGCGTCGTAAACAACTCCATTCTGCAGTATAACAGATGATGCGTCTGTAGACTTGGCAAGCAATGTAAAGTGCCCAAGATTTATCTACCGACTTCATATGTTTTCAGTATTCGTCTTTATGTTGCCATTCGAGAAGCTCATTTGAAAGCTTGGTATGCGCATGGGATGGCATTATTGTGTACAGTACCCTCCAAACTTCCGAAGCGTCAGCCTGTATATTTTTTAGGCCTACTTCAGTGCTGACTCGGCACTTTGTTGTTCTCGCCAGCATTCCAACATATCCTTCTCTCGTATCAAGCACCTGCACGCGAACACGTCGCAGTCAGCAGCACACACACCTTCGTTCGCCACAGACGCGCTTGTTTTTTGTTCTTCCTATCTTCGGCGAGTCAGTTTTGAAAGTGCACGGGCACGGTCGTGGTAGCATCGAAGTCGTAAACAGAACCGCCGGTTGAATGGCGACGTTATATAGCAAAACGAATTCGCTTTCGTTCGCGCAGTTGCAGTTTTTGGGAAGACAAAAGGAATTCGATATCGCGCGTTTGTTTCGAAAGCAGCGCGTTGAGAAATGACCTCCCTTTCTCTGCGCACCGCCTCGCTTCAAAAAACGGTCCCTCGGCATCCCTTTGTTTTCCTCTTGGCAGAATGGGACTCCAGGGGAACGCAACGAAAATGGGGAGGCGGAGGGGGCTATGAAAAAACGTGAACCAACAACTGAAGAAAAAGAAAAGAAATTAAATGCTAGAACGAGGGCGGCTGCAGCGCATGTAGGATTCGTATGCATACAGCCTGGCCGGCCCAGCAAATCGAGTGTTTTAAGCTTCTGAAGTAGAAAAATAACGAAAGTGTTGCTGTATTTTGTATACGATAGGGATGTGTAGCATTCCTCACCTCTTTTATTATTTTTATTACTATTCTTTTTTTTCAATCGCGCGCGAAGTCAAGATAGTACCATTCCCATGCACTCATGAGAACAAACTGCAGTAGTGAACAAATGAATGCGACGTTTTATTTTTAGAAGTCTTGCACATGAGTTTGATGGGAAGATAACGCCATACATATTACAGAAGCGCAAATATGGTTCAAATTTATCGTCATTTTTGGTTCTAATTTGTTGCCAGGGCAAATTTGTTAACTCTTTTCTGCACTCGGTGACTCTTACATTGTATTTTTTATTGATCCATGGGACATTAATTTCAAAAATAACTCCTTAATCTAATGTATCGTTGTGACAGCTTGACGTGCAAGCCTTGTTCGTTGATTATTGCTTTACAACTCCGGCGCATGCAGGCCCTAAAACGATCTTTTAACGCCTAGTCTTTTTCTGCCCGTTTTGACGTCACCTGGCCGAGATTCACCTCGACGCTGCTAGCCTCTTTGTAACTCTGACAGTGCACATACCTAATGCAAGGATGTTTAATTCAAATAATAGCAGCACATTGGATTGGACACCTGATAAGAATAGCACTCCTCCTCGTCTAGCAATTTTTTGCAAACGTAAAATAATGTTTCGGGTCGTCTTTGGGTTTACACTGACGCCCAAACGCCGAGATTATTGCGTGCCTATGAAAATTGTAATATTTCCGACAATTAGCTTATAGACCTCCTGGATCACTATTTCTTGAATTTGATCAAGGAGACAAACTCCACGAAAGGACAATTAACGCAAAGTTCCAGAATCTGTGGCTGAAAGCGAAAACTGGATGAAGAGGTTAAGGCAAGGTTCGTTTGAGGCAAAGGGCATAACAAATACTGTTATTTCCACATCATGCTAACTTAACTTCGTCTAGCAAAGGCACTAATTTTAGACGCTACCTATAGAAATTACCTATTCATTTGCTTATTTAATCTGGGAATCCCTATTTTTTTCACAAGTGGGCAAGTATTGAGCTGCACTCGGGTCGTTATCTCAAGACATTGCACATGGCGCTTATCTGCTTGAGGCCACTTTATATCTTGATAGTAACGACAATATCTTTGCAAATAATATTAACACAGACCGATAATTTTCTCAGCTATCTAAATATCCTTCCCTAAATTTGCGACCCTTCAAAATATGCAAAGCCATTGCGTGCATTATTCTAAAGAGCAGTGAAAGCTGATGGTGTTTCATGCTAGAATTGTGCTCATGAATATTTGCCGTTCGAGCAATGGAGCTGACGCTAAATCTAGGTCGTTGTGTATAAAGGTGTGCAGTGAAACATTTATCTCCAGAATCTCTCATTTGAAAAGGAAAATAATGTAATTATTATTTGGGACAGGCGGAAAGTGGACGTATCGGGAACAACACATGCAAAGGCAAGCGTGAAAAACAGACTGAAATGAGATCATTACCACCAGAGCAAATACTTGATCAAGAAAAGGTCATTTGTGCTCCACTCTAGATCCAAGAATAGCAAACTTTGACTAACATTACAAAGGAAGAAGATGTATATTTTTCTTCATTGCTCAACACTGGCTCTTAAGAGCACAGGTTGCTTCAGAAGGTTTTCACCGATAGCAATACGGACTATATGCATATCACCTCTGTTCATGCACTAAAGCTGTTCTATCGCTATTGGTCATGAATATTATAATAAGCCAAAGTTATCCATTAATGAAGATGGGAATGAATATATTTTGCCACTGAGTACATGAAGAGCAGCGTAGCTTTGAACTCATGTTTGGTACTCAGCGACGGGGAGAATATTGGCGGATACCATTTTCTATCATAACACCCGGATGAAACAATTGCCTCCATGCTGAACATGAGGCTAACCCAGCCTGAAAAAAACAAACAAAAAAACATCACCACCATCATTATTGCCTACTTACAGCAAAAATACTAAATGTGACAATATTTGCTGTGCATACACGTGTGCTTAGACTTCACGCGTGACTTCAGGAGGCTAGAGTTAGGGGTTAGAAGGAGGTGGACACTGACCCCTGTATTTGAGCCCTCATAGACATACCTATTACAGCCCGACTTGGCTAATTACAATTACAAGCGACGGGAGGTGTAAAACAAAAGGAACCCATATAAAATCCCCCGCTGATTCATCATTTCCGCTGTTCATCTAATGAACCAACATATTTGAAGCTAAGGCACTTTAAGGCGAATAGATAATCGAATAGGAACAATTTAAACGAAGTTCATAAGAGGTTAATGAATAACGCATTACTGTGCGCGATTTCCTATTCCGACGTGAGGGGAGTGAAAGAATGTTTACGCGTCAGGCGATACCAGAAAAAGATCTCAGAGACAACACTGGTAAAATTCATGGGCGAAACGTGAGCGTAGAAAGCTTGCATCACACGGTGTAAAGACACCGAAAAATGCGGTATATATATTTTAATCGCTAAAAACGTATGTTCTTTCAGCTGTGAAAAAGGCACTAAAAAGTCTCCACGATTTTGAATAAAGGCTCTCTGTGCATAAACGACGCGAGCTATAGAGGTCATTACACGCCCCGAAAGAAGATCGCCATAGTAACAGTTCACGGCTCGCGTACACTCTCCTTGCAGCACGATACACAGTTGTAGGCTGCAGACCTTCTGACACCTTTGAGTAATTGCCAAAAGCTGTATCTGAAACCGACTGGTCTTGCTACCGTAAAAACGTCTCTTTCAACCTTCGCCTTCTTGGGCAATTCCTGAAGCCACAAGTGCTACTACAAACACCAAAAGCTCCATACCCCAAAGCGTGGCGAGGTTCTTGCACCTTTTTACAAAGAGGGCGTGGAACACAATGATTGCGCAGAGGCGTATTCGGGAAACGTTCTGTTGCAGGGCCTGGCTATTTGGGACTGCAAAGCCTCGATAGTACGAAAAACCCGCTCTAAAGAATGATCGTGCTATTTCGCCTCATTTCGACAGTGGGCCACAATATTATCCTGCGCATAGCGTTCAGAGATTTATAATACTGACCTTGCTGATCGTGCTACTAGTAAGCCGTTGCAGTTTCTCTAACCGGTAGGAATGAACAGATATAATGGCCCCCATGCAGGTGTAGGTTTCGCATCTAGAGCACATCTCTGCAGCTCGGTCTATACATTTGCTCAGAATGCCTTATAGAGAAGCAGCTTAGGCGTGAGAGCAACTCTTTTTTACTATTTTGTTCGGAAATAATGTTCCTCAAACATAGCTGTATGTCACTCATAAAAACAGTGCGGTAAGCAAGCAGCCTATCAAGGTGGCTGCACTGCGTATGCATACTAACGATGAAAGTAGCGGCTTCTTTTGAATACCGAATGGAGGCGACGAACTCTATACAGACTCTTCACAGGTAATATAGCTTAAGTATTTGATCTGCCACGCTAATGGAGTAGATATTTATTTTTTTTTCACAGGAGAAACAGCGGTGTGTTAACGTCCCGCGTAGTGCTTGCATAAAAATGTGGTCTTGAAGTGACGCTGCGCAGTGCCTTTGTTGGCGGATCTGTTGATAAATATGATCACCAATTTTACAAATAAATGATGAAAAACTAGGCTGACTCTAAAATTTGGGGCGTATGAACACAAGAGACTCCAATAGTTTTGCGTCCACCTAATAGTTATCCACATATTGTGGGCCTATACAGTAATGACGCTGACGGCAGCAAATCGGTAAGTGTAGCGTTAAAAGGCAGTGCACAGTGCCTGCGACGCAGATATATATACTGCAATGTGAACAGAACCTGAAGGTGTGTGGCAGTTTATTGCTTTCGTTTAGCCTCCCTAATGAAAGCAATATGCTGTCCTCTCATACGCGAACTTCGACGCGAGTGTTCTGGAAAGACTAAGTCAATTTTATAAGAATGAATTTTCAAGAACAGCGACAACAGTTGCCCGAGTGGCAATTCAGGCCAATGTGCCAGTCATTGTCTCGTCTCCAAAAGGAGCCAAAACGAATTTCGCCCTCTCTGCTAAAGACAATAACTGTGAAATGTAAAGAAATAACTGAATAAGTGGGTAAAAACATACTCCTACGCCGAGCTCGAGCGTTGAAGGAGAGGGAAAAAGGAAAAGGGGGAGGTTTCGAAGCCACGTCTCCAAGAGCCACTCCAATGTGATTGGCAAACGCCCGAGTGATTTCTCAGAGAATTGAAGCGCCCTTCTTTCTCCTCCTCTTCCTGGGCCGGTTCCACCACCGCCCTATGCCGGGTAGCACTGGCGCGAGAGAAGGAGATGAGAGAGCCAGGACCCGCGGCTATCAGAATATTGATGAGACTTCCAGTGCAGCTTCGAGGCACAATCAGCAAGTGAGATGGCGGGAAGGCGCATCTACACTCTCACACACCCCCCTGAGCACCTACTCATAAAGAACAGGGAGAGGAAAAAATTGACGCATTGAGATATATACGAATAAATATATGACAAGAAACAAATAGCAGTATGAATATAAAGGCGCAATAAATATCACCGTGGCGTCCCTTCCGTCGTCGTCGCCGTCTTCGAGGAATGCCAAGAGCACCACCACACAAAAATGAAGTAAAATAAATTGCTGTTTTTTTTTCACCCCTCCACCAAAATGGAAAGAAGCAGTGGGGCGGATGGGTGGTCTGAAAGACGCAGAGAAGCAAAGGTGGGAGAAGATCGAGAGGACAGGTTTTGTTTAGAAAACGGAAGACCACCGCCGCCGGAACTGAACGGTGCGCCGACTTGTCCGTTCCCCTACAGGCTTCCTTTTTGGCGCTTTTACACTCGGCGTCTCACGCTTGGGTGCCCACAAGGGTGCGTGTGATGCTATGGGCTATGGGAGTGGGCGGCCAGCGTTCGATAAAAAAAAGAAGAGGTCGGATAAATCCACAAGAGAACGGCGAAAGGCAAAACGATGGCGTAAACGGAATTCGGTACTGGATGGAACGGACCAGGCAGAACATGACTGCCGATGCCATTGATAGATGGAGCGGGCCCCGATCGCCACGGATGGGCGTTTTGCAGATCGGACGGCTGAATATGCAGCAAAAGGAAGAAAAGCGGGGATAAAATGAAAGGAACGTCGAACGCACCCTATATGCCTCGCTGAAGACGACGGGAGTAAAAAGAGAACTGTGAAGCTTGAACCGGGTGCGAAAAGAAAAAAAACTGCCGTAAAGTGCAGAAGCTAAGAATTGAAATTGCAATCTCGTTTTTACTCTATGCTGCTTATAAAATTCAGTTCCGACATGCGAAACGTCGGTGCGGTTTCGGTGAAAAAGTTTGTCAGCCTATTATAGGTAATTAGGGGAATATGCTACACTGCCTCTTCGTAGTAACCCAAAATGACTTAAAACCATTTGTTGGAAAAGTGGTGAGTGATAATTTGCCTTCAACCCTGCTAGCATTCTTTACTCATTACACTTGCTCAACATTTTCTTTTCACTCAAGATACACGAAGATTTGTCTTGCCAGTACTTTTCACCCCCCCCCACCGGACTATTCTTATCACAACAGCGGCGTTACTTTCCTCATGAATGACTGGGAATTGTAATTTGTGGGATAGTAATGAACAAGGCAACAAACTAGAAACTTTGTTTGCGATTTACTTGACCACAACGCGTGGTGAGAACTAGCACATTCAATATTAAGAAAAAAAAAATAAATGAATGTACTGTCCACAGAAGTTTTTAAATATTTTGTATTTGGGAACATAAAATATTGGCGTTACACTCTGGCCACATGAACGGCTCCTATCTATCCGCCATTCTGTCAAGTGAAGCGAGATATTCAACAACTGCGTCACATCAATCATGAGCTTCTAAGCGAATACTCCGGTTTCTAATTCGCAGTTAAACGGTTTGGAATTTAGACGATCGTATCTTATACCCCAGGTTCATTACTAGAGTTTCACAAAGTAGAATAGTCTTCAAACGGTGCTGCCTACAAGTTTTCAGTGAAATATGCATACCATTTGTAATGATCAAAAATAATAAAATTACCGGAACGTACCTGATTATTCTGTCCGTATTTCGAAAGTTTCGAAAGGTCCTCGGCTTCAGCCGCATGTTCAGTGTCGCTTTGATGAGAAGGCTACATTTAAAGTTCAAAGATTTCTGTTTTAAATGATCCACGACTACCCGAATATGCTACAGTAGCTGCTATACTTCACCGCAACACGATCATTACTGCAGTGGTGCACGCTTTACAGGCAAGTGGGCAACCATAGAACTGTTCAGAAATCGCAGACCAGTACACCCGTATCGCTTCCTCTAGAGGTTTGTGCATTTACCGCCCCAAAACGACATCGGAACACGTGTAATTTTCTAAACGTCTCAAACTTTACTTTGACGTGGTTTGTGACAGCTGTTTAGTCAGGGTGTCCATTGAAGTCTTGTTTGGACTAGAAGACTGATCTCACAAAACCTGCGATTGCCCAATGGAGGGCTTCAGAAAATTTTGACTCCCTGGCCTTCTTCAGCAAGGACGGACATCGCTTAGTACACGACGAGCTTGCTTTTTACCTCGATCGAAACTCCATCGAAACATGGCCGTCTTGGCCGATATCGAACACTATGTCTAGGGTTCCCAGTCGAGTGCCGTAGGTACTAGGCTACCGTGGCTTGGCCATTACATTCAAGTCTTTTGGGATACACATCTCTGTGTTAAGCGTGCTGAAAGCTGTAGATGGCATGCGGGTACAGCCCATGTAACGTCAGTAGTCGACAACATGTACGCAGATTGTCAATAGCCAGCCAGTGCCGCTTATGATGACTAAGATTTGGTTTGGCGACTTCAGAAATGTGAACGAAACGCAATTTTGACACCGCCGTCAGGTTTTCATACACTAGTAATGTGGACAAAAGGTTCTTTTGATATCTTGTTTTGCATTGGCACATTAGAATGTTAGCTTTTATGATGTATGTTCAAGGCCTCGCAGAGTTGCAGTGGTCAAAGTTACGCGTCCGCGATCACCCGTCAAGACTTTTGCCACTTGGGTTTGCCAACGATAAAGTAAGAATACTAACACTGGGGAGAGGGCAGGAGATTGAGCGCTGAAATAATAGGCGCTAGACAGCGACGACAGAATACTTCCTGCTACCCCATGCATTTGTACTGAGCGTGGGAAAGTGACGGAGAACATCTGGATATCCAGCTATTTTTTTTCAGCAGATTCGTAAGAAAGACTCCCCTGCAGGTGCCAAGAAGCTGCGTCACATGTGTTAATCCAAAAAGTCATGCAAACGTATAGTACGCACCAGCAGTTCAGTGAGAAATGTATTATTATTATTTCTTTTTTCGTCATGTGCTCTGCAATTTTCTGACTGTGTATATAAGACATGCTACTCGTTGATTTCTTTCTTTCCGTGACATTTTCCGTCTCAGTTTCATTTCATGTGTTATTTGTTTCTTTTTTTGTGTTCTATATGTGGGTGTAAAATGTTTGTGTGCATTGTCATTTTTTTTTTTTTGCTGCAGCACGAAGACCACATGGCTGTTCCTGCGCACATTAAAGAAAGATTTATTATTATTATTATTATTATTATTATTATTATTATTATTATTATTATTATTATTATTATTATTATTATTATTCTGTATTTCTAGCCTGTGTTTTCGGTACCACGCACTTGTTGTGCCTGGAATGGTTGTTTATTTTATGTATACTTCTATATTACTATAGTCAATGGCAGTCATTTGTATTTTTCTTTATCTATCGCTTTTGTTTTCGTCATGTGCTCTACAATTCTCACACCATGTAAACAAGACATGCGGGCCATTGATTTCTTTTTCTCCGTGTCTCTTTTCGTCTCCATTTCATTTTATGTGTTATTTGTTTTATCTTTTGTGTTCTATCTCTGTGTGCAAAAACTTCTGAGTGAGTGCAGTTTGTTATTTGTGCTACAGTACGAAAACGATATGGTTGTTTTTGCGCACTATAATAATTGATTGATTGCTTATATTGTTATTATTATTATTATTATTATTATTATTATTATTATTATTATTATTATTATTATTATTATTATTATTATTATTATTATTATTATTATTATTATTATTATTATTATTATTATTATTATTATTATTATTATTATTATTATTATTATTACTATTATTATTGGCGTTACGTTCGCAAGCGTTCCATTAAATCAGATTTAAGTATCAGCTTAGTTGACTCTCAGGGTTCGGAAGTTCGGGATGTTGCCGACAGTTTTGCACAACATTTTTCATCCGTTTACAAACATCCACATTGTGATTCCGTTTGCCTCCCATCTGGTGCACTATCTAATTCCATTCTCTTTGACGAGGAGTTGATAACTGAGAGTCTTAAGCGTCTGAGACCATCTTTGTCTCCTGGACCTGATGGCATTCCAGCTGCCATAATAAAAGCCTTCAGTTATATCTTCGTACCAGTACTGACTGCCATATTTAATAACTGTTTAAAAAATGCTGCCTTTCCTCGCGTGTGGAAAATGGCAAGCGTGTTTCCTGTCTTCAAGTCTGGAAACAAATCTGATGTTTCCAATTATCGTCCGATTTCTCTTCTATGTGCAACCTCTAAGCTGTTCGAATTAGCTTTGCACAGCGTACTTTCCTTCCATCTCAAACATATCATAGTACCGAATCAACATGGCTTCATGTCGGGCCGCTCTACTTCTACCAACCTTGTCACGTTTATGACGTATGCCTCTGCAGCTGTCCTTCAGAGGGGTCAGGTTGATACTGTGTACTGTGATATGAGCAAAGCTTTCGACGTTGTTACTCACTCACTACTTCTTGAAAAACTTCTACTCTCTGGCGTTGAAGTCTCACTCGTAGCCCTCCTACGCAACTATCTCCTTGATCGCTTCTGCTTTGTCGGTGTCAATGGACAGACTTCTTTCGTTTACCCTGCAACGAGTGGAGTTCCTCAAGGTTCAGTACTAGGCCCGCTTCTCTTCTCCGTTTTTATTAATGATGTTTCCGCGGCGATAAAGAACTCCTCGTTTCTTTTTTATGCTGATGATATAAAAATATTCAAGGTAATACATTCTTTTCAAGATTGCGTGTTGTTGCAATCGGACATATCTGCTTTTTCTGATTGGTGTGCGATGAATCGACTTACCCTCAATTCTTCCAAAACTAGGGTTGTGTCCTTTACTCGTAAAACACATAGCTTTCTCTACCATTATTCTGTGAATTCCGTGCTGTTGGATAGGGTTGATGAAATTAATGACCTTGGTGTACTTTTTGACCGCACCCTCAGCTTCTCCTCTCACATTAACCGCATTGCTCAGCGGGCTATGCGCACACTCGGATTCGTTTGCAGACTTTCGAGAGAGTTCCATACTCCACTTCCGTTCCTAAAACTGTACCTGTCCATATGCCTGCCGGTCTTGGAGTATGCGTCGGTTGTTTGGAATGGCACTTGCAAATCGAACTTGGACAAGGTTGACAGAGTACAAAAAAAATTTTTACGGATATTTCATTATCGCTTTCCTTGCGCAACTTCCCCCTCTCGCTCCACCAGGAGCGCCCAACTGAATCTTCCTACCCTTCACTGCCGTCGTATCAGACTTGATATCATATTTCTGTACAAACTCCTTCATGGCCACATTATGTGCCCTCAGCTCTTAGAGTACATCCTACTGCGCGTTCCGCGAAAGAGCATGAGGGAATTCAGACCATTTCAGGTTTCTCCTCTTCATTCCCACTCCCCTCTGGACAGGATGCAGTGGTTATTTAACTCTTTTTGTCCTCACCTTGACATCTTCCAAAACTCGCTCTGTTCATTTACATTGGATGTTCGTAGCGTTGTATTCTAAATAGTACTTTATCACTTAAAACTCCCACTTTCTAGCCTTAAATTGTATTTACTTCACTTCTTGCTTTTTCTCCTGTTCAATGCTGTCTGTATCGTGAACTACTTTTTATCCGTTTCTTACTTATATTTCAACTTTAAACTCTATATTCGAATCTTACTGCCCCTTGTTCAATTTTACTTCTTTATTGTATTATTCTGTATTTCTAGCCTGTGTTTTAAGTACCATGCACTTGTTGCGCCTGGAAGGGTTGTTTATTTTATGTATATTTCTGTATTACTATAATCAATGTCAGTTATTTGTTGTTGTTTTTTTTTTGTCTTCTATCTACCGTTCGTTTTTTTTTTCTTTATTTCCTGGTGTGCTAAAAAATTCTCTCACTGTGTATATAAGTGATGCTACTCATTGTTTGCTTACTTTCCGTGATACTTTTCGTCTGTTTCATTTCATGTATTATTTATTTATTTTTTTGTGTTCTCTTTGTGTGTGTAAACATGTTTGTGCTTTTTCATTTTTGTTTCTTTTTTTTTATTTGTGCTGCAGCACAAAGACCACATGGTTGTTCCTGCGCACATTAAATAAAGATTGATTGATTGATTGATTATTATTATTATTATTATTATTATTATTATTATTATTATTATTATTATTATTATTATTATTATTATTATTATTATTATATTATTATTATTATTATTATTATTATTATTATTATTATTATTATTATTATTATTATTATTATTATTATTATTATTATTATTATTATTATTATTATTATTATTATTATTATTATTATCATTATTATTATTATTATTATTATTTGCCTGGAATGGTTGTTTATTTTATGTATATTCTATTGCTATAATCAACGTCAGTTGTTTTTTTCTCTTTCTATTTTTTTTCGTGATGTGCTCTACAATTCTCTGAATGTGCATATAGGACATGCTACTCATTGATTTCTTTCGTTCTGTGACACTTTTCGTCTCAGTTTCATTTCATGTGTTATTTGTTTCTTCTTTTGTGTTCTATCTGTGCGTGTATTTTCATTTCTTTTTATTTGTGCTGCAGCACCAAGACCACATGGTTGTTCCTGAGCACATTAAATAAAGATTGATTGGTTGATTATTATTATTTATAGCTATCCTGGCAGGCTCATGCATTTGGTTCAGGTGTACTGCACATTGCAAGCAGCCATAACTGATTTCATTACTAATTAGCTTGAAACCCACGCCAATATATTTCTTATTGCTAATCTAATTCCTTCGCAAGTCAAGCGACCTGGCTCCTATAAGAGTATCAAGCTTAGGCACATCAGGGTGGTGAACACGTTGAGGAAGTTGTGTTCCGGTCTATGCTGAAGAGCCCCGGATACAAATAATCGGGCAGCGTTTCTGTGCCATCGCCTCTTCCTTGTTTATTGTTTCTAATAACGCGAACTGCTCTATCGCCACTAGAAAGGAGCGGGCAACAATGAAAATGCTAAGAAAATAATTATGATCGTGAACTGTGTAAGCAAAAGTTCCATTGCCGCTTGGCGCAGGAATTCTGTCATCAGGTGGCACATTATTGAACGTGCGCCAGCAGGTTAGTTTAAAAGGCCTAAAACCGCCTTGAAATGCCAATCAAAAAAGCATTCAGAAATGACGGCGGAGCGGTGCATACTTCGTTCTGCGCACCAGCGGCCGAAGATGTTGTTAGCGGCAAAGCCGCTGCTGGCGACGTGGAACGTTATTCTCGTCTTCGGGATGGCCATGGATATAGCCGAAGATGAACAATGTGCTCGAAACATAGTGCGTATGCAGTAAGGAAGAGGCCCAACACATACGGCGGATCCATCATAGACAAAAGGCCTTGGGACGGTAACTGCATGAACTCTTCATACAAATTATGGAAACTTAATCTTGCTGCAAAGCGAAAGCTCTTAATGTCTTGGATACGCTTGTGGTTAAGCTCTCGTATCTAAGGTCAGAGATCGAATGTCAAGGGTCAAGGTGTGGTAATTAGTCATCGCAGTTGCCTTGGCAAAACCTGGCGTAGTAGAGCTCTCGCTCTAATAACATGCCCAAGTCCGTAACATATAAATCCTTATAAATGACTGTAGCATGACCGACACCAAACGCAATCGTCGTTCACCAATGCAGGGCAGACTTTAAACGAAGGCATATGAAGGAGGAGAGACTTCCCCATACTACTATTGTAACAATGGTCCATGTCTCCTGTAATGGCAAAAATAAGGTGTCCAAGTCAGGGACATTTCGCCAAGCAAAAATTACAACTGTGCTTCTGAAGAAACCAAACAGAAGACTCGCATACAAATGCATAACGTATCTTAGTCGAATGTATACGAAGAGAACCTTTCGACTCCACCATTGTAACAATGGCCAGCGGCTTTTCTATCGATAGAAATAGAGGAGGCGTTGCAATAGTGATAGACGAATACGAGTATAAAATAAAAAAAAAACTGCTTACTCAGCTCAAAATATTCAAGTTGGGAAAATATTTAACACGTACGATTTAGGCAGAAGAAAGAGAGAACAAAATTTATGAGAGTATTGTTGCCGGCTAGACAGAACAAATAAGCGAAAAATTGCCGTCGATTTAGCTCAGTTGGCAAAATGCGAAAGATGTTCGTAGGCACGTCACATAAAATTTTGCGTTTGGTTTTAAGGTAATGTTTCAGTGACAAACAGACGAAGTTGACGTGCGAGGACCTTAGTGGTAGCGCATGAACAAATTTTGGGGTCGCACCCGTCGACATAAAGTACGACGTCAATCCGTCACTGCAGCAGAAGGAAAAATAATTCCTGAAGAACCTCCTCAATTGCCTCAGAATATTATTCATATAAAGAAACACCACCAGCCTCCAAGTTAAGTAGAAATATCAGCAAGTTGACAGGATGCGGAGGGTAAATTTTTTTTTTGGTGCGCCCGCTTTGAAAGCCTCGGGTGTTCGATGCTTTTCCCAGAACTGTGTTATCCAGAGCAAATCGTTGTTCGTTGTTTTATATTCCCTGAACGGAAGTCATGAAGGTATTTTTATTTTCTCATAAAGGAAATCTACCACTGGTGAACGTTTCTGATTGTTTGGGTATTTACTAGCCTTTCATCATCACCATCATCATTGCAACCATGTTTACTGAGGCAAAAATACCTATCTCTCTGATGTACAATCTCCAGAGCAAGCTATGGCCCTCCCTGTTCCCCCGTTAACAGAAAAATTCCAAATCTCTTCTCCCAGTTGAATCTGTGTCTCCAATTAGAAGTTTACCATCTCTTTCAGTCCCCCCCCCCCCCCCCCCCCCCACACTTCCAACCTTTTTTGTGCATAAAGGTAAACACGATGAAGTCAGCTTTACCATAAGAAGACAGTCATTATTGGGAGATACGAATATTTTTCGATATAAATTGTTTAACCTTGGGAAATGAAGCAGACATATGGTTCGCCGTTGCAATATTTCAAACATTTAATTACTTTTGCAAACGTCAGGGAACAAAAATAAAAATCAATGTCCAATATTTTACCAATAATGCCTTTTGAAAAATGTTTCTTTTAATTAAATCGACTAATTCTCCTAGCGACGTGCCAAATATTCGAAAGAACAAAAATAACTCTTAACCAAGTTCACCACTTTCCTCGACGAGGATCATCTGTTTCTGGCAGCAGATAGACGTTGGAACCTTTGATGCAGAACTATTCCACAAAAGTGCGGCCAAATACATGTTTAGATAAGTAAACACACCGTTCGCCGAAATTAGAATTTATTCTGTTCTTTCGGCGAATCCTGGAAGTATGCGTAGGCTGTCATCTTTGGTAACTGCCTGGAGCAGCCTGAGTAAATGGCGGTATTCCACGTGCGGCGTAGGGTCAGGAAATTTTTATTGCATCTCCGGCCCACGAGGCGAAGTTCTTAGAATCTAGGGCCGCTTACACTGGCGCTCTCATTTCCGGAAGAAGCCTCACGACCAGGCTTCTCTTCCACCTGCATTGTCGTATGCGACGAACTTTTTGTTCATTCGAATTGGCATTATTTTTTAGACCTGACCTAGAAATGTTCTCGCGTCTTTTTTTATTTTCTTCGTCTGGGGTCTCGCACCTGAGGGCAAAGGTGTGGTTCAGATAAGCAGCGACTTTTACCATGACGACGGCTACGGAGAGCTCCAATTCTTTTCGCTTAATTATGTGCGGCAAGGTGAACGAATCCAATATTTTTCACATTAAACTCTGTAAATGAAATTCTTGCCGAATAGAGACCACACTCATGCAGGTCAACTTATTTCTTGAGAACACCTTTCTTCCGTTGAACAAACTTTATATGTTAGGTTAAAAGCGTTAGCTAGGCCTTAGCATAGGGGGTTACTTTTTTATGTATTAGGTGCTGACCTGTGATTTAAGGTGACTTTTATGGTCAGTAAAGAAATTTGGGAGCAAATATTCTCAAGACGACACGTACATGCATTTGCTGACGGAGATAATCGTAAACGCTTTCGTCGATATTTCCTACGGTTGCCTAAAATAGAGAGATAGCTTGAAGTGTTCCTATAATTACAATAAATATTTTCAGCAAGCAGAAGGAGACAGCAAACAATTAATAACTGATAGTGTATACAGCTCGTTCCTGAGACGGTGGTCGGAAAAAAAAATGGTGTAGACACATAAGCTCCGCTTTAAAGTGTATGATGATAAAGCGTCAATTGACTCGTTTGCAGGATTAACTTGCGTTTCGCGTACATGCACTTTTCTTTGAATTAGGGTGAACCCTTAAGTCGCGCTACCGCGTCTGCTTTTAAGGAAAAGCTTACGCTTCCTCCTAATTTTTCATAAAATGTGTCTTCACCTGTATTATTTTCCACTCTCTGTGTAAATCTCTAAAGCGGCCGCTATTCCGGAAGTTTTAGGCATGGCCAGCCACGACCTTCAATATGTGGGCCCCAAAGTGCGCACTGATTTAATGCGTACTCCTCTATTATCATGCGTCCAGCCCTGTACGAATGTTATGACTAAGGCGGACATGACATGAGCCTTTATGAGCAGATAACGCAATTACGCATGCTTGTACAACTTTGCGAAAGAGTTTAAAGCCTAAGGGACTTGTTTTCTAAGTCGTGTAGTGGGAGCTGTTGGTCATTCGTGGAAGTGCTAGCCTGTCGGAGAGGGCAGGACCAAATGTGTTTTTTTCTTGAGGACGTTTGCAACGCTGCGGATTTATTACGGGCAAACGATGTGGATCAGAAGCAAACCCTTTTGCGCCCCAAATGTTTGACAAAATATCTACGTGATATATATAGCCCACTAGCAGTTATACGTTCAGCGCAGACCAATGTCAAAACAGTTCTCAAAGCCTTGTTAGAAAGATTCACTTTTGAATAAAACATACTTGATTAAACTTGCGGTGCCTAATGGAGAGTGCTCCGGGAGCAGATTTTCCCTATTAAGGGTGTAAGCATAAATTGAAGTTGTAATGCATCGTTCAACTACTAAGGGCACATTTTCATTAGAAACCGGGCTTTTTTAAAGGAAAAATGTTCAGAAGCTTTCATAGGGTTATCAGTGAGGTTCAACCTGCATATACACGCTAACTCCAGTTTCTTTAGAGCTCGATACAACTACACCGTAGATATCCGAGCCAGAGACTCCACCTGTGCAAGGGCTACTCCTTACTTCACTGCTAATTGCAAGTTGGTGCGAAATTTCGGGCAAAGAGCACATGGCGCTGTTTACGCAGGGGCTGGAGTCGCAATGAGATATAAAACAATCGCTAACGTATTTAAATGACCCTTCGAGAGAAAATAGTGGCGGCCCGCCATTCAGCTAGCCTGATTGAGGGCGGCGTAGCGAAAACATTTTACGGCGACGCACCGATATATCTGTGCATTTGTCTAGCCGTATCTGCCAGACCAGAGATATACAAAATTTAAACACATGTCTAGTGCGCTATAGCTTTCTCTGGCGGCAAAATTTTGTCGCCGCGATTTTGAATTTTGATGTCGTTTTGAGATCACAGCCACCTCGGCCTTTCGTATTATAACATACAAGGCAGCAGGTGGGCATATACATTTACACCGAAGCAAGAAGAATCCAGATACTCGAAACTTCATAAAGGTAAGGTTGCCTTCCTGATATCCAGAGACAGAAAACAGACGGAGATGCCTAATAAGATCAGGAATGCTGCTTCCAATATATTCGAACAGTTGAAGCAGGTGACTATTATAGCGTGGGCGATTGGTAATGATGCAGGAGTGCGGCTGGCTCTTCGTCTTCATAGGTTTCCCTGTGCTGCGGACCACGCTCAGAACACTAATGGCGACCATGCCAGCACGTCACTATTGAGCGAGCTCTGACGAGCGAGCCTTCTAAACCAGAAGCATGTACTGAACCAGAAAAACACGCTCAATATGACATGAGGAGCTGCTTATGATGCGTGCATGCCCGCTAATGCCTGCACGCGTCACGCAGCTATTCATCATCTGTCGAGTTGTGACGCCTTATTAGAGCGAGGCACGCGACATGCGGAATTGAAGAACGACGTTATGCTGCTCCCAGGCCTAAAGCTGCCCAACGAAAGCTTGAAAGCTTTGAGAAATCCAAGTCCTGCGAATCGAAGACCTTTGGCAGCAAGGACGGATGGCAAGGCCAGCAGCCTGTCACCTGCGCCGAGAGCTTGTCGGTTAGCATCGTGTGCCGCACCCATGTTCTCGAACCACACCGTAAGCTGGAAGCTGTCACCCACATCAAAGATGGCGCTGCACCGCATATTCATGGACAATCCTCCAAATTGGACATGTGCCACTTTCATTTCGAGAACAAAAGTAGCGGCAGTTTGATGGCACCAAATGGCCCCCAACACGACGGAGGACAGCGGAACGACCTGCCTCCATTGCCGCGAGGGCGGCCGTGGACTGCCAATGCTGTGCAAGTACATGTAGCTCTGCTCGGGTGCTATGGGATCCACGCGCACCAGTTCGGCATCGAGCAGTGGCTCATGTCAAGCACCAGCGGGGCCTTCGAGATCTGCCACTTCCACTTTGTTCTATTGGCAAAGTTGGGGCCGATACAGGACTTATATAAAGAACGCAGATCTGCGGCCCGTAGCCTGCGCTTGAACGTCCCTCCGCGCGCACACTTTGTTGTCGTCGCCAGACGCCCAGGCGATATATAACACACTTTTTCGTAACGATATTTATTGTCTCAGGACATCAGTGGGGTAAGAGATGAATATTCAAGAAATGAATAAATGAATGGAAAAAGGTTGGCTGATTTTCTGAAGTCCAGGAGTGAGCAATCATGTGGTTGGTCCCTGCGTCCAGGTGATATACGAGGAAGGATTGCTTTCAGAAAGGCCAGCTATCGCCAGGAGCTGGATTCGTGTCGGTTGCAGTGCTGGACAGTCCCATAGCAATTGGGAAATGTCGGTTTCAACATTTTAGTTTTTATTTGTCGGACACCCTAAGTGGGGATATAAGTTTCGGAAATGAGGCAACGTCCCGAGTGACAGCTGGCTTGTGGAATACCCCGATACGGATCCTCCGAAGTGCAACTTCGTGCACTGGAGCGAGCATTTCAGCTGGCCGGTCCACTGCATTTGACGGCACCGTGGCTTCGTCGAGAAAGGAAATCAGCTGTTTTGCCAATGACCTATTTTTGCATTGCCATTCTTTCACGTTGAAGTACAGTAGGCGCAGCAGACGCTGCAGCTTCAATTGGGGCGCTGCATTGGCCCTGCACACTCGCCTTGTACAGTGCTTTCAAGGAGCTCACCTTTCATTGTCTGCAGGCGGTAGCTGAAAATACCGATACAAATCTTAACCATGCGTAAAATTTGAGGATGCAAAGCAGGATATGGATGTACAGCTTAAGAATTACGTTTAATGTATTTGCTGCTGGCATCGAGAACTGCAAACGCAGTTTCCCTGTGGTCAACCTCCAGTCGCTGATCTCAAGAAGCAGCTTAGATGTTTTTCCTCGAGCAGATGCCATCCTCTATGCAGCGGCGCTTGGGAACATCGCACGTCACAAGGGCCGTCGAGGGAAGGCGGGGGAATAATTTTGCGCAAGTAATAATTGTTGTTGTCAATGCTTGATTGCGTTAATCTATCTTGTCATTTTTTTCCCGCGTGTCTCATTTTAGAAATGTAACAGTTTTTATGCATGGTCCCATATTTATTCGTATAATCAATGTAAAATTTTCTTTTACTTTATCTTTTCAGCTGCTGAATTAAGAAACCATTTTATTTGTGCTCAAAGTACTCAGGAACCGACACAGATGAAGATAAAGTTAAAATATGTATGAAACTTAAGCGTGTTATGCAGCATAGATGCAAGCAGGAGAATAGAGGATCCCAGCCCTCTATTGCAAGCCAAAGTTGTGCACCTGTTGTAATAATTTTTTTCACTACTTGGACGCGTTAGAGCGATTTAAACGACCGAAATACAAAAGTTCGGGAACCATTAGAACCGAATCTGTTGTTTGATCTCTGCCTAAACACACTCTCGTTGCTAAGCTGCTTTTTTGTAATGTTTGTGTTAAAATGACTTCGTAACCGTGAAGCTCAGTTCGATGCAGGTATGCTTCATAAACGCCAAGCGCCTTAAGCGCCTACTTCGAAGAATCTCCGAGCCTATTTTTTTTTTCCGTTCACTGCTTCTTGGTGCAAACCTCGAGGTTCCGCGTTCTGCACAGGGTGAGAATAACGTTTTACATAAATCATTCGCATCGTTTGGTAGAAACACTTCGAAAACTAGCGCGCTGCTGCCGCCGACGGAAGCACCGGTCTCAGCAGCCTCCGTAACGACCGAAATTAGCATTAGTAAAGCGATAAGGGCGGCTGTTGCGCGTTCGCTGCCGGAAATTGTGCATTCCATGGGGCTGTGAGGAATCGTTGGCCGTAGGTGTCTTGGGAGGCACTGTACAAAATTGCTTCGAAAGTTCAGCAGAGTGTGGTTATGGTGGCAACTCTCATTCGCATGGAGCGTTAAGCACCTCTTTGCGCAGGAAAATTTGCTCGGTTGGCTTGGAAAGATGCGAAAACAAACTGCTATGAATTTTAATACGTGCTTTCGGTAAAATGCTCTTTTACGAAACGTTTGCCTTGATTTGAATGGACAACAAAATCTGTGTACAAATTAAAATGAGGTGCACAAAATGCGTTGCGCAAAAAGCCGGAGTTTTATTCCGTGCTTCGCCTAGATTATTCCAATGCAGGATTGCATCCGTATTTACCCATGTTTTGTCGCCAAAAAGAAGTGCACATTTTGAAGAAACGTAGTTTTTTGACTACGCATGTGCTCTGCGCTGTCGCGCACTACAGCGATTAAACGCATGAGGTAACTGAAGTAACACACATAATCCATGTCGGTTACATCGACGTGTCGTGTAAAGGTGAATCAATGCGAGATTCACTTCTGGTAGTGGTTTGAAGCGAATTTTTAAGAATTGTGGCCCCAAGTAGGTCTCGCATGAATCATGGTAACCTTTAGGATCTCTTAGCGATGGCGTTAACTAAAGTCGTCACAAATGACCAGATAATAAAACGTGCAGATACCGGACCGGGAGCGTCCGATGCCTGTGCTTGGGAGCACATTCGCCTGGTTTCCTGTCGCATGTTCTCGTCCGCCCTCTGCGAAGGCGTTCTTCTTCGAGTATATCTTTGAGGTTAAAAGCTCTCGCTTGTCGTTTTCGAAGACGTTTTTGCCCTTGCTATCCACCTGTCCTCGATACTACGCCTTATGTTTCCTTAAGCGATTGAGCTCTCTGTTCTTTTCCGTGGCTAGTGTTCTTGTCTGTCGCTACAAAAGGTAATCACGTTCTCGGCGATCTTTCTAGCTTATCGTAAGCAGCACTCATGGAAGGTTCCGTTGCTGACAACGTCATTTTGATAGGTTATAGAGCGTGGGAGTTAACGAGTGGGATATTCAAAATGAAAAAATGGTTATTTGAACATGATTCGAGTATAGGGCTAGGTTTTGGACCAGTGCCCGAAAATAACATCAAGGAACGCACGCTTGAAGGTGTCCCATGCCAAAAATCTTGTTCCTTCGCAATGTCGTTATTTGGCGTAGTGAATTAAAAAGACCATAAAGTTAGTATCCAATCACCTGACGTTATATTTGAGTCACTACAACAACAAACGATATTTTTTAAACTCCAGTGAGACTCACTACGACACTTCTGGATGTGATGTTGCCTTCGAGGACGCAATCGTAACAGATAATCGAAGGTGAAAATGTAGCCGTTTATTGCATTCCTGCACATTTTCTTGTACAATAAAAAGAAAGAAGAGCACAAAAGACTTTGGGCCTAATTAAGATGTGCGAATGAAGAGGGCCTATATATATTTTTTTCTCTCACATCCAACGAGGCAACAAAAAAAGGAAACATCAACGTGATATTCGAGCGAACACTTATGGGAGACACTTGAGGAGCCCCCGCCTTCAAGGATATGACGTGATAGCGTGGGATATCACCCACAATATAAAGCTCTGCTCCAATCAAGCCGAATGAACGACTCTGCGTGGTCAAGATGCAAAGAGTCTACGTCGGCATCCAAGTGCACTGGGAGGATTCATATTTCCCTTTCTCGCCTCAAATTAGCAATAAAAGTTAGCTACTGTTCTCTACTTTCTAAGATCATGTGGTCTCGTTAAGTTGCACAAACCTCCGAAGAGTCAGTGCTCGGCCCTGTCGGCTGCCAGCTGCCACCTGCCAGCTGCATAGCCGTGATTTATAGCTCACAACTACGACGCCGACGCCGATGCCTACGCCGACACGACGCCGGATTTTCCGTGTAAGACCTTTACCGCTATTGTGCGCTAAGTATGGCACAAATTAAAATAAACGTTTATATTTCAGCGCACGAGAAAAAGAAGCGGCGGTAGCCAAAGAAAGTAGTTAAAAATTTGTCGGTGCATAAGCTCCGCCTTTGTGGGGTATGACGCTAAAGAGTTAATGGCTCCTGTTTGTCGGCTCCCCTCTCAGGTTCTCGTTCGCGTACCCGTGCGTTCATACTGAATCACTGCCTTTTAATTTCTCCCTCTATTATCCCATGCACAGAGTCTTAAGATAACCGGATTATGTCAGAAACGGCACATTATTGATCAATTCCTGCTTTAACGGAGTCCTACGAACGTGCCTGCTTGGCCGAGGGGCAGCGTGTTCAACTCGGTATCCGGGACCTTTAAAGCTGAACATTGATCTCACCATCCCATTACCGAAGCCGCAGTTCGAAGAGCGAGGTGTTTTTTTTTTTGCTGTTGTCAGAAATGCATGCTCCGAACTGGCCCCCGCACTTCATAATTGTTACCTAACCGTAAGGACAGAAATCATTCGTTTTACTACTAGTTTTCAGCAGTCAAATACTTCCAACCCAGACTCTTTTGACGGCCGTTTTTAAATTTTACGGAAGCTGCAAGCACCCTGTGGTAGACTATAATTCACTCCCACCCGCTTGCTCTCACGTCTTCGCGGGCTGAGTTTGAGTTCTTTCGTAATATGGCACTGTACTACCAGTACTTATTCCTGTGAGGTTACTTACGTTTTCAAAGGTTTTGTTGTTAGGGGGCCTTAAGATCCCGTTCATCCGGCCAGGTAACTGCTGATCTGTGGCGTTAGCAACCTGGCTGCCAATTGCATGAACCCCATATCAACTTTTTTTTTCTCGTCTTTATTTTTTTTTAGGAGGAGTAGAGGTGGAGGAGAATGGGCTACTTGCTTCATTCTTATCAAGATGATTCTTGAGTAACGGGAAAGCACCAAAAAACGGTTCTTGCTTCCACAGATAGTAAGCATACATGCTGTCGCAAGAACTTTGCTTCATGGTTCTTAATTAGGTCCTTACGAAATGCCGACCAAGTTCTGTAATACCTGAATTAGTGCTTACGGCTTCGCTTATCAGTAAAAGGAGTGAGTCTTGCAACATTTGTTAACCTTTAGAGGACAGTAATCCCAGTAAAGATGTTTGCTCTTCTGTCGGCACTATACTCCTCCGAATACTACTCTTATTTGATTGAAGTGTTTGTGTCTCTGGATCTATATTGTCCTTTTTAGCTAGTCATACATTAGACGCTTATGTCAAAGCCTGCTCTTCGAAATGACGTTGCGTGCGCCACCAGCGTTCCTGCCAACGCGACACTCTATTTCTTATCTTTTTTTTTTTTTTTCGAAAAATCAATTGCCTATCATTTTACTTAGTAGATAACATTTTGAGGACTCAGTAGCTAATCGTGACCACTCTCATACAGAATCCCTGTCTCTAAGCAACTAGGTTCGTTTGAGTTTTTGGTGCAATGTCCTAAAGTGAGTACGGTTATGACGACACGGGATTAATTCGAGACAGTTGCAACAATGGTTTTTGAGTCTTTTCATGATGTCAGATAGTATGAAGGAATCTAGGAATCAAATAATTTCCTTGATTCAAGTATTTGTGTTAAGTGAGCGTCGTACTCATCTTGTATCGAGTAGTAATAAGGAAAAGAAATAAAGCTATCGCCTCTTACGCCATGGGGAATGAGAAGAAAACAACAGCTCGAAGAATTGAACACTCAACTTTATTCTTGTGCCCAGAGCCTTTAATAGCTATTTCTAAAATGAAAACATCAGAGATTTAGCATTAAAATGAAATACTGGCCAGAGCCTTGAGCCTTCGCGAGAGCACTCTATTAAAGGGCTTATATTGCCGTAAAATTAAGTTTTTGCGTGGTTTGGCTTCTGATGGATGGTCTTGCGCACGAACGGCCTTTGTCTTGATCACTCTGACGGTCCGCTTCAAAGCCTCGGAGGAATATAAATGAACAAGCGGTCAACCTGAAATACAGTGCATCAAGCTGATTTCATTTACGTCGATGTTGTTGTTATTCATCTCGGTTATATTTTCTTCGAGATTGCGTGCTAACGACCGGAGATTTTTGCCGCTATCACTTGCTTCCGTTTATGCATTTAGAAATTTAGTTCTAAACCTGTGCTTCCCCAGCACATGCCACATATGAAGGCGTCTTTCTTTTGGTTATTAATTTTTCCCTGAACATTTTCTTCTTTATTTCTGAATTCCAGTCACAACAAAGGCAGGAGCAGCGGAGGGTTCTGGCTAGAAACGAGCTGAGCCCGGCACAAGAATGATGGATGCTTTGATCGTGTGAATGCAGTATTGCGGCCATGAGGTACGTGCAGCTTTCTTTAAGTATTTCGAACAGATGCATATCCATCTTAATATTCGTAGACCAGCTGCTCAATTTAGGCTGTGCTATGTTATTTAAAAAGTTGGGGAGTCTAGGTTAGAACATAAACACTACAAACAAGAAACGCTAAACGACATCACTCTACGGCGATTAATGAAATTGGTTGGTTTGTGGGGTTTAACGTCCCAAAGCGACTCAGGCTATGAGAGAAGCGTTTAATGAAATTCTCGGATATCAGTATAGTATGCGTTGTTCCTCTCTCTTAACAGGGACATCTGTTTTCGGTTTTTATAAGAATCTGCGTGTGCTGTATTAAAACGGTTTTCGCAAAATGATGGTGACTGCCCGAGTGGTGCTGGAAAAGCTCGATCTGTCGAGATGGTGTGTAAAAAACAAAAACAAAACAAAACATACCTAAACAACTCATGAAAGTAAATCGGGGGACCCGCCGGTGTGACGCAGTGGTTACGGTGCTCGACTACTGTTCCCAAGGACGCGGAATCAAATCCCGGCCTCGGCGGCCGCTTTTCGATGAAGGCGAAACGCAATACGCCCGTGTGCTGTGCGATGTCACTGAACGTTAAAGAACCCCGGGCGGTCGAAATTTCCGGAGTCCTCCACTGCGGCATCTCTCATAGCCTCAGTCGCTTTGCGACGTTAAACTGCAAAAGCCAAACCAAACAAAACTTATAGCTCTGGACCTGCGCTTTTTCGCACCAAAAAAAAAAAAAAAAAGTAGAGATCCGACAATATCTCAAGCGGTGATGAAAACTTGAACCCTTGTCAAGATCGTCGCTAATGCAAGTCCCGAAAATGTAGCAGAAATATATATATCTCTTTCTTTTTTCTTTTCTTGCTTACACTACGCCCCATGCAGTGATGGCTGTATTCCATTAGAATACACTTTCGCCGACTCTCCGCTGCCCAGTGGAAGGACAATGGGAAAGAAAGAGCACGGAAATTATTTCAATGGGACTCCAAAAGGAAGACTCTGCTTTTAACACTAGTACAAGTGGTATTTTTTTTGTTCAACTCTACAAAACTACAATGCGTCGAAACGCGAGCGATACGCCAAATGCTGAGAGTGGGATCCTTGTTGTCTTACGTCTACGACGGCCTGGCGACAACATGTTTTCTCTCTTTCAATATAAGCTTCGACTGGTCCGCACCTCTCAGGCTTGAGGAAGAAAACGAAAACAAATAATTCCTGTCAAGCTAGATGGGGACGCCGTTTCAACACGGATCTCAGACGTGATAAAAAGAAGAGAAACTAATGTGCAGGCTGATACAGCCTCATAGCGTGCGGAGTCGCAAGCAGACAAGAGGCTGCTGGCGCCAGCGGAGCAGGCTCTGTGACACCGCGCCATCTAGGGGTGAAGAACGGCAATGGGTCCTGGAGATCCGCTGCAGTCGACAGATGGCGGTGTTAATTCGAGCGCGATAGAATCGAAACCGGGCAGCCGGCCGTGTAATGCGGAGAATCTGCTTCGCTGGAGGTGGATAAGTTCACCGGGCATTTCTGGGGAGCCCGCGTCGCCCCCACTTCGAAGAGGGAACGTGCCCTGAACGAGCAGAATATGTTTCTTTGCTTTCTGTCTGTTTACACGTCTCGATTTGACTCATGCCCTGCTCGGAAGATTGTCCCTGGTCTCGTCGGAGCCGGGCCAGGCAACGATTGCTCTGGGCTTCGCCTTCTCCGCCGCAGAAAAAGCGACACCCTATCTTTCTCCCTCTGCTGCATGCCCTTCTTCCCCACCTGCTTCCTTCATCCGCCACTCTTTGTAAACCCCTCCGATTTTGAGCGAACCTGCTCTTGCTCGGGTGGTTTTGCAGTGTAACACGAAACGCGAAATGGTGATAAACATAATTTCTTTTGCGACTTTTCTTGGATTGTTTATCAGCAGCATTGTTCTATATTGTTTTTCTGTTTGGTGTGACGAATATACAAACCCGGTGAATCCAATATTTATAGCGCCTACTTTCTTATTCTTGATAGCACCTGACGCTGACTTTTTCGAGCGTCTCTGCAAAGGGGAAGCTGAACAGTGAATTGGATGAAAATTTTATTTTGATCACTGCATTTCCTGCGAAATTTCTGCCGTTCATTTTGAGCCCTATTCTTTCGCTTATAATGTTGCAGATAACGCTTGGTCGGGAATGGATTTCCACACAAATATATTGTTACGGACGACAAGGAAGAAGAAGCGGGAAGTGGCGCGGGCAGGAGCGCTCGCGCTAGGCCCGCGAACATTCATTAAACGTCATCTACCATCGTCATCGGTCATGTTCTGTCTCCTGCCTTCATCGGCTTGCCGCTTCGTAACATTTGGTTGGAGGTGTGACGTACGGCATCCCCATCCTCGCCTTGGAGCATCGAAGCCATCTTCAAGCCGGGACCATCACCGAGGGCCCAGGGACATCGCCGAGCAGCTTCGCCCCAGCCCTTCAAGCCCAGACCTGAACAACTACCACCGCCCAGCCCCCAGCCCGGACCTGAAGACAAGGAGAACAGACATACCGATCAGAACCGAGATGAAGGGCCCGAAAGACCCGAATGACCCGAAGGAACCGATGGACACGAACACGCAACCCCTGCCCAAGCTGCCCGACGTGACCTCGAGCCATCGGTCCCATGGACTCTGGTGACGGATGGTTGACAGCTCCAAGGGAGGCGGATCACCCACGCATCAGACATCGTACCGGCAAGCCCTTCTATTCTTCCTTCTTCCTCTTCTTCTTCAAGCATCCAGACACGCCCATCATCATGCCATAAAATCATTAACATCGCTAAACTTCCTCGTCCACGATCGGGACGATCGCTCCGTGGCCCCGGGTCATGTTACGGATGACAAGGAAGAAGAAGCGGGCAGTGGCGCGGGCAGGAGCGCTCGCGCTAGGCCCGCGAACATTCATTAAACATCATCTGCCGTCGTCATCGGTCATGTTCTGTCTCCTGTCTTCATCGGCTTGCCGCTTCGTAACAATATATTTGAAACAATGTTAAAGGTCTTTGGCCAATTATAGCTACACTAAAATATTGGTTAAGAAGAAGCTACGACTTTATTGGTCACAATTTCTTTCTACTATGCGTAACCCTACAAAAAGAAAAGAAAAAAGTTCTCTTGTAGACCTTGAAGACACAAAAAACTACCCACAGTTGAGATTTGCATCTTTTGTGAAGTAAACAGAACCTACGAATGACACACATGACCTTGAGATGAGAAGTCCGTTGCCCAACAATATAAAACTTTCATTTCTGCTACAACCCTTTTCCTGTCTCCAAATAAACGTTTAGCTCTATTTATCTGTTTCTCAAGCTGTTATGCATAACCTAATGAAAACATTGAGTGAATGTAAGTACGGAATAAATGCTTTCAATGACCGTATTCAATTTCTTTCTAATGGCATTGTGAAGCGAAAAAAAAAAGAAAGGCAGGGTAAAATTTGAAATTTGTACATCTACGTTTTCTTTCCACATGGCACGGCGTACTGAAGTTCATCTCGGAATGAATAAGTTAGCTGCATGCCTCCTCGATTTCACATCACAGTAGAAGGCTCTTGACTCGTGTTCATATATGCTCTACCCCCTGAGATCCTTTCCGACATAAATTGCATTTATGCTAGGCCGGAGCGTAAGGAAAACACACACACACACACACACACACACACACACACACACACACACACACACACACACACACACACACACACACACACACACACACACACACACACACACACACACACACACACACACACACACACACACACACACACACACACACACACACACACACACACACACACACACACACACAAGATCTCGTGCGCAACTCACACTGCCTGACAGGGCTAGAGAACGGGACAAAAATACATTATCGCGGAGGAAGAAGGCAGAGAGGGGTATAACGAAAGGTATTACACTCATACTAACGGGCATTTCTCTGTTTTTAATTAAGCCTTGTCAGTGCTGCCGCCGACAAGCGAAATCTTGAGGTTGTCACGGCCTGAAAGCGAACGTGGCAACCAGAAGAAAGGACTGAAATGGAATTCCTTTTACCCTTTTCTTTCCTGCTGCTCTCAAAGTTTCCGTTTACCGGCTGCCGACGCAGAGGAAAAGACCCTTCACGAGAGCTCTGACGTTTCTCATTACGGTGGCGCTGCCCGCCTCGGCTATTAAGCGACAAGGAGCCGCTGGCTGTGCGAAACCCGTGTCTGACTGGTCTGCACCTTCAGTGCGTTCCGTTCGGCCTCTTGTCCTCCTCTTGCTCCCTATTTATCGTTTTCTTCCTATTTCTCACTTCTTCGGAGTTCCCTGTCCGAGGCGCTGGAACAGCCTCGTTGTTTACCAGTATTGTGTTTCCCATGGCTTCAACTTGGTGTTTTCCGGATAACACGTAGTTTTTTTTTTGCCTGCTAAATCCTGGGAGAAAAACCTCCCGAGACATTTCGAGCAGCACTGATGGAGAGAAAAGGAAGTAAGATGATGGCAAAAGCAAGGAAAGGTGTTAGCAGCCTTTACCGCTATACGAGTCGCTTCATCATGTGTTGTAAACACGCTTTTTCGCAATTAGGGCACTGTATCGAAAGAAAATGAAAGTTCCAGAAGTAAAGAGTGAAAGTTCAGTGGATGTTCTTGGCGAGAAAATGCTTTGAACATAAAATAACCTTGTAGTCAAGGGAAACTTGCATTTATATTGGACGTCCATTTCGACGCCACGGAAGGTAATAACAATTTTGGGGAATCGCAAGTGCTAGTGAGCAGTGAAAAAAAAAAAAAACATATCCAAGCGTGTGAGAAGTTTGTTTCTCAGACAGAGAATGTTGGTGAGGACCTCCTGGCGCTGAGACATCAACCGGCAAATATTCGCTGCGTTGAAGATAATATGCAGTTTCATTGGTTCATTGTGAAGCCTAGGAAATGTTCAAGAAATTTTACGTTAACAATGCAAAAAAAAAAGGCGTTTTGAGAGACTTAATGCCCCTTAAGAGCAATAAGGCGAAAGCCTTTGGGGCTGGTTGCACTGTACTGTTTATTTGAAAGAAGCCCGCCATTCACACAGTACAGGACAATGGGTTCGTTGTGGCGCTTGGTCTTCATAGCTGGCGCCATATGGCGTGCGAACGGGATGAAGGCGTCGTAGTCACGTCCCTGCGTTGCCATAGAGACGGCAGGAACGGTAGAGAAGGAGAACGAAGATATGTTTTCACGTACCCGGCATAGGGTAGTAGTTAACGTGCTTGGTTGGTGACTGGAGGAGTAGGTGTTCGATTAATTTCACTTAAGTAAATTTATATAACCCAACTACAAATTGCTAAAGGTGGGATAATTTTGTTTCAGTTCAACTAAATTCGCTTTTTGTCATCGGTGTTGGTAAACAATGTGCACGACCAAATGGGTAAATCAAGGTTCTAAAAACATTCCATGCTTACTGCAGTAATCCGGCGGCTTTTATCAACAATATTTGTTACTACCATCAAACTACAACGGCCCAATCTTTGATTTTAAAGCGCTGCCAAAGGGCTCAGTAAAAGAATGCTAAAGCTACCGATTCCCCGTAGTGGATTCAAGAACTGCCGTACCTGGATCTGCTTTCGTGGTGAAGCAGCGTTCGGCGATATATATGTGCCCCAGCTCAAGATTCTTTGACAGATAAGTTATGCATCTTTGTACAAGGTACCAACCGCTTGCTCACAACCGTTAATAATAAAAACATGAATATTTATTTCATAACTAACTCACTGGAAATAAAGAAACGTCTGTTAAAGCTGCGAATGAGCCAGGAGATAGGGAGAAGTCATTCGCGTAACACATGCTGATGGGTTTACTAATGCAGTCTTATTCTACGTTGGAAATAAAATGAGATTTAAAAAATGTGCATTCCGCGACAAGGGTATACGTTTGGCCTGTTTAGGACGTGAGTTTCACTGCAGTGTCGAGTGAAATCACCTGGCCACTCCGAATTGACACCTCGAGAAAGTATTTGTTTTCTTGATATCTGTTGATAAGCATTGTTACCTGTAGAAGAGATAAAATGATGACCGCGTAGCTTACTACTGCCCCCCCCCCCCTCCCTCCATTGTTAATACTGGTAAGTAGGACAAATTGTTCAAATCTGAATTCTGTTCGAAGCAGTGACGTCGACTTGCGGTGCTCGTGAAATGAAAACAGCTTGGTATACTAGCGCGAAGCACAGTGTCCCTCACAATATCATGCCACCAAATATTTCTTCCATCAGTTGATAAAAACCGGAAAGTGCCGCGACCGCCAAATCAATGACGCGAAGTATTCTTTTGTCCTTGGAACTGTTTAAATATGCGCCCTGAAATGTTAGGCAAGAAGCGAAGGCAGGATAAAATGAAATCCGAATCGATACGAATAAGGTCTAATACTTAAGCCGCAATGTCCCCATCAGTAAGGCTATAAGAAAGAGGAGGAAAAGACAGAGGGGGTAGGAGTGGTAGAATGGAGCCGAAATGGGAGTGTAATGAAGCAGCAATAAAAGTTTGGAAATGGACTTGGCCTTTCGCAGAGCGCACGGGTAATGTACCTTCCTTCGAATGGCGGCCGTGGTCTGAACCCTAATGATCGGATTCCGGTTGTTTTGGGAACTGGGCGATCGCGGAAATGAAGAGTACGACACTTGGACGCTTCTGCAGCCAGTCGTGCATTAAACCACGTCATCAATTTGACATTTGCCGAAAAGTTTTCGCAAAGACGACACCACTGGGTATAGATAAACCAGTCCCGCGTATACCCCAAAAGCTTTTTCATCGAGTCGTTATGTTTAGGTTTTGTGCTTACCACCAATCCGAAATTTTTAAATTCAGCGTGTACGAAGTAACTGAAAATGATCACATTTTGTAGGGTCAGTATAACAAACAACTTAAAATGCATAATGTTTCAAGCTACGAATATTATCCACATACCTTTGAGGTAATTCATAAAGAAATATGTAGATATTTGTTGTACTTGCGCACACAAGTTTCACCTGCGAAACTCCTTACGCGGCTCTATACAAGACCCATGAGCTATAAAACGTACCTTCATCTTGTTGCCTCACTTGGTTGTGTACTCTTGCCACTTCTTTGTGCAGTGTCGTCCATCAATCACAACGCGTTTTCTTGACAAATACAATACTTGTGGTTGCATTATCTTAGCTTTGCTTATCCTGACGACCTCGGAGCTCTTACCGTGTAAAGCGAAGCAGAAAAACATTTGAGCACTTAAGACTCTCTTGTGAGATAATTAAAATTACGCACACTTACTTAAGAGAGGCAGCGTGTGTAGCGAAAAAGTACTCCCAGCAATAAAGTCGCTCATTCGAGCTTTCCTCATTTCCCCGGTCGGAAAAACTGTCTCTTCAATTAGGCTTACAGAAGCGCATGGACATGAACTATAACGCAAGCGGCACTTTGCAAATTCTTGTGGATTACTCGCTCTGTAATTGCTCGAAGCATTGTTCCAGCAGCACCTAGGGAGCCGAACATACGAAGTTATGAGATTCTAAACGAAACTTCTGACAGAACACAATGAAGAAGACATGTGGGCTCCAGAGTTCCGAGTACAGAGTACAGCGCCTTACAGAATTAGATACAGCGGTTATGTTCGCGCTTTAGTATATCGTACGTTGTACGACTGCATACTTTCTAGGGAAATCTAAGTCGCCCTTCGTCGAAATTGAGCTTTGCAGGCACGTATAGTTAACGCTTTGTTCTCTTGAACCAATCTCCTCATGCTCAAAATGTGATATGCTATGCATTTAAGTAGCATGCACAGATTGTTCATATCATTCCGAGAGCTTAAATTTCAGCGCTAGCTACTTTAGCATTTCGTCAATCTTGAGTAGTTAAAAATGCAATCAAGATGTCAGTTCTCCCCTTTCCACGTCGCCATATTCCGCTCAAATTCGATCTCCCTAGCGCGGCGACTCCATACTGATCTGCGGTTAAGCTGCCAATAGGAAAATTGATGGTTGGGGCAGGAGGTGGAATAGGGTTGCAGAAAGGTCATCTGTTCTTAACATCGTGACGCCTCATCTCTCTTGGAAGCGCTGGGGGGCCACGAATCGATCAGTTGCTAAGCGCTTCCTTATCTTCCTATTTCTTCACAGTGCTATATTATTAGGGAAGAGAGGAATGTGTATGCGCACTGAATAGTTTGATTGGTTTGAGCGGCTCCCGCAAAACCAAAAAGGAGAAAAAGCGGATGCGATAGGAGTATTTGAAGGGCAGCGGAAGTCAGGAGAATCTACTCAGGCTTGAATGGAACTGGGCGACACCGGCACGGGCGAGACGGATCGCCAGCAGCGTCTGCGTTGTGCTTTTCACCAATCCCCGTCTGTCCATCCACATCTTCGGAGCGATCACTGCACACGCGGTGGTTTATTAAGGACTCGTGGCTGCAGGTGTCGTGTATGGTAGAACGTGCGAGAACTGACTACTGACCTATCTCCTTTCATTCCGAGAGTTCTAATTGGAAGATGGTAGTTTCAATTTTCCTTTACTATACTTGTTGCTCTGCATAGTGAGGAACAAAAAGCGCCCACCCGAGTGATGGCAGGCGCATTTCCTCATCGAATCATTGCCGCGGAGAAGAATCAAGCAGGAAGCTGCTGTGTTGAGCAAAAATGAAGAAGAGAAGCTCTAAACGAAAAAGAAACGAATGAGTGAGAAATGCAGAAAAAAAAAAAATATATATATATATATATAACGACGAAGAATGAGAGGAGAGGCTGGAAATGCCCAACCCAGACATGCTGCTGTGTTTTCTGCACTCTGCGGCCTCTTTTTTGAGTAGCTCTCCATCAGGAAGGAATGCGAGCCAAGTCCCTCCGCTGTGGTGTAAGCGGCTGTGGCTTTCAAGTGGATACCCTGAAAAAGGAAAGGTGGAATAAAGCAAAGGTAGGAAGTACAGCTAGGAGTTTTTCGTCGCATATACTCCTTTTCTCAAGCTCCTTGGCGTGCCATGGCGCCTTTGCGGTTGTGCTATAGTTTTGGACCAATGGAACAAGTTGCCGGAAAGTTCCCGCAGTTCAAATTCGCCGCATGCTTTGGCACTGAGTCGTGGCCCGTCTCTATTGAGTTCCACTCCTCAGGAGTCGGCGCGGACTATGACAATTTTTTTCGTTTGCTCCTTTGGGTTATTTTTTTTTTATTTTGACGAGGCAAGAAGCACTGCCCAAATACGGCGACCTTCCATAGAATGAACGACTGCTGCTTGTTCTTGAATGGACCGTTCGGCTGAGATCGATACAGCAGATTCCTCGCTTGTCTGGTGCTGCTCTCTTGTGTTAAAAACGAAAGAAAGAGATATTCGTTATTGATCACGGTTTTACAAGTTTTCATCGTGTTTTTTGTTGTCTTTTTTTGGGGGGGAGGAGAGTAGGTGGGGAGGTGTTGTGGGTCGTTGTTAGCACCACCAGTACTTTTTTTACTTACTGCTCATGCACAGCTGTTGTTAGAGAGTGCTCTTTGTAAAACCATAATTTTCGCATTTATTTCGCCATGTAAATCTGTTGTACACTATCGGCAAACCCTGATGCCACTACCGCATCCAAGGTGAAAAAAAAAAAACAAAAACAAAACCGTGGTACCTTTTTCAGCATCTTATAGGTTCCGTGTGACGCTTGCGGCTGATTTGCTATGCTTAGCCTAATCTCTACCGTTGAATAAACGTTTGAAGTTTAATTTCATGCGGAACACGTCATCTCTCCTCCGTTATTATCAACCCATAAAAAATTTACTTCCAGAGATTCATGACGCAACGCAAACTGAATCCTTACAGTGTTATTTATCTTTATATTTCAGCTACAAATTTTTTCTTGATTTAAACCTCACTACAGAAGGGAAATGTGTTGTTCATGTAATCAATGACCGAAACATCTCTATAAAAACCAGTTCTGTTCTCTCTTATGTAATTAGCCGCCCGGATTCTCTCTTCAAGGTGACTGAAAGAGTTAGGAAGTCGGATAGGCTTTTCCAGCAGCTGAAGCTCCCGGCAGCACCTTACTAGTCAGTGTCTTCGGTTGTCTTATGCTGATACTGAAACTAAGCTGGGACATCGGCCTCATGCCTGCCTAATCCTATTATACGAAGTATGCCGTGATGCACAAGTGAATGTCAGCTTTCGGTTGTTAGGCTGATAGTAGAAGAGGGAAAAAGTTTATTTCAATGACAATGGTTGCAAGGTGGTGAAACTTCCGATATACCTTTTCATCGGGCGAGGGAGATGTCGAAACGCCTGCAGTGTGGACTGCCAAAAAAAACCCGGTTCTGTCGAGGCTTCCACCGTGCTAGCGACAAGCGCAAACTGCCGTCTAGCGAGCATTTCGGCGGCGCCCGACGACAAGTTATTAAAAAACGTATACAGCTCCCAGCGGCTATTCATTACAAGCTGGAGCCAAGTCGGCACTCAATTACGGCTTCTGGGTTCGTCAACGGACTGAACCATTGGAATGCGAGGGAAGGGGTGGTTAATCTGAGAGAATCCGCCCGAAAGCGGATCCGCTTGGACTAGCAGGCGGTTGGATCGCTCGCCGCCTGCTACTCCAAGATCACGTAACCTTGTTGTGGCCTGTGTTTGGTCTCTTTATTGGTCAGCTGTGTTAACCGCAGCACTGGGCGAAAGTAGGAAGAACAGTGAATATTTGTTCTTTGTTTTTACTGACGTTCTTCACGTCCGTATCACAGTTACGGAGGGATTCATGCACGACATTCATAGCATGCATAAGATTGAATATATTTAGCTGCGACGGAAGCGGCTCGCGCTATCCTGATGGTTGCTCTTCTAGTATTATAGGAGGACCTTTAATAGTTCAGAGGCCCGAAACGTGTCTGGCTGCAGTGGTAGTGAGAAAGAGTCATTCTGAATGTTTAATCTTTCTTTACTGCTATCACATGCACTGCTTTGTTTGATAGTAGGGTCTTCCAAATGAAAAACCTAATTATTAATTTTGAGGTAAATACGACACACAAGAAAACTGTAGACGCACAAGCTCTCAACATTATCCCATAGGCGTTCAGTGCATGAGTTCTACCGCACAACTTTCTCGACTATCTTGTTTCGTTGTAGCGACTGTTTAAGACGGACTATCATGTTTCGTTGTAGCGAATGTTTAAGACGGTGGACCGTCCTTCTTCAGGGTAACAACTGTCGGCCAAATAAAATAGAATACTCGGGACAGTTGTGTGGCATCCTACTCGAATTTTCCTGGCCCATTAGTCAAAAGCAAACTTTGCATGCTACCATATATAAATATATATATATATATATATATATATATATATATATATTGTGAGCCTTCTGTGGACCTTCTTTCATTTGTACATGCCATCATCATCTTCTTTCATTTGTACATACCATCATCATCGTCCCGCGGCGCCGGCTCTGGCGCGTGCCTGGGTTGGTGACCGGATTAAAACGCTGGACAAGGCTTCGCTGTCCTTGCCGCCACGACCTCGCCGTCTTGACCTAGCCTTCTTCCACAATATATATATATATATATATATATATATATATATATATATATATATATATATATAAATATATATATATATATATATATATATATATATATATATATATATATATATATATATATATATATATACACTGCCACCACCTATGCACCGTCGTTTGAATGCTTTGCCGCTCCGAAACTTTAGCCTCCTGTTACAATTCATTCGTCCGTTTGAACACAGGGAAGTGAATGGAGGTAAAAATCAAGTGAATTATGTAGATATTAAAGACATTCAGATTTCATGTCCCAGATTATCACCACCGTTCAAATGGTGGTATGAAATCGGTTGCCTTGTTGTAACCCGACACCTTCAGTGAATAGTAACCGTCGTTTTCCGGGCACTTGTGACTTCTAACAAATCTTCATATGATGCAGCAGCGACAGTTTCTGCCTTTTCCGCGTAATGTTTAAGAATTACTCTGAATTTCAAAAATAAAGGCGCATCACTACTCCGCTGCGAAAATATATCGCCCGTCACAGAGTGGTGTGTAAGGCCCAATCGTGTTGTGCCCACCACTGACATCACGCCGTCTTCGAAATAAATACTCCGCTCTTTCGCTTGCTGCATGTGAATATCCGGATCGCTACGATACCCGTGAAGCTGAAGTTGAATTTCAACGGGTGTAACAGCTCCACTTTTGAAAGAACGCGTCACTGATCCCTGCTGGGGCGCGGTGCATGTTATGTGTCAAGCCAACATAATTCAAATGCCGCTTTGCTTTTTTTTTTTTTTTTTTGCATTCCAGCAGTATGCTGCAGAATGGTGGATATTCTTCTAAGCCTACGATGAGGGTTGCAAGAATACGATATCAGTTGTTCAGCACGTAAAATTTTGGCAAGCTACATTCCAGTCACCCTCGTAAATACTAGTACATTTCCGATCTACATCGTAACCACACTTGTTGACTGAAGTGTCCTCAGGTAAATTTTTATCGAACGCGCTTCGCTCCTAGTAACAATTCCACAGAAGACATTAAATGAACAGTCTTAAAGCCCTTAGACATACTTGACGCGAGATATATAGTTATTCATAAAAAAATGCCTGCCGAGAGCTTTTCGGTGACGACCAAAAGTAAAACCACAGTATTAAACATAAACTAAGCTTTTATCGGTGCAAGAAATAGTCGCCTTGCTTCTATTAGTTAAAAAGCGGGATATAAAAGAAGAAAAAGCCTTGCAAAAAGGTGAGAAAAAACTTCTAGAGGGCACTTTGGACCAGTTGTTTTGCTTACACTGTCAGCCATTCCTTTACGGCGCGGTGCATGTGTCCGCGGAGAAAATTCTTACAGACATTGAGCTTTTTCTAACCTTTGAAATCAATTTGAAATTCCGCTGATGCCTGTTGTTCTAACGCCTCCTAGACATCTGGGTCTCCTTCTGTTTGCTGTGTGGCGCGGCGTTCGAGGAAGCGCCAGATGAAAGGCGAGCTCTACCAGTATTCCATTGAACGCATCAAAGTTCACCGGCGTTCTACAATTTGTTTGCCAGGAACTATGGGCGCAGTATCTCTCACTCACGGAATCCCACTATCTTCACGGTAGACACGGGGAATTATGATCGACGTATCACGATCTGGGGAGTGGCGCAATTCTTTCCCGATTCCCGGTGGAGACAAGGTTTATTTATTTATTCTTAACTATCTCCATCGAAAGCGTGACACCTTCTGCCGACAGCTTCTACTAGCAACGATGAGAGATTTAACACTTTCGCCTTATTAAGGACAGAAATGTGAAAATTTTCATGACATAAAGGTCGGGTAAAACGTGATTGCGAGTCACCTTGAACTGTTAAACTAGCAGAAAGCGACGGAGCGAGCGCGTTACTTGGCTCGACATTTCGCTACGGAACCTAATAAGACGAAGACACACGGAAAATATGCCCGAAATCCCTCCGCTATCGGTAACGTAGGATACACGAAACTGCAATAATGTGGAGTGATTTGTTTTGTCCTTTCAAGCATTTCAGTGGACATTTTAGTTGAGATAAATAAAAATCTTTATCAAGTGAACCACTTTTGTAATTTTACAAATTGGTGATCTGTCCTCAACTGTACAGGGTGTTAAAGATAAAAGACCAGACTGGACGATGAGTGGAAGTTTTCATGTGGCGCAAATTGAAACAGGACAGACTTGAATTCTGATGCAGACCAAATGTGTCCCCCTCATAGACATTGTCTCTAAGGGTTTTATGCATTGGATGTGTTTGGGTATATATATATATATATATATATATATATATATATATATATATATATATATATATATATATATATTTCGTATAGAGACAACATTAATACCCAAGAAAGTAGCAGGGGGGACAGCGACCGATGTAGCTACTTTGTTGGAAGAGCACCGTAGCTTCTCCGTAGCTTCTCTTCCAACTTCTTCCATGTAGCTTCTTCCAACGATGTAGCGATATTCGGAGGTCGTGGGTTCGGTTCCCACCATCGGCACGTTGTTTTTTTCTTCTACTTTGTGTTTAATTATCTTTCCCCTGAACTGTTTACATCACTAATTTCTGTGATTATCCAAGTAATAAAAAAAAAACATAAAGTACAATCCCCAATGCGTCCCTTGGCCTCGCCGACTGTTGGCTTCTTTCCTTCATGAATATATATATATATATATATATATAAATATATATATATATATATATATATATATATATATATATATATATATATATATATATATATATATATATATATATATATATATATATATATATATATATATATATAATATATTATATGCAGAGGAACGTCACCTTGTGCCTGCCCTTCTTATCCCAGCAGTCTAAAAAAAGAAACGAACCTATAGATTGTAACATGCTTTCGGCGTTACCACTCCACCTCATTATCCGTGCAGGTGCAACAAACTAGGAGTAGTTTGGCATTTAAGTAAAACAAGAGAGACAGCTGCAAGTTAACTATTAAAGAGTATGTCACTCATGCTACATAATAATGGAAAACTCAACATAACGCGTCTCGTTTGAAGAGTCTTCAGTACTAGTCAGGCTATTTTATTTCGACGATAATCAATGTTAACAACGATTACAACAAGGCTAATGTTTTATTGGCTGGTCTCTGGCTCGAGCGTCAGTCGTTCGCAGGGAGCCTGTTTTTTTAGAAACCTCTTAAAAGGCTTACACATCGGGCGATGCAAACAAAGGGCGGACGAGGCACCGCTATCCGATTAGATAAAAAGCCGGGACAAACCAGACTCTGGTTTTCAAAGTGACTGCTCAGCGGTGCGAAGCAGGCGGAGCTCGCTTCAAAAAAAAAAAAAAAAGAGAAGAATCCGAAATTTCTTCTTTTGCGCTCGAGCGCATTTCACACACCGCAGCGCTCGTCTTGTCGTTGCCGATTCTCGTCCCCAAAAAGACTCGCGGCACCCACACTGAGGCAAGCCAGACAGGGAAACAAGCAAGGCACACTCAGAGAGCGTCCCATACGCTCAGCCAATCTTTCGGCCCGCTTCTTATGCAAATATACAAAAGAAGCTTCCATCCTAAGCCGTTTCAACCGGGGAACAAGCTGCTTTTACTTTCCTTTTGTCTTCCGTTTTATTCTATTGTGCAAGGATCCTGATTTTGTTCATGTTGCATAGCGAAAATCATAATGGCGGAAACAACTTTCTCTTCCGATTTGGGTCTTTTTCTTTTTTTTTTCTGCGTCACCTTTGAAGTCAAATGGTTGCGATGCACTTTTTCGTTGTAATCATGGCTTGTTGTCTTTGGCCTGCTTTGTTTCGTGAGGCGAAAGCCTTTCTTCCTATTCGCAAGGGAGACCCGCAGACGCACGTCAGGTCTGTTCGGTCCGCTGGGCAATATAGGTTGGTAATGGTTTGGAGGTTTCATTTCTGCCGTGCTCCTTTTGCGGCCTAGACAAAATGGGACCGAGCAGCAGGCTGCACGTTTTGTTAGGAATCAAGGGATTGACTGAACGAAAGCGGTGGTCTTGAAGCGGCCGCGCGGCTACGAGGCTGCTCGCACTGCGAGGAGAAATTTATAGACAGAGAAACAGCGGTCTGGAGCGGAGGGAATAGACGCCCACAAAGGCGCGGAACGAGTGCGCGACCTTTCACGTTCCGACTCCATTTGCGTCCCTGAAATTGCTTTTTTCCGCCATCTTAAAAGAGAGTTGTTTCAACGAGGCTTGTATGGATTTACTTGGCGCTCCGTGGGACAGAGCATATGAAGAAACAAAAATTGAGAACACGGCCCAAGGAAAACGGAAACGTTCATCCCGAGTGGGAACGACGTGCAGGTAATGACTTTTATACCACTAGTATTTCGTTGCACGCTGTAAGACAGAAACGACACGGAAACGGACCAGTTTGGACTGAAATTGACGGCTTGCATAGTGCGCCCATACGTCCCGCCTAGGAAGAGTGGCTAGAGAAGGAAATGGTGCCCTTGTGTGATTGATGGCCGTGGGGCAGGCCCCGAGAGAGATATGAATGCGACCTTACAAGGAGCATTCGGTTATGGGAGGCATGCTGCAAAACTGAGACATAGAATGAAAGACTTTAGTTTGGCGACCTATGCTCGAGTTTGAGAGAACATAAATGAAGGGTGATCCGTTAAGTTTGAGCTGTAACACGAGGTTGTGTCAAAGTGTGCTCGCAACAAGTCACGGTTACCTCAACTCGTCCTAATGCAAACACCAAAACGACTACTGAGTGATAAATCGATTCAGATCATTTGAAATTGTGTTCACGATTTTAATTTTGCTGGTTTGTTCTCAATTTAAAGTTATAATGTGTTACAATAATTAAAATGAAACACTTGCTTCTGACGACCCTCTCTACTATTTTGTTAAGAGACCAGTTCAAAGAAAACTGCATTTTTCAAGTCAGGTGTGAATAGCGCATGGCTGCAAGTGAACACTGTCACACGTATATTGGTGATCGAAGGTTGCACAAGTTAAAGAAAAAAGAAATGAGAAGATAAAAAGAAAGAAGTCACTGAAATAAAATTCCTGGCGAAAAATTTGAATAGTGCCCGTGGCCTTCCACGTGCGGAGTGTGTGTAAACTTGTTTCCTTTAACTGTCGCCGTCTAGCATCAGTGAGTAGTGTTACTAATTGACTATCTCTAATTAATATCACCAGTCTTCATATAAAAGCCCTGCTATGCAATCCATTCGAGAATCCACTGTGCCAAATTTTAAAGGTGCTCTACCTAAATATGGAAGTCATGACATGTTTCCCATAAACTGTTAAGGTTCAAAACAAGATTGTTCGAATTTAAAACGTAACCAATGTTCAAAGGTCTGATGGACCACATTTTGGGGGTCACGAAACCTGAGTTGATCACAGTGAATTTAGGTTGAACACAAATGCTTGTCTATTTCGGACGAAGTCAAATTTTGGGAGTGGAAAGCCTAAATTTGGAATTTGAAGCCGCCCATAAGTTGGCCATACACAAATTAGTCTGTGTTTCGATTAGTAATTATTCATTAACTAAGTATGAACTCTGACGATCTGCGGGCATTTTATGCGAACGGAGAGATGAACACTTTTCCACGGCATAATTCTATTAATGCTTACGCATTAAACATTTCGGAGCTCGCTGAAGTTCCCCTTATAAGTGTATGACGCGGCAACGTAAATGCTTTCAGTTTTTTGGCCCTCTTTGTGGATTCTTGTTACCGTACACGGACCCTGCTCCTCACCTGATTGTTAATCACTTATTTTTTTCTTCTAATAACAAATAGTTTTTAGACTGCACCCGTATGTGAATGGTCACGCGGCATAGATATGAAGCCCGGATGAACCGAGCCGTAAGAATGGGCCTGCCTGGCCTAGAGGTAGCGTGTTTGATTCAGAATGCAAGGGAAAGCTGGATTCTTGTTTTCACCCTCTAATCTGAAAGAAGATATGTGAGGTGGAAGCTCCCGCCAAATAAACCATGCTATGTGGTCGTGTGATGTCCCTACGAACATGCCAGCCACCGACTACCACCTGGCAGAGCCGTATATATCAGCAATTTTGCTATCACAACGTCCACATGGAATTTTCTCGAGAATGGGGCCTTTTTTAACACTATGGCGTTAAACCACGCAAGGAGCCGTTTTCTGTAAAGGTTTTTTTTCTCTGTGGATTGTTTACTTTATTACCATTCCGCAAAGTCATTTAGCGGCACTCATTGTAAAGCGGGGCATAAAAAGCGGCTTAGAACAACCAGGTTGATACGCTGGTTATCAAGCGAGGCTGTTGCGAGTAACGATAGAGCTAGGAGCTGCAGAGTGAAAACAGGAACGTGCTCTGCATCAAGAAATATCTCGTATTGGATAGCTGGGTATGGACGGGGTTCACGAGGAATAAATCACCAGGTTGGAGTGTTCTCAAATCCACCCACTCAAGGACGTCGTTCTCATAACCTTGGTATGTGGAATGCTGTCAAGGATGACCTTGGAAACGTTTTCAGGAGACTCTTTCATTCTACTATGTACTGGGAGGAGCAGGATGGCGTCTAATCATTTTGCCTATTGCCCAACTTTGTCCACCCCGCTTCACCAGCCAAGTAATGCCCACTCTTCAGAAGACGAAAAAGATCAATAGTGATTTCAGAATCGAATGTAAGAAAATAAAAACAGATGTGGTAAAGAAGAATAGAACTAGAGACAGAACTAGCGCAGCAGTCTAAACTGAATCCACGTGTGCCATTGAAATACCATAAGCAGTTTAAACCAAGTGGTTGAGTATTTTAAGAACACAAGTCCAAGCAGGTCCCACGAAAATCGTTACGCTCGTAGTCTTGATGCCGATTTCTGTGCCTTCCATCGTGGGCACGCATCTTTTCACTTTTACAACTTACGCACTACCTTCACGAGTTCCCCTCGTTGACGTCTTAGAGTACGTATTCAGAACCGGGCATGCGGTACTTCTGTCACGTAGGTTCGAAATCCACGAAAGGAGATGTATTGCAGAGAAGCGCCAAACTACTCTTACCACTGTTGCAGTCATGCCTACATTTGCAAGCGCTTGTGGTTTCTGATGCAGCTCTTGAAGCAAGCCTGACGTTCTTAACAGAAGAATCCTTGGCGCAGAGATGGGTATAAGGGCCTTCTTTTTATATCTGCCGTGAACCGAATTCAAAGTATAGATAGCCTGAATACCCGATGTCTGGCCTTTAAAATTCAGACTTGCCCGCCATAGCCGATGCTCAAGGAATACTCACAAATGGCGTCTCAAAAACCTTCATTTTCCTCTTTCATCACTGTCGAATTCAAACATTTCGTGGGACGATGATAGATGAAGGCAACAGAAGGTAGAAAAAGCTTAAACGCTAGAAAATAAAGTGAAGCAGCAACAATAGCAGACATCTTTTCCCTGCTGTAACTAAGAAAAACACAAGAGAAATTTCTAACCTGCGAACAGTGAGGTCTTCTACTGGCATCTTTAAAACGGTGCAGTGAAAGTGCGTAAAACTTGAACCAAGCAGAACTTTTCCTATCAGAATTTCTGTATTCCTATTTCAAATCGTGGTCTATACTTCCTCAAGCGTAAGTAACAGAGGAAAAAACTCTGCGTTCTCTCTTTGCATATTACAACCGCGAAGAGCTTGGGCTTTCGCATCCCAGCTTGCAGTGCGGTGTTGCTCTTGCTGGCGAATGACGTCTCTTGAAGGATCTTCCAGACGAACCCGAAACGTGCATTTTTATGCCCTTGGCTCTTTCTGTTCGATTGATCTATGAGTGCAAAGTGCATAGCTTTTCATGACAGAGGAGCAATAGAGAGCAGCTTCCCATGACGCAAGATTCTCATTTTTCCTTGCTTTCCTCCTCCTTCCGCTTCGCTGCATTTCGGTCTAATGGTATGTTGTTGAAGAGTTATCGAAGTTATCTGCCCAATAAGTTGATTTTTTACTGCTAGGTTTCAATAAAAAGGCGCGCTTACAAAACGGCGCTTCAACCAGTAGAAGAAACCGTCCCTTGTTCTTGCGTTTTTTTCGGTTGATCAAGACGAAAAATAGAAATTTGACGGCGGGAAAAATGGGCACAGCTTTGGTAACTTTTTCCTCTCATTTTCACGCTGCTTCAATATCGGCAGTTTTGAGCACGATGTATGCAGCATCGTAATCCCAGACCTTTGTGAGTGGCGGCAAACGCTTGTTCCCAATGATCGAAAGTAAAGAAGACGAAATGAATGATGGTGCTTGCCCAATGGCGGGCATTATTGTGCCGGCGCCGAAGAAGCCTTCTGCAGAGATGCCCTCATCGTATACATGAACTTGCGACGCACACAACACCATGACAAGTCAGCATGATTCCTTATGGTCAATGTGAGTCTGTTTGCGTCTTTTGTTGCCGGCTAAGAGCACGTCCATGCCCCTGGTTCCTTGAGGGATTACACCGCAGAGTTTTGTACTTTTGAATAGACGAGCTAATGCTGAAGAATCGTTGGTCTCTTTTGGGGCTATACTGTATCGCCGGAGAAGGTCGCGCCGTTCACACGTGTGACGTACTGTCAAATGCGAAGCTTCGCCTTAAAGTACGGAGAGGTCGTTTATATCGTTTCATTTTGCCGTAGATAAGTTGCCGCCAACACGAACTAACGACACCTCAAAACAGATACCGTTGTCATGTGATGTCTCAAATATATTATGTCCGTCGCTAGCAGGTCTGGCGTGTACTATGGATCGCATAGAACTTATGAAAGCGAGAATGTCTGAAAGTTACCCAGCTAAATAAAGAACACCAAAAAATGTTTTAGTGATGCCCGTTTTAAGCCTTCTTCGATAGATACCTCACTAGTATTTATGTTTATGCCACATTGCTCGAATGGAATAAATGTGTAGTTTTTTTACAAGTCTAACATCTCAGAGGTATCTTCCTGCAATTTCTTCCCGAGTTAACCGCATACGAGCATTTCCGCTCATTTTGGGATTTTTGTTTTAATTTCAGGCCATTTTTCGAGCAATGGAACACATTGCATCATTAACACTCTGGTTGGACACAATATTAGCAAGCTGGCTTAGTAGTTAACAGCACGGACACTGGACGGAGGCAAAGTCCACTAGAAGAGGCTTAGAACGTGGTAGCTGCACAGCTGTTTGGAAGCTAACGTAACTATTAGTGACAGTACAATTTTTAGACGAGGAGAAATGCATTTGAAGCAAAGGACGGCCGGCTTGCGCAACGAAGGAAAATTGTGCTTCTGCTCTAGATAATTTATTGCAGGAATGGATATGCAAAAGAATGGAATTGCAATGAATGCCATAGGGTAAAATAAAAATTAGGGGAGTACTTTACCTTCGCCCTGAGAGTAGACGCGAAGCGCCTTTACCACCGCCTTTTTATTCCGAGTATTTTGTTATATTTTTGGTTTAGGTTGTTTTTTTTTAGACAGGAAGGCGCATTATCTGTGTCTCCATTATCACTGTACACCTACTCCTATCTGAGGTAAAGTCTTTGTCAAAAGTGTAGAGCCCAAAAGGTCTGCTTCTGAGCCCCTTTGTGCGGCTTGGAACGCATTTCCAGTGTTCCAAATTTCTTGATGACAGGAACATTTTTGTCCTACCCTCTCCACTAGGAAGGACCTCTACTAAAGCTATGTCAGCGCCACTACACAACTCAGAAGCAGACCCCCTGGGCTTTGCACTTTTGACAAAGGCTGTACATATGTTGTCGGTTGGAATCCCTGTCGCAAACTGGTATTCAACTTCGCCAGCAGATGCAATGTATATCGTGAGTGAATGGTATGACACCAAACTGAATTCTACGCAATTAGGAGCGGTTCCATCACAATTTTGATGCTGATTCGCATGTGTATTTTCTTGGAGGCCGTTTTTCTTAATTCTGGGTTGAGGGGACGTATTTCCAACCGAAAGAGCTGTATAAGATTCGCGAAAAAACGTGTTCCTGCTTTTAATGAGTTTGTTCTGTCGTCTCTAAACTTCGGCTTTTACAGGGACAGTAACAAGAAAACCTTTTTTTCTCTGAACCTTCCAAACTATTTTTGATTAGGAATCATTTTGCAGGCAGTATGGGTGAGTGTATTGAATCCGTGGTAGCGTTGTGAAATATGGATGCTTTAGAGGACACGGGAATGAGCCAGCGTAGCAAGGCTCGTAAAGTTAGCGATACTGCTGGCCGTTGATAGGGGTTCGTCAGCTCGTGATAGTCTTGAAGAAATAGAAGTAATTTCTGAGGCAGCTCCAGAGGCGGAAAGAAGCTCCCGTACCGAACAAAATGTCATAGGGGTTATCAAGAAAATCGGAAGGTAGTTGAAAGACCCCCCCCCCCCCCCTTTCCCCCCTTTGCCCCCTCCTTGCGAATAAGCTTGCGAATAAGCTACTCCGAAATCCGCCGAGGCGTAAAGTTGGGGCGATTGATCTGCCGAGCTTAGAAGTGGGAATTACCCGCAAATGTTTCGGAGGTAATGATTTGAATTCCGCTATTCTGTGGATAGCTAGGCTTGTTTCAATGCCTTATAGAAAGGTGTTTTTCTGCTGTGGTTTTTTTAAAGCTTAGTGTGGGTAGGCGGCGCTCTTGAAGGACTGTTTTAAATGGAATAATGTATGGGTCTCTATTACAGCCGTCCGTTTCGTTTTCTGTGGATGTTTTTTAAACAGCTTCTGCTTTGAAAATTCCATGCATTGTCTCGTACTTGAGATTAACAAATATTGATTCATAACCGCGCGGTTTAGTCGGCATATTAGCCACTACAATCTCTGCAAAATTTGAAGGGCGGACTTAGCTGGCGCCTTTTTCTGAAATACAGCGTAGGTTTTGTTATGTTTGTCTACTTTCTTCTTAATCCGTGTTTTTTCTCGCTAAAGAAGTCGTAGCTTGGTCGTTAGCGCAGGATACCAGCCAAAATACGCATTTCAAGTCGATTGACTGCTTTTCTATGTCAGTATTCAGTTCGGCATGTTGAGAGTCGCCTAGTTACTATTATTGTGGGCACTTCTTGCTCTGAAGGGCTTCTATTTCCTGCAGTACTCCAGCAGTGATAATTACCTAATTTTGTCTTCTTGCCCATATTGCTTTTCTTTCCTTGTCTCCTGAGATCAAAAGGGTAGATAATTGATCGAGTTAGTACAGATTCGTGTTGTACTTGGCCCCATTTGAAGCTTTTGATAAGCATCCTAGCTTCGGAACACCAGATGATTGCGCAAAAGATGTTTTTTAACCTCTAGTGCACATTTCAGTAGAATAGATTTGTGCGATGTGTTCTGAACAGCTTAAAAGAAAGCAGCATTGTTCAACTGTTTAGGTCCTATATCGTCATGGGCTTAGGCAATCATACAGTTCAAAACGCTCCTCAATTTGACGTTGTTCTTGGGCGCAGGACGCAGCATGCAGGACCCGCTCAACGCAAATTACGGCATCTCGCAGACCAGTCGGCTCGTGCTGGCAGTCGCACTTCTGTGCTTTGCCGCTGGCGGCGTCTTCGCAGTGATCGGCGTCGCGTCACAGAACCACTACAAGACCATTATCGGCTCGTGCGTGATGACACTGGGCTCTGGCATCTACACGATCACCATCATGTTCACCAGCGTCCGCGGGCCGCCTTCTGGATTCGACCTCAAGGACTTCGAGTGCATCGAAAAGATTAAGCCGGCCTTGTTTTACCCAAACATGAAGTCTAAGTTGGCGCTTTCGCTGGCTTTCCTCCTGTTTATCAGCGGCTGCATACTGGTCGTGCTGGGCTTCAACTTCGACATAATGTACTTGTGGATACCGGGCTACTCGATGTCCGTGATTGCCTTCATTGGCTACACGGCCGTCATCCTGTACGGGCCAATGACAATCAAGCCGGGTGCCATAATAGTGGCCTTCCCGGATGACGCCGCACCGAAGAAGCCACAGACTATACTGACGGCCGCATACTCACACGGACACGTGAAGACCGCCACGGAAATACGCACGGCACGAGCTCGCGGTGGGGCTAGAACAATAGAGGCATCCGAATACGAAGAAGGCGATGCGCCAGGCTTTCAGGGTTTCAAGAGGTACGAGCGCTGTGCGAGAGGGTACACACCGGCAGAACCGCGGTAAATAGATAGTAGGTGAAGCATCCGGTGCACTTTTATCTCCAGTCCGCTTAATGTGTCGGATGACGTCACTTAACTCAATGCGCGTTGCAAGCTACATCTCAGTGTCGTGTGCATGAGAGCAATGCCGGAAATGCGGATAATGCAGATCTCGCCTGGATGGTCTTCTGACAGCGAACGGTGCCTTATTTGCTTGGTTGGAGCTTCTCAAGAGTAACACGGAACATCAACGCGAGGAGCTGATTCCTAAACAAGAAATACTGCGTGATATCCACCAGGAGCCACGTTCGAAATGTAACCGTGGAGCCCACTGTGAATGCCGGTATTGTGCTAAGAACGTTCTCGCAGATAACCGCTGCCCTATAAGCTAACCGGATTAAACAAGCAGCGTGTGGTCACTGGCGTCTAAAGAAGCCCGTTGCTGACTTTCTTAAACCACTACCGCACTCCGAAAGGAAGGAAATGTTTTTCGATACCCGAATCTTTGTTGCCTCACTTGAAACTCACCCGAGCAACCGGCGAACGTCACCGAAGCGTCCAAAGATAATTTAAGGAAAAACATTTTTGGTGCTTTTTTTTTTTGTCCATAAATATGCATTGTGTACATATTTGCTCATACTTTCATCCATATAAGCTCAGTGACATTGTTGAAAAGTGGTAACATTTGTTAGAATTGTTCTTTTCGTAATTTGGGTCAGGGAAAAGAAAACTATAGTCCCGTGATACGAATACATGTTTCCTTCTTTTCGTGCAGGTTGCAGTGCGCACAGACTCTTTGAATTGCAATAAATGGAACTCTTCCCGAGTAATAGGCACACCCAAGTAATTTATTTGAATGCTTATTCGATTGGGAAGTTCGCAATATTCTGTTACAGAAAGGAAAAGAAAGGATATTGCCATTTCGTTGGCCTTCTTCGTACCAGGTAAACCAGTAGTTAAAAAAAAAAAGGCATTTTTTATTGTTGATACTTCTCTGAAACAGCGAGTGCGAATTCCTTACTCTGGTTCTTTCCCTTCTCGTTTTGTCCTTTTTGCCCTCAATTTCTCTTAGATTGTGTTAGGCAGGTGACTGAATATATGTCTATCTACCTTTCCTTTTGCTTTTTGGTCAGACGTGCATCTTTAATATGAACCTTTCGAAAGTACTCTTTCAGTCCTGTGTCACCTCTCCCCAGGTTATAATAAATAACCACTGAATATTAGAAACGAGCGCCATGCACCATTCATGTGCGGAAATCGTTGAGCAGAACCCCACGTGCAATATGTCGATTTGGCCTTTCGTTCGATGTTTCTTGGGCAACTCTAATTTTCGAACAATTACAAGCAGGATAATAACGCATCGTCTGGCTAAGCGGGGCCGCCGACAATGCGAAGTATACGGGAGCGCTCTCACGTCTTGGACACTTTCATTCAGGGGCGCATCATCGCCTTCGGCGGCGACGGGGCCCACAACACCGCGAAACACCGTGTCTACGCGATAAGGACGTAATGGGTCGCGACGCGTGGCCAGTGGCGGAAACGGGGACGCATCTCTCCTTTTCTCTTACTGCCGCCATTGTTCAACCGGACCAAAGACCGACGACGTCCACAAAGGGCCATCCTGCCATTGTTGCCCGCGCGACAATGGGCCTCAAGGCTCCTGCGAACTTCCGCGGCACCTTCTCTCCTTTCTTTCTCCGCCTCCGTCGCCATTGCTTCTCCCCAGCTGCGTCCAGACCATGTTGTTTATTCGCCCACGCTCTTAATGTAACGACCGGCCAGCACAGCGTCCGGTGCGACGCTTGCGATGCTAGATGACCGGAATGATTTTCTGGAGACGGCCTAACCGCCTTGCGACGAAGCTTACGTCAGAGATGGTCAATGCTGATCACGCCTTTTGGTTAAGCGTTGATCGTTCATTGACATTCACAACTGTTGTAGTTGAGAGATTCGGCAAACGAAAAAGGAAACAATAGTAGGGCAGCAAAAGTTAGTGAAATATCTAGCTAGGCTTGGGCACCCCACCCCTTTTTGCTAACAAGTGCTATGCGGCGCTCTTTCAATAACAATGAGCGGCCACGCACAGAGGCAAGACAGGTTTCTATCTGCATAATGAAAACCTCAGTGCACATTACACGGCTCTTGAGCTGCCCTAATATGACCGTAAAGCTGTCGCATAACCTATCTACTATCCGTACCTGCCTCCAGCTGATGCCGAGAGATATAAAAAAAATCTTGTACTAACCTTAGAGATCACCATTTACTATCAGCCTGTATTTGCTGGCTTTCTGGGAATTACATTCGCGCCTACATGTAGCATTCTTATCAGCTGCCACGTGACCGCGGCATTTTTCAGTTGTGCTTCCATCGCAACAGCGCTGAGCCGCAACGCACGGGTTTCTTTCCTTGGCCATAAAATAAGCAGAAAGAAGGAAAGAAGGAGAACAATCACAAAAGAACAGAAAGTTTTTTACAATTTCCTCCCGCTTCTTCTTTACATGAGGGCAAAAGACGTCGATTTTATAGGCAGCCATGCACGGGCTTTAGTGAATGCTCAGTCCGGAATTATAGGGGGAAACAGGGAGAGTATATCTTGAACACAGGTCAGTGGGACTTGACTGCAATCAGCTGGAAGCGTGCAAGAAGTCCTGGGACACGTTTTCCATAACACGCTGCTCAGAAGGTTCTGACCCTGCGAGCGCTCTCTTGATTGGCACCAGGAGCTGCTGCGGCACGCCGCCGGTATTTCGCAAATGCGCCTGCGCTCGGCCCCCGCTCCGCTGCAAGCTAGGCTTGATATGTCTCGGCACGCAAGCAGCGGTTACGGGTCGGCAACCCACATCGTCGTGCTGTTCTCCTGACCAGACAGGAACGCCGTGTAGCCATCGGCAACGCAACGCACGTCGCGCGCGAAATTTCGCTTATGACAGCAATAAATAACAAAAAAAAAACTTGGTATTTGGTAGCAAAAAAAAAGAAGCTAAAAAATATCGAAGATTATAGGAGCCCATACAGCCATTGTGTACCGTGAAGGCGACGTTGAGGACCAACGCATATGCGACGGCATATAGAAAGAGCAGCTCAGAGTTTCAGCGTAGCCTAGAGAGTTGGTGTCATCCATATTCACCTCGTATTCGCGTTGCAATGACCTCAAAAACCGTCTTTAGCATCAAGGCTCCTGTATGTTTTAATGGTAGCGCAAACCATTGTTGAAATAGTATATGAGAATTTTCTCCCCGCCGTATACACCTCTCCTGAAAATTTCTGCGTTTTCTGCTCTTCCAGTGATTGAGGCTTCATACGTGATGAAGAACGCGCGCGGCTTTTATTATTGCGAAGTTATAGCGGAGAAATGGCGCCATTAGTGAGCGTAGAAACACCGCGACACATATGCGCTGTGCGTGAGTGTAGGCTTTCCACATTTTTGAAGACACACGCTCGGATTCAGCACAATGCCGACTTGCTGTGCTGTTGGATTTTGGAATAGCATTGCGAAGGGGGGTAAGCTTTTTACAGTTCCTCGTGGCAAGCGAAACCTCAAACGGTGAGCGATATGGCTCCACCGTATGGGAAGAAATTCGACTGCTATCGAGGGAGGCTTTGCGAGGTAAGTCAGTCGCTACTAAACCTTTTTGTCTATACATGCTCCTGGAAGCCATTCAGATCAACAAAAAAAACAAAAGCAAAACAAAAGCAGCGTAACATTACTGGCCGCGTTTTTTCGTGCGGTTTTGGTATCTATGAAATCGGAGTTGTTCTAGCTGGCTCGTACTGGACACGGAGTAGATGTAACTGCCGACATTATTTACTGCAGAATCTTTACTGTTCGCAATTTTCTTTCTATTGGCGAACATTTGTGCACACGCCCGGGAATCAGTTAATAAAGAAGTTTGGTTTCTTTCTCGGTCACCCTGCAGCGCAAAGATTTCACGCAATTGGGTTGCCACAAGTCTTTTGAAACAGATTCCACAAAGGCTGGAGGCTGACGACATGCTCGACGATATGCACGACGGCTCCTGATGCCATCCTCGATCTCGAGATTTTAGAGCAGGAGTCATTGACTTACCTTGCTTGGTATGTTGTGCGCTGTATCAAAATAATGTGGCCTGCTAAGACTGTTAAACTGCACTCTATGATGACGCTAATGCTTGCAGGGTTCAACAGATCAAACGTTACGCCTAAAATAAAATGACACCACTTGTTATTCCCTCAGCAGCAGCAGAGCAAGATTTTTATCTAGCGAATGTATTTCCAACCTCATGCATAAAACAAATGCTGTCGGTGTTCTATGAGGTTACGCCGCCATCGGTAGCCCTGCGAGTCCAGTGGGAACATATGGAAAAGAAATTGATGCTGCCGATCGAAGCATACTTGCAAGAGGAGTAGTGACAAGAGTCTAAGGTCATCATTAGGAGCTCGAGTCAAATACTGTTGCAATGCGTGCGAAGGGAGTAATTGCGATAATGTAAGGGCTTTAATCGGAGCTGAGGCCAAAGAGAACCTCTTCGCGTTAACACGTCATTACACATATGAAAAGCGGACCGTCCTCACGGACTGAGTCTGCGGACGTAAACAGCTGCCTTAAGAATGAGGCGGGCCGCGGGTTAAGAGCCTTGGTTGGTGTGGTGAAAACTCTGCGCTTCATCGTTCTAGAGTCGGGCTAGTCACGAGAGTCTCCAAAGTGTTCTACGACATGACAAGGAAGAACTTTTACTACGAGAGCCACAAGCGAGTTAACAAAAGTGCTAGAAAGACGCAGAGGTACAGCATTGACTGGTCGAGGTGATGAGAAAGAACCTGCATGAAAAGCAACAGCAAGACTCAGGGATGCGGCAAGGAGAAGGCGAGGACAAACGCCGCAAACATGAAGAGGCATCGGAATTGAGACAACGAGAAGCAGAGGCAGCAGTTCAGTGGAAGAAACAAGCCGAGACAAGATTCCATACCAGATAGCCACAAAGTGTTGAAACAAGGCACACATTCAAAATACTGCGGCACACCCTGTATACGCGATAAACTATGATTCTCCAAACAAGTTGTGCTGCTGCAGGTCTCGAATATTGCCTGTTCGAAGGCAGGCACATTTCAAGACGAAATTTGACTGCGGCTCAGAAGTGTTTGATTTTCATACCTCAGCAGTCTGAAATATATCGACCGATTTTTTGTTTCATATAGAAAAGATGAGTTTCATATAGACTTTAGTATTTGAAAGTATGGTTTTCTGTACTTATTATTACACTTAGAATGCGTTGCAAGAAGTGCCACGATATAATTTTGCGAGCAGAAGTCGGTACCAGGAGTACACAATTAATTACGACAGGTAGTCAAGTGGTCGGACTGCCATGTTAAAATGCGGTATTACCGGATATCACAGCGTCGTGTTATATTGAGTGAGACGAAAATATCTTAGCCATCAAATGAAAAGAGAAACTATGGATACCTCTATTTCCGTGCGGAGAGACTCATGTTCATTTACTCCAGTGTTCACGAAGTTCACAGTAAACAATTAAGCCTTTACTTTTCGTACAAGTCACACAGCGGTGAATTTGGCTCCTTCGTCAGCGTTCGTTCGCAATATACAATATACGCAATGCCAAACAGCGCGGGCAATAAGAACACTGTGTAGAACTTGAATAAAATACAGGAAGACGAGAGAGAGTATGCCATTTTCTTTGAAAGGTGCTCAAGGAATTATCTGTAATGACGGCATCATCAATTCCCCCCCCCCCTCCCCCCCCCCCCCGCCCAATGCTAATGCCCGTGGCAGCACCAAACATCTAAGGCTGAATTCTCGGAGAAGTATTATAGAAGACGCCGCGTAGCGAGCCAGCTTCCCTGCAACGTGTCGAGCTATATGCCCTGTTATGGCGTAGCATCCATTAACTCACTCCTCTCGACAGTATATTGCAACGAGGGGAATATGTTATGGAATGAGAAGCACACAGCCGTTCGGAATTCCCAGGGGGAAAAGCAGCGCGCGCACCAAATTGCCACCACCATCGTTCAGGGGAAGGGCCTCTCATTCACCGCCCACACCACTTGTAATCACAATGGCTTCTTCACTACGTATTCAGGAGATCTGCCGGGCGTGCGCAGAATCCCACACGTTCCGTGCTTCGACAGACGAACGACGTGCCCCTCGTGAGAGTGCCGCTCACCCGCATTCTCCAATTGTGATGCACGCTGGTCGCCCCCTCTCCGTAGCCGCCATAGCCACCAGTGGACCGTAATGGTCTGCGTGCCTATAATATGGCACCCGCGCTATCCCCCTCTACTAGTTCTTTCCCTCCCTTCATCCTGATTTGTAATAAGCAAAGTTCCATTACACGAAACTGGCGAGCTTTTATGTGGGAAGGACGGGCTCGGTCACACGAGCTTGGCCATGGAAGGCTGGTTGCAAAAAGTACAATGGGCTGCGAGCATGGCTCACACGAGCGTAGCAGCTCTAACAGGATCGCGGTCGCATATACTGTCTTCGGAACAATAGGCGCGGCTACAGGGGGTTCATGTGTATCACATTAAGAAAACAGTACAGCTCAGAAAGGTCTGCTCACCTTGAATGGTATTAATGTTGTTCGACTACCACTAAGCCTCGATGACAACATGAAAGAACGTGTAATGTTTAAAGAAACAATTCGGTGGGGCTTTACTCAGTGGCTTATTGAATCATTCAGTCTGAGCTGAATGGTCTTTGCCGCGGAAAAGTGCGGAGGAGAAGGGCCTCGCATCTCAGCCAGAAATGCTGTGTCCGATTTTATTCGATATCCCCGCTTTCTTTCCCACACCAATGACATAGCGCGTCACGCAAACCCGTTCGCTGCTGCGCGCCATGACTGTCTATTAAATAGGCTCAGGTTACCAACTTGACCGACGAAAGCACATAGTGCGATCGACTGCCGCTTCTATCTGGCCCACATGGCAGTTGGACTTATCCGCTCTCTCGCTGTATGTATATACTGCCCGGAGCAGTGGGTGCGCAGGTGCGCACCGAAACTTTTACGGCGGCGCAGCCACCGGTATTACGGTAGTTTACACAAGAGGGTGTACCCGAGTATAGCATAGAGGAATACAATTCTAAACTACCTTGAGAGCTTTGGTCAACGAGGGGTCGGTTTTCGACTCGCTTCTCTAACGACAAGAAAAAAAATTCACTATGCGTTGACAAACCAACGAAATTGTGTATTTTTAATAAGATAATGCATACCAGTGGTAATTTAGGTCATTGGTTCAAATTCCGGCCGTTGGTTCTGCGTGCTTGCGAAACAGCGCTTCTAAGTTATGCTTCATTTTCCGTTTCGTCTTCAAGTATAGCAGCCGTACTGGCAAGCTTTGGATGGCAAGTGCGAGTTTCGGCATATCAGTTTTGTACTGACTTGCGCACAAATCGAAGATTATAATGCCCCAGACTGGCATTTTTACAAGGGGGAAGTTCAGCTTCGGCTATCGTCGAGTGGATCCTCTGTCTTTGGCGAAATCACCATTGTTGCTGGGCAGAAAAACAAAAACATCCCCTAGCCCGAATGGCTTGAGTAGTGAGTTCTACAAAGCTTTGTTACGTTTTCTGGAGTCAATCTTACTGGTAATTCTCGGAGTTTCATGGGATGTTGCTTTTGTTTTCACCAGCATTTCATACATGACATGCTCATCTTTAAAACCACACAGAGAAGTGATGTGGGCTATCGAAGGCTGTGGTGTAATTTGTTTGTGTAATGTGAACTATAAATTCGTTGCAACAGTCCTTTCAAGTCACTTGCACGTGATGACACTGAATTTACCAGGCTATCACTAAGATGTAGTACTCGAGACTGCTGTATCCAAAATCGTGTATATGTGGCGCGTTCGATTTTGGAGTCAGTAACACAGGAAGGCGGTAAAGTTGCTTTCATTCATATGAATCTTGCGAACAGGTTCGTCATGGTTTTCTGGTTATTCACACAAAGGATTTTTAGCTTCTAGTATAAGCCAATTTTTAGGCTGTTATGCATGGTAGCTTACACACATTCACTGCGACAATTCATAAAGGGCAGCGTACACATATCGGATACGCATTGCATACAGACGACCATGCTGCAGTAGCATACAATATTGATCTACAATCAGTAACTTAGAACATTTGTCGAACTAAAGTCATCTGCCTGCCAGGGATGCTCACTATCACCTCTTTTATTCGCTTTGTATCTTGTACCCTTTGCCTTAGTATTGTAGGATTCAAAGATATTCCAGAATTTTCAAATTAATATATGTTTCATGATGGCGATGCCCTTTTCAGGCAGGATATGCTTTTAATTGCGCAATTTTGTTAACACTGTTCAGATGAATTTTGATAAAACTGGGGGGGGGGGGGGGGGGGGGGGCACGAAACGTTTATCATTTTTGTTGTATAAACTAGGTTGCTTACTCCCCATAATACCATAAGGTACCCTTCATCCCAGCCTGAATATTGGCTCATACTGGGAGCCGAAAATTGTGTTTGTGAAGCAACAAAAGCAGAATTGAACACATCAGAACTACATGTTTTTGTGCTTGTACAAGATGGCAACCCATGCATAGTTGAAAAGCATGTCTATGTATTTATGAGTTCAGCAGTTTCAGATTTTTCGGGACCCTTGTGTGGCGCTTTCAATGGGACCCTATATGCGCCTCTATGTGCCTATATATGCCTCAGTGTTACTCTTAAACACGTTTGAACCTTAAAACACGCCGCTACCGCTGTAAAAAAAGAAAAAAGAATGAAATGTGCTTACTAGCGAATCCTAAATAACTCATGGATGTCCTCGCAATGTAGCGTGCAGCTCCACATAAGTTCAGCCATCAGCTGGCGTTTTTAAAACACGAACTTACGAACGTTCAATAGCGAATTAAAACAGCTTTTGTTGTCAAAAGCTATCTGCGATGTTGATTTTCACGGTATCAAAAGCAAGCTGTTCGCCGGCAGCAGTGCGAAGGCAGCGGACGCACGTCGAAAGGGAGAGATGAGGCTCGTCGAAGTATGCTTGCTACTGCAGTAGTGGCGAGAGGGTAAGGGTTATCCGGCGCTTGCGCCGAGCACATCTTCTACACACGTGCTTGCACGTTTGTCCTTGCTCTCACACGTCTGTTCCCTGATGGAAAGCGGACGAGTGTCCCTGCAAGTGCGTATAGACAGCGACGCGGTATACCATATAGAAAGAGCCTCGCTTGGTCTGGGGAAAAATTCTGCGTTGCACCGTCCAAGCGCATTGCCGCTTATACGAGTCTTCACGTGCCTGCTGACATGCCGACGATGGACTCCGACTACGATTAGCCAAAGTGATGCGACAAAAGCTCCGGCAAGATGCATGGATGTAACTACGAGTGACAGGCGACACGTCAAAATCGTTACGAGAACGAAGTGAGCCGACAGGCAGCAGTCGTGTTTTCGCATTATCACTCCTAAGAAGCCTTAAGCCTCTCGAACAATTTTATTACTATTTGCCGAAGCGTGAATACAAAATTCTCGGCGACGACAACTCTTTTTGTAAAAGAAGGGAAGCGTAAAGTGGTGGAACATTTATTAGGTTTGCTCCTCCGCACGCAGTGGGGTCCCTGAATGGCCTCCTGGGACTTTGCTTGCCCGATCGGTTGCATGACACTGTCTCCGAAGTAACTGGTGAATTTTAAGGGAATATCCTGGAATCAGACCTGCAGAAACAGTATGCGTTAAAATGAAACAAACTGATTTAAACCGGAATATCTACTTTCCGAGGTACAAGACCCGAGTTCGCCAGGTGTCGACAGATGGTCTCGCGCTCTTCACAAATCCCCACTTCATCTTCTCTTTCTGCCTCAGAGTGGGACGAGCATATTGATAAGCGCAAGCTTTTCTCTTCCGACTCCAACAATCGAGATCGCCGAGCGTCCGCGAATGGCCATTAGGGTTCGCATAGTCAAACTAGGACATAGTCGTTTTGGGGTGATTTAACAAAAAACTCGGAGCGGATTCTAATTCTTGTTTGAACCAGGGCATCCGCGTTCAATGTTCGAGCGTTTTAACCAGTGTGCTACAGCGGTAAGGGCTTTCGCTTGTATTAACCAGGTTTAACTAGTGTTTTGAAGAACTTTGAAGGAAGTTCTTTCTTCAAAGTTCTTTGCAATGCATGCCAGCGAAAAATAGGATCCCAGCTGTCTATAAAAAATGATCGATGGTCTTTGGTTGTTTACAGATTGTGCAGGTGAGGGTCCAAGATACAAATATATCTTTATTATTAAGCAACGTGTTTTTACGGGAAAGGTACCCGAGTGAAGCTTTAAGAAAAACGATCTAACAGTCGGCTTAACCGGCATTTTCTGACTCTTTTTAGGACATCTTTACCTAAGCCTTAACAATATACGGATCAGTGTAGGGGTAGAGATACTAAGAGGTTGTTGAAGTCCTTATACAATTTATTTTTCCTGGGTACGAGACTTAGGCACTCCACCGAAACATGTGCACGCAAAATTTGTAGAGCAAAAACAACTTCTCGTAAAAATACAGTGACAGCGCGATTTGTGGCCTGATAAACAGACACAGCCAAGTTCGGCATCATATTGCCTAAACGCATCTGCAGCATTGCGTGCAACAAGGGTCCGTTTGATCGCGAAAAAAAAATCATCTCACAAGTTGTCTCAGAAAAATAGTTGGAAAGACCAAGTCCACCTCTTTTGATGGGGAAAAAAAAAGCAAACAAAATTAGTGCGGCTAGTTTGCTCCCAGTTTGAGCTCCAAATAAAACTAATACTCTATGCAGTTTCTGCGCGTTCGAGCAGGAGATAAATAAAAATTACAAGGAATAACAAATGTTGGTAATCAAAAACACAATGCACACACTTGCACGTGCGAACACGGAGAGGTCGCGCCCTTACCACCCATTCGTTTTTTGCTTAGTCTTTTGCGTTGTGTCATTCCACAACCCTCTACTATTCTTCTGATACTCTTTAGGGTACACCCAAGCACATAGCAAAAACCTTCGTCCACCACTGCATATTAGCGAACATTGCCGGTGTATTATCCCATTCACCGTGCCAACAAGCAATGCCCTTCTCCCAAATCATTTCGCACCCTGTTGTTTTGCAGTAGTCACCTGCATCTGAAACTACAGTACTAAACGTCCTTCATCCAGATATCTACACGAGTGATGTATGCTGTGTATGGGAATTGGGTCCAGTGGACCAATGGCACATCATGTGGGAATGTGCCAGGTTCCCGACCGAAGATACATCCAAGACATACCTGCCCGAACTACAAAGTGCTGTGCAGAGTACAGACAAGGACAGTCAACTATGGACCGTCCAGCAGGCCCGGGGTGCACTCGAAAAACACAAGCCTTACGGCCCACCACAAACTGGCCAAAATGAGGTAATGCAGAGTAGGGCATAACCCTGGGTCGACGCTTGAATAGCGTCACGGTGCATTAAACCGTCGTTTTCCGGCATTTCATCCAACTTATACATACCATACAATATAAAGCTTTCCCGATCTGCGCAAAAAAACGGCGATATCGTCCTAAGAAGCGTTTTCTATCGTTAAGATGATGGTATCGATGACAGTTACACTGTAATTAGTAGTAATGACAATGAGGACATTACCAATGATTATGGCGGTGCATTTAGTTGATAATGATAATGAGAGTGAGCATGATGCACCGTGTGCACCAGCAACACTTAGGCTTTAGCATTTCTGCGGTGTAAATTCCACTGTGCTCTCGGAATTTAGGAAACATTTACACAGGTAAAAAAACGGCGTTCTCATTACAAAGCAGAGGTTCCGGTTTGCATTGTTTCAATATTTAATTTGTCACTTGATGCTGTCTCGTCATTTCATTCATCGGCCACCTTGAGTGGGGACACTTCGAAAATAGAAATGGTTATCCTGCATATATGATGTGGTCGCACTGAACTTTAGGTCGGTTTAGCAAACGCCATTAAAAAGCACGTGGTGCTAGTTGTCGTTGTTAGCTGCTTTCATTTTTACATCGGGTGCCTGTATTGAATCGTTACGAATGTTACTGTAAGGTTGCTTCCTTAACTACCAAGCTGGCTGTTAATTCAGTGGTGTCGCTCACGAAGGTTTTTAGGCGCAGCTTTCCTTAAAGGCTAACGAAGGACGTGCTCGCAGCACTCAGCGATTGTTTGCTCGTACTAATACTGAATGGGGACGCACAGTTCTTAGTAGAAGAAAGCGGACATGAAGTGAGGCTTCGGAAGTGCTTGTTCGTGCTATTTGATTGTCGTTTAGGCATCTTTTCCTTTCCTGTCATTCATGTAGCCTGAAATGCGAACTCGAAGGCACTTATGCTATAAAAATGAGTGTCGACCTAGACCGAAGTGGAGCGAAGAAGAGCTGGACGTATAATTCAATTGATTGAAGTTAAGGCATATGACGGTCGATGGCGCGGCCCTCGTGGTGCCAATAACTGCATATGAGTAGAAGCAGGTGCGCCAGAGGCGTCAGCCACTAGAGGTCTCGATACGCTAGGTTACGTTTCTGATTGTGCCGCGTCTTCGGTAGCACTCACGTGAAAATACTTGGGGGCAAGCAACGCGCCTTACCAAAACCTGAAACGAACAAAGCTTGCAGACGGCTTTAGACCTCAATGAGGGTACAGGGACATTTCTCTCTCTTTCCTCATTTCGCAAAGCGGGGTGTAAATGAGGAAATAGCGTGCACCCACTTGTGACTGGCAGTTTGGTTCCCACACGCTACGCTTTTGTTTTGCTCCTGTGTGTCTGAGCCATGAGCAGTTTTCACGCCGGTCGCGAAGTAGAGCGCCCCTCGATAGAGGGATGACGCATCCACGGGGCGCTTTCTTCATCCCCATGTGCATCTGCGTGCTACGCACTGCTCTCGCAAAATTGCCCGAAGCAGCAAGCGTGCGAAACACGCGACGGTGCTTACGACGATGCAAAACGTAATCGGCAGGGTGACGGTTGTTTTCTTAGGAGCCACGAAAATGGCATCTGGTGTCGCATCATGCAGTAATTATGTCTCCTTAGGGCCAGAAATAGAAATATGGAGAACATCACGCGTTTCGAAAGCGTGTAATATATAATTGCGCACTATGCCGTCTGGCGCAGAAAGAAGAAAGCGTCTCGGAGGGAAAGGAGATAGCAGTTTTGACAGATAGTATGGCGCAAAAGATTGAAGAAAGATGTTTCATATAACCAGAGCCCGAGTTTGTAGAGTTGCCTAACTTCAATATGTAAAGTAGTTTTAGCGTAATAACGTCAAAGGTCCCGTTGCTAAATATTCCGGAGGCGGTGTTGTGAGCGAAACAGCATGGATATGACTCTGGAAGGTGGCAGCAGACAGCTGATATGGCCGAGAACTGATTCTACGATGGTTTGTGCGAGTTAACCATATCACACGATATCCGAAAGTGGGGAGGAGCTGGCAAGTTGGGTTACTCTTTTGAGATGGGAAGGTGGAATAAGATTCAACCTTTTAGTGTATTGAATGCCGTGTCAGGCTCGCTACACCCAGACTATACAGGTACGTTCAAACGGCTGGGTTAAAGTTAAGCTTCATATTTCCTCAATGGTCATCGGTTGAAGCCTCAATGAATAGGATCAAAGTGACTACCTGCCGCTTAATGGTCGGTACGAAAACCGCATCACCAATAACTACGGCCCTTTTCTTCAGGTGGTGCTTCCACTCTCTATGGCCGTCGCCACTTTCTGAGGCTCTGGGCCAAACGCGCACTCTGAGACACTTCAGCGACCATGCCAGCCTCTCGCTTCGGGTTGCAGTATCACCCCTGAAGTAGAGAGGGGTGTAGTGAAAGCGTAGGTAGTGCAATCACTTCAGAGAGTGTGCCATTGTTAAAGTGGATGCAGTAAGCATCTTGCCTCGTATGTCTCCAAAGTTGCCGAGAGTCTAGTGCCCTCCGCCTCTAGCACCAGATTGTTTCCAATAGCCTCACTAAAGTTCGTAACAGGACGCCCCTGGACAGCCGTTGGAGATTTCCCTCACATGTAAAAATCGATTACAGTCGTTTTTTCTAGAACAGAAAATTTGTTCCTATATGTTAACTGCACTTCACTCTTTGCTTCTGTCTCACAACTTGCAGGGTAAGTTAGCAAGCGCGAATTCAATTGGCAGCCATGTTTACTCGAATGTGACAACTAGCGCGTCTCATCGCATCGCGTCCTGTTTCTAACGCATCGCAGTCAGGTAAACAGGGGCAATGCGCTAGGAATACGTGTCGCAATAATGCGCCAGGGAGGGCTGGATTGAGAGGGGCAAGTAGAATTTCTCCGTGCATGTAAACCCGGTCGCATTGTCCTAAAAAGGGCAAGATGGTGGCGTCCAGCGAAGCGGCGGCCGCTCGCCTCATCACCAATTCGTCGTTGCCGCTCCACTGTGCCTTGAGTTCGCTGCAAACGAATGGTGAACGAAGCTTTTTTTTTCTTTTTTTTCTTGTCTCAAGATGCCCGTACCGCACAATTCTAACTACAAAACGCCTCAAATTTTAAGATAACTTCTGGAGACTGGTAGCTGTTAGGCTAATCGAGTGGGCATTGTTTTGGCGACATCTAGACGAATTGCCAGCGAGCGCAGGGTATTGAAATAACTTCAGGTTGTTGAAAAACGAGAGCAACGAGGTATTTAATTTCGCATGATAAGCTGTCTTTATTCTTTATTACAGCTTTTCTCCTACACTGACATAAATAAAAGTAGAAATAAATAAATTTGCAAAATTTGCCACCTTGCGATTCACGTTTTAGTCAAAATGGCGCTGAGAACGGTGAGCACAATCTATACGCCGTCGGTCCCTCTCTTAAGCACCAACCTATACCCCTATTCTAAAGCTCTCACGTGTGCGCAACAGAAGGGCCGCATTGCACCCCTCAAATGGGGTGCCCCTAAGCTTGTTCTTCCTGTTCTAAATCTCTCTATTGGCGTGAGTGGGGTGCTCTCGTCGAGCACAGAAAGCCAAGACTGTTGCTTGGCACTCCCCCTCCCCCCCACGTCCTTCTGTATTTCTCCTCGCTGTCCTCTCCCACACAGAGGTAACCAGCCAGAAAGTACGAAAGAGAAACGAAAACCTATTCCGACGAAAGTGCCACCGTTGTTTTCAATGTGTGACACCTCGTGCCGACACTAACCGCGCTAGAGATGATGCGTTACATTTAAACGCTGTCGCATCGCATTACCATGACGCGCTACGATATTCGATTCGATGTGCTAATGTCGCCTTCATGTAAACACAGATTCGAAAAGATTTGCGGAAGACGGTATCACACTTAGCTGTGTGGAGTTTGGTCTCCGATAGACGCAGTTGGCTGGTTTTAGACTCGTTAAAATTAACTCATCGAGCTTATCTGTTTTATTATTTCCAAAGCTATACTTCGCAGCCTATAGGTTCTGGTTCCTGTTCGTTTTGAGATTGCATGGGTGTTGGAAACTTCTCATTAATGTTCAAGAGAGATCATTCTTGCATAGTGCAGCGTCAAGGCTTCTTGAAAGGTGGCTTTTGGGAATATAATCCATTTTCGTGGCCTCGAATTTGTTGAGAAGTGAAGAAGTCAAAGTTTTTGGAGCGAGCGACGTTTTGACGTTCTCGAGGCTACAGACCTAACGAAGTCACGAGAATATTCGGTTTGCTTTTTATACTCTCTTTTATCAAGCCCTCGCCCTCTAAAGTTCTCGAGAACTCCGCTGAATGCGGGCGTTTGAAAAAGAGAGGCCCTGCTTCCGGCCCGAGATATATAGTGCGCTACAAAGTCATTTTTCATTTCACTGTTCTTACGCCACGGCGGAAACCGCAGTTCAAGATTCATTATAAGCTATAACCATTCATCCCTTTCGCACACATTCAAGTCGGCGAGTCAGGTGGCTTCCCCTTTTGAAAAGAGCCTCGAGCTGATTTATGCCTCGTTCGGTGGGGACCGCATAATGCAGCGGCCCACGGGTGCCCCGGCGATGAGGCCATTGCAGGGGGCCACAGTGCGCTCCCCTTTTCCCCGTTCCTTTCCCCTGAAGTTTCCCCATCTCGCGGCGCCATCATACGGGCGCACAGTGTCCCGAGAAATAGAGTCAATATATATTTTGCCCTCGCCGCTCTTCGCAATATTTGAGAAACGCTGGGACAGCGCTTATGGCTCCTCGTTTCCAACCTGCATTTCCTTGCTTTCTTCAGCTGATGGAAATATTTTTTTCATTCTCACTTCTTCAAGAGTTACTCCTTTCATTACTACACCCTCTCGAACTTTTTTTGTTCAAGACGTTGATATTTTTGGAAAAAAGTACGTGAGCTGAAAAGCCGGAAAGCAAACAAAAATGGTTTGTTTTCCTTGCCCGATATTTATATCCATTCTCCTCGAGCAATGTAAATTGTATTTCTATCGGACTGATTGGTCATGTAGGTCACTGTGTACTCCTTCTGTCCTTGCAGTCTTACCGCAAAGGAAGCAATTTCTTACAATAAGAGATTAGAACTATTACTAATAGCATAGTCCTAAACGTCAATTATTTAAAACCTTAATGCTAGTTGGATTTCTGGATGCACATTAAACCAGTGAATTATTTAGTCAAAATTGAAGCGTCAACATTATTTAGAATTTACCCGGTTTTTTTCTTTCTTTCGGGAAAACAATCAATTGTTTGTACCCTGTCTGTAAGGTCCGTACCACTTAAGCAACCAGTGCGCAACAACAGCCGTAACGCTCATACATGAATAATATTATCGTATACGTACTTTCCATAATACGTCGTCAAATGTTAGTACGGGTGATCCCGAATAAATGTGACTAAATTAAAAAAACAATTTCAAAGGATAAAAGGCGCTGGCGTACTCTCAACCACGGCTTTGAAACCTTGCTTTTTTAAAAAAAATGGCCGGTATGATTAACTGAAATGTATGCCATTGTAACTAATCTTACCACTACTTAATAAGTTAGAAATAGTGAACTAAACCGCATGTAAAATTCAATACAATACTTCTGTCTTTTTTTCTTTTTTTTTTGCAGGAGTAAGAAGGGATAGTGGAGATTTCCAGTTTTTGACTTGCGTGAATACGTCTCGTTTCTTGGAACCAAAATACACAGAAATTCAACGTGGCTGGCACGCATTCGTCTTACTTTTCAGCGTGTAACAAAGGAGCAGGTGCCTGTCAGCTGTCGGCAAGTCAGAAGAGGCTTTCATTTCTTATCCAATGGCAAACGCGGCTGAAGAAAACGCAAGCCCTATAAGCATACAAAAACGAAGGCGGAATAACCGGCCCAGGAACTGCGAGTGCCAACGTCTGAAGGATACGAAAAGCAGTAGCGGAAGTGTGTCACAACATCGATACAGTGCGGAAGGGCAGCGGATTCAAAACTAGACATCGCCTCTTGACGTGAGCTTGACAAGTAAAAAATTCAGGGGCTCGCTCCGGAACATTTCAGAGGTAAAGTTTCTCGCTAGCTCCGGTTCGGTCTCTTCTTTTTCTAAGGTTCTTAATCGATCTGGGCGAAAAGAAGTTTGACTAGAGTGCATGCGAGGAACGAAGAAGCACCGGTCACACCTCTTTCTTTTTGATCAGAAATAAAAAATGCAACCGAAGGAAAAACAAAGAAAAAGTGTCACAAAGAAACGGAGCGCGAAAGGAAAAGGTTAGCCCAGTCAAGCGAAAGGAGTTGCTTAGTTTCTTTCAAGCCTGCCGATTTCGCGGATCCTGAGACACCGCTGAAGAAGACAGAGAAGAAAATACAGACAAGGAGGATCCCAAAAATACAGATAAGCTGTCGAGGAGCTGTGCTGTAGCTGTGTTCGTTCCTAACCGGTAGTGTGCTTCATGCAAAGATTCTGGGTGAAAAAGAAGCGCTTTCACACTGAATTCTTTTGGGGCTTATTTCGACTACCGCAGCTCACTACATAATGAACTCGAAGGTTTCCTAAAGGACAGTGATGGGTTGTGGTAGCGTTCTTAAAGGAGTAAACTAGGGCAATTTTCCTTTGACGTCGCTGGATCTTACTGAAGATGTATTTACGGCTTAAAACTACGAATACTGGCAAACAGACAGATATCCTTTTTCATATTGTGAAAATTGGTAAACATTACTGTGCGTATATTTTTCGCATTATAGCTACCCTTCAGAATGGTACTGTTCTTTAACATGCTATATATTTCTTTAATTTGTGCAACGCTGAAAATGTGCAATTTTGTTTTTGTTGAAATAAGTTTTTAGATATGGTCTAAATGAAGTCACTGATTGGCATTAAATTAAATGCAGACTTATGAACCAGCTCTAGGCGCTCATAGGGATAGTATATTAACTGAATACTTCACATCAGCTACTGTACGAAACAAATATTATAGAGTTGGCATACCGTTTAGCGCAGATAAATGCCTTATAGCATGCAGTTACACCACCCGCTGGGTTTTATGTTTGGTTTAGTCCGCTGAGCCAGAATCTAATATTCTGGCTCAGGGGACTAAACCAAAGCTAAAACCCAGCGGGCTTTAGCAGTTCCCAGGCTTTTCTACTATTTAAGCAGTTCCCAGGCTTTTCTACTATTTATGTTTTCCTTAGCGCCTGGGGAATCAAGGCATTGCCAGATTACATGATCCACAGTACCCGTTTCTCCGCAGGTTTTCCATTTATTGTCTGCCTTTTCCTCCAATTGCGTGTGAAAAAGCCAGACGGAACATTGAAAATTCCCAGCTTGCAGGCGCCGCCAAGCGACGGCCTCTTTGTTATTTAGGTTTCGGTCCTGTGGTAGCAAGGACCTTCTGCTCAGTCTGCAGTGTTCTAAGATTTCTGCATGTGTTTTCGCTTCGCCTGCCATTAGTCGTGGAGGCCCTGGCCTCCGTCCCATAGGCCTGCGTTCCGGGGGCGGGGAGCAGGGGGCCTCCTACATTGGTGAAAAAATAAAGTTCTTATCACCAACAACACGAAGTTCGAACTTCAAGTGGTATAGAGCCTCGTTTTATAGTACACTCTTTTGCCTCACAGCTTGGTACAGGCGAAAGACCATTCATCGCCAGCTGCGTGGTCCTAATTTTAAAGAGCGAGCGAACGAAAAAACCCATAACACATTGCTTTTCATATATTCGTGCCAGCTACATAATAATGGCTAATGTACAAAGCGGCTAGCTTGCATGCACTAGCCCCCCTAAATGCTAGCAGTGGATTGAATTTGATAACTGGAACCCCATTCTGCATGCTTCTTGATTACCGATGCTAGAGATGGGGTCAGGTGTACATCCAAAAACGAATTCGTCGGTGTAATGGCAGAGGTATACAACTAATAAGTCTCGTGGAGATTAATCTTGGGCATTTGTTTTATTGGCCACACCTCCTTCCAGGAAGAGAAAATACTAGAAGAAAGTGAGAAAGTTTACTATTCTCCTCCACAGTTTGAAACCTACACGCTGCCCATTTATGTGTTGTGTCGGGTTGTATGGCACTCAATCAACTAAGGCTATCATGCGCCGAGAACAACAACTTATTTTACTGAAAAGGTTCCCCTTAGTCATAATTTACACACTGACTAATTACACTAGTAAAGAGCAAGCTGAATCTCCTGAATGGACGAAGTAAAAGCACATTAGTGTAGTTTTACAAATACCAGGCTTACTCTTATACTGTACGTAGTCCATGCCACTTCATATTAATCAGTCATGTGCACTAAGTGTAAACTGTAATTAATTATTTTATTGCTCATGTTTTGACTGCCTGCTGAAGGTTTTCGCTGAAATATCTTCTCTGAGCAGCTGGTGTTGATTACCGGCGTGCATTTATTTGTTCATGCGCCTCTCACATATTTTGTGTTCTGTATGGCGCTCTCAGGCTCAAGGTTCTCTTGCACCATTAAAATCAATCCATCATCATCGTGCTTGGTTCGCAGGGGTCGGCAGCTTGCAGCACTTTAGAAGATTATCAAAAGTATCAGTCAGTAAAACCGTTATACTATGGATATGAGTCTAATAAAAAAATAAACAGTGAGAAACTAGAGTGCTATATTAAGAAAAACAGAAGACAAGGTCATATTGAATGCATTTATTAGGTGCGCACATTTAATTTTTACTTTTCCATGCTGAGATGGCGAGTGGTTACGGCACTCGACTTATATGCGCAAGAATGGATGATCGAATCCCGGACGCGAAGGCCGCTTTTCGATGGAGGCGACAAGCGAGGCACCCGTGTGCTATGCGATGTCTGTACACGTCAAAAAACCCCAGGTGGTCGAAATTTCAGGAATCCTCCACTGCGGCGTCTCTCATAGCCTGAGCCGCTTTGGGACGTTAAACTACATCAACCAACCAATTATTTATTTTAACTTAAGTGTAGATAAACTCTACTGATGTATTGGTTACGAGTACAGGGTCAACCGCTGGAAAGTGTGCATACTGGAACTGGAACAAAGTTGGGAGTAAGGGCTGACAGTTTGCTGTGCATCTGGGGAGTACACTTTTCAAGACAAAAGGCTGAAACAACATAATAACGCAGCCACTGCAATTCCAACAGTGGTTTACTGTGAACGTCTAAAAGGCTTTGTGAAATATAGGAATGATTATGGTTCACTCTATTTTAAAGTGAAATTCTTTCTTGTCTTATGGTCAAAATTTCGCGTGCGTGAGGTCTGTGCGTGAGGTATGTGCGCGAGATCTCTTCGCGTGATTCCGCGAGATGTGTTCTTTTTGTCTAGGGCCCTTGCCATCTGAAATCCCCCATTTGAACGCGCGCCATGGCCTGACACGTGGCAGGAGTGAGAATGTACCGCCCAAACTCATACTTGTCGGATAAAGTGTGACATATAGTGTGCTTTTCCTCTTCTGTACGACAGCAGCAAGACTGCGCCGAGAAATGGAAATTTCCACTGTGCGGCACGAACCCCGGCCTTGCGAGCAAAACGATTACAAAGGGGGCGCGATGCGCTGTATACAGCAGCAATTAACACCCCGGCTTTCACATTTCTTCGCAGAACATTCTGTAGTGCTCTTTGATGTTTTTTTTTGGAAGAGAACTATGTTTGACGTTACAAGGTGAACAAAATGTGACCTGTTGATATCAGAACATTTTCAAACAACATTAGGATTTGTTTGCCTGGAATCTTACCGTGTATGCCGCATAAATAAACAAGCGAAACTGAATTCCCCTCTGCAAGTTATTTCACGAAGCGGACTGATAGTTACGAGACATGCCTTTAAATTACCTATTGACACATTATTTGTTGCGCCTTCTCTTGTCGCCGGCCTCCAAAGTGGTGTATAGGTGGATAGCTTCAAGTAACCTCTACCCCGAGCTGATGGATACCGAAGTGGCAAGGTAACTGTATGTATTGCTAGACGCCGGACATAGAGACGTAGCAAATGAATGCTTTCACAGGGAAGAGATAAATTGTCGCAACAATAGCCTAAACCAGCAAAAAAGAATAACGCCGTGCCTATCCAGGTTTATGAAAAGAGTTCGCTTAAATACAGTAAGATTATGAGTTGCGTCTTATTATGCATACACTAGTATGCGTTGCTCAGACTGCTCAGAAAGGAAATTCACTTGGCCTAACCGCTCGCTTTTTAGCGCTCAAATTTCGCAGAGAGTTGCATTGAATTTTTAATTCAGATTACATCTGGGGATGTGCTTGACTGATGAAGCCTGATTGAATCATTACGTTATTGTGGTCTCATGCGAAGGCTAGCGAAAGAGCGGAAAGAACAATCTTTCGTACCAGTGTTCTTCAAAGCGCCATCTCATGCTCATGTAAGGAAAGTTCCATCATTTAGGCAGCGACGACTGAGCGCTCATTCCTTCCATAGGCACAACATGGCACCGACAGTATCGCTGTTGCGAAAGTTTTTTTTTGTTGCTTGCTTGCCATCACATCAGACGATGGACATCATGCAACTATCCGACCCAAAGGTAGTACGAAAAATTCTTCCTCTGTATCAAATTTCAGCCCTGACAAGCGAAGGGCTTCCACACAGGTGGCAACTCAGCGCCATAAATAAATAAACAAGCGAAGGTTTAGAATGCCGGAATTTTTTTCATCTGTGCTCTGAGCGATGCAATACTCAGTACTGTAAAATCGCGATACGTTTGCAAAACATAGAGTTAATGTGTTTCGATAATACCACTGGGCTATTTGACAGCGCGTCCTGAGCGCAAGTGTGTGTCCGTCTCATCCTTGTCTGTCGTCTACTAGCGTTCTTCCTCGGACAATGATTAACCAACTCAGCCAGTAACATACCTTGCTCACATCGCGTTGAGTATGTTGCTTCCATATGATTCAGCGCAATCATAAACTCGAAATAGAAGTATAGACAGCGCATTCCCCGATTCGTCTCTCAGTATAGATCGTGTAAGAATGCAATGCAGTGCAGCTTTCACAATCAGGCGGAAATATTTCATTCAGCCTGCTTTTTTTGTGCTATTATGTTGTTATTGACGGCACCACTGATTGCTAATGATAATTTTAAGCCTATGGTTTTACACGTTATGATGGATCTGAAAGGCAAAGGTCTTGTAGTCATGCAGAATCAATTTTTTTGCAGGAAACATTTGATGTTAGGTGGAATCAGACAGTATAGAGAAGAAGGTCACCAAAGTTGCTCCCACCGTTAGGTTATATGAATTCAAATCTGGTGAGCCAAGAATTCGAATTTACCGAATGTCGAGTTGGGCGAAAGCATTCAACACATTTTGCGAGCTCTGGTCTCCACCCAGGGTTCGCGAGTGCCGTCAACCGCACCCGACCACGTCAGTATAAACCTTGTTTAGAGAATAGCGCTGGGAGAAACTCTGTGCAGACGAGTTGATGTATCCCGACGCGACGCGCACTATAGAATGAGACTACGGCCTGAAGCGGAAAATTAAAGCCTAACAAGCCGACGCAACCCATAGCCCATTAGTTAGGGTTCATGTAAAGGCTGAAGTTACTGCCAACTTATTCGTCAATTTTCCTTGCGACTGCAAATGCGGCAGACGTGGCAGTCGCTTAGGCAATGGCTGGTACAAACGCCAGCTTGTGTCAGATGCAACGAAACGTCTGCGGCAGAGTTTTGTACATGCAAGAGATAGAGCAGATGAAGATGTCTTAACATTCAGTGGCCCGATGGGTTACTACAGTAGGGACAAAAATCATTAGGATAGCATAAAGAATGAAACGCACATACCTTTTTCACAGAATGCGAAAAAACGTGCAACCCCCAATTTCCTTTGCAGCTATGTCTCCTTTTTCTATAGGATGTGAAATTTAATGAGACCTATCCTCTTCACTTTTCCTTAACATGTTTCCTCTTGAATTTTTTTCTTCCTTCACAACCTCCCCCGTATCGTCTTTCCTCCTTCTCCTGGGTCGTCCTCTACGCCTCTTCCCAGTGACTTCAAGTTTCATGTCCTTCTTTCTAATGTATTCTTATTCCTTTCTTGTTAATTGACCGAACTGCTGAAGATTTCTCTCTAAAATTTCGACGAACATTTATGACATTGACTTTACCCTGTGTGTAGTATAGTTCCGAGCTTTGGCATTTCTTATCACTTCACATTTCCATGTCCGCAGCCTAATTTGCGCAACAATAATCGTTTTATTGGGCTGACCTTCATTAGGGAGACCCATGTATTTTCATGCATCATTTGTCTCCTTGCTTTTCTTTCTCTGACAATGAAAAATCTCCATAGCCAGCTTCTTAACGTGTTAAGCTTCCAGTCTTTCACACTGTGCTTTGGATGCTTCCATCACCTGTCACAATGTTGCAATAATTTAAGTATGCCTTCTTCGCCCTGATTGAAGCGCAAAGAAGCCGTTAAATATTTAGCTGAACATGGCAAAACAGGACAAAACATTGCTAGGCAAGAAAAACCTAACTAAACGATTGCTGAATTTTTCTGATGTATTTACGAGCTTAGCCATGCTAATTTATCTACTGCATGATTGTGTTTTGCACTTTCATACTACGGCCCTCTTGCCAGTTAGTGGCCAAAGAAAACATGGCAAGATATCAGTTTTACTTTTCACGCAACTTCTCGATTTCTGCCAGGGCCGATTAGTTATAATAAACTCTTGACAAAAACTTCTACAACCGCATTTTGCAAGCCAAGTAATATGCTCCCTCCTTAAACTCTAACTGCAAACATCTTTCAATTTTTTGGGTTCAGTAAAGTTTCGACGTAGCACAAAAACATACGTTGTCTTCGGCTGTCACATGTCATATAAAAGGGTGTAGTTATGGGTCAGAGGTGCTCACCGCCCTTGTAACAAGTTTCTGAGGTCGTTATTGTTAGCCTTTGCTCCAAAGAGCACTGAAGTCTCTGTTCTCTTTTATCAGTACCATTAAAGTACTAGCGGCAACTAGAATTATGGATACCTGTGAGAAACCAGACGTATTCAGTTTTCTATTAAGATCAACAGAAATGGGATTTTATCATACGGTACGGCATGTACAAAGAAGAAAGGGCAGGCGCTTGTACATGCTACTTTGGCATTGCCGATGGAGCGCATTGCTGGACAAGGCGAGTTCAGCAGAATGTCTGTGTACCCGTCTCGTCGTGGACATGTGTCCTGCACTAATAATATTGAAAGTCTTACATACTTTGTGTTGGTATTTGGAAAAGTAATTCTGAGAGGCGTAGAAGTAATGCCCCAACAAGATGCTGAAAGTAGGAAATGCCGGCCAAAGAGGTTCAAAAAAGCAGCAGAGAGCAGATGACGTAACACGGAGACTTGCTATTAGAGGGGCACCATATTCCGCACAGTGCGGCCGAAAGGCAACACGTCGGTCCGCCAAATTAGCGAGGAGCTGCAGCTTTGTGAACACACGAACCGGTCGCCACAAGGTCTTTTTCGGGTAATGCTAATAGAAGTATGTTTTACGTAACGTTGTTGACGCACTATGTTGTATTACCTGACTGTAATGCGAGCGTTGAAGGACGTCGTTCGCATTTTCGATTGGACGCGGCGCGCTCTGTCCTTAGAACTGATCATTCCTGTACTGTGTACACATAGATGAGCTGTTTGAATTGTAATAAGGAGCGAAATTTTAGCATTTATTCTTGTGTGAGATGTAACATCAAACTATGGTCTATATTTAGACTTTTAATAATCCCAAGTTTTTTTTTTTTTTTTTTGCAGCTTCACTGTTTTCAAAAATGAGCAAATATAGTATAGATATATCTGTCATATAATTGCGCTTTCGGTAGCATGGTTTAGCTTTGGATCCTAGTGTTGGAGACAACAGTAGTCGGATGTAATCTTGTCTATGCTGTCTGTTGCTTTCCCTCATAACGTGCATCTGCCATGCGAACTTCATTTGAAGAGATCTCATACTGAATTGCTTTAAGCATTTATACACAATGACACTGACACTTTGAAAACACGTAATTATTTTGGTTTTAAAGAAATATGAGCCTGCGTTTACACGTTGGTGGTTAAGATCTGCATTCACTCTTTACCTTCCCCATAATCGTTTGTGATATACAGTATGTTTATTTACTGGCCTGTTTTGGTATTTGTTTTGAACACTTCCAAAAAATGATTCCTCAAAAAATCAAAAACCTCTCAAGTATCGTAACCAACGCCTAAGATCACTTACATTTTTGTGGGTAGGATATTTGTGTGAATAAAGACAGCACAATATTCGTCAGCCAAGATAGTTCAAATCAATTGAAATCTTCGTCATGCTAGGCAAAAGTCTTGAAAAGAAACTCTTCTAGCTCTCAAATGTCTATTGAAGTGGCAACGTCACTTTCGCTGAAGCTCTAGATGTGCAGGTTTCGATTACAGAAAGTGACTCTGCAGTTGTTTACACAAGCACGTGTACACCCAACAAGAATATCACTCGTACTAAAAGCGTGAGCATATTGCAACAGAACTCCACATTACATCGCATAGCGATCCGCGGATTTATATATTGAATGAAAAGCAAGAGCTTCAAAAGTTTCCCGCCCCTTTTACTTCAGTGTTATAGCTTATTGTATAAATATTACTTTATCATCTACGCCGCTAATCTCTTAATGTGAATTCTATAGAACTGCGTGAGAATGGCAGTAACAGGACAATGTCTGGTGAAAATGCCATGTGAGAAACAATACATTTATCTTTTATTGTTTACAGTGATTGTATGAAGGTAATTCTTCCCTGGCGCGATTGGCTAATTCAGTTCTATGCCTAATGTTGTTGGAGAATCCAGTATTCATATCTTAGTGTGAAGTGTTACTCATATTCTTGTCATCTACGAGTAGTTAGCTTGTGTCGCAAGTTCTTTGTACATGCCCTCAATCACATCAAAACCATTACGAACCGACTTTGATTATTGAAATTGTAGCGGTTACAATACCTAACTTCTCGTCTTTATTTTTCAACATGTGCTTTGCCTAACAGCTTGTACACTTTCTTTTTTAATATTTATATCTGTGTTCTTGTGCAGCATTTCTGCTTCCGATCTTGTAAAAACATTGCGTGATGTTGTAAGTATTATGATAAAAAGTACCAAACATTTATAAGGATGCGAGAAAAGAACCGACAAGAGTAGAAATCAGCGCGTATTATTATGGTACGCTAACGTAATATACAGGGTGTTTCCGAATTGTATATATTAGACAAATTAGCTTTTAACTGATTACTATGCAGCGATTGCACTCTGTTCAAGAAAACTGTCATCTCAGATTCCATTGTCTAAATAATTAGAGCATAAGCTTATTGAGTGCTTTGCGCTGGCTCTAATTAATATTTTATGGGGTAGAGGAGTTAGGTGTGCCGTAAATTTTATCGAGTCCTGGAGCATAAAGGAACAAGAAGTGGAAGCTGTGACAGATTTTCTCTTCTTGAGCTCCAAGATTGCCTCGGAAGGAGACTGCAGCCATGAAATTAGGAGACGCCTGCTTCTGGGAAAGAGAGCCATGGTTAGCCTTGACCGCCTAGTAAAGAGCAGATACTTTAGTCTGCCAACCAAGATCCGTATAACTCGTGCTATGGTATTTCCAGTTGTCATGTATGGGATGCGAGAGTTGGACTGTGAAGAAGGCCGACCGCCGAAGAATTGACGCGTTTGAATTGTGGTACTGGCGAAGACTCTTGAGAGTTCTTTGAACTGCCAGAAGATCAAATCAGTCGATATTGTCGACCATAAACCCTGACTGCTCATTGGAGAGTCTAATTCTAAAGTTAAGGCTCAGCTACTTTGGTCATCTGATAACAAGAGAGGAGTCGATGGAGAAAGATTTGATGTTGGGAAGGGTTGAGGGTCACCGGAGAAGGGGTAGGCAGCGAACGCGGTGGTTAGATGGCATCATCGAGGCACTTCAGATGAAGTTATGTGATGTTAGGAAGATAGTGAGAGACCGCAAAGCGTGGCGCGACATGGTCCATAGAGTCACGAAGAGTCCGACACGACTGAACGACTGAACTGAACTGAAATTTGATCGCGCATGATTAACAGTAGAACCGGAATTTTAACTATCGCTCGTTTTTTCTAACAACGTCACTAGAGCCGGAAACCTCAAAAGTGCACAGAGAACTCTGAGAAGGCCAGCGGGTGACAGCTGACTTAAAAATTACCCCTTGTGATGGAAATCGATTAGGAGCTCTCCCCTACCGCATCCTTCAAAACCTAGCTCGATTCGGGGCAATAAAGTCACAACACACAACTTTGAGCTTCAGACAAAGCAAAGCATAGAAAATGGAGTGCCGCATTTCTAACTAGGGTACAAAAAAAAAGAAATACAAGGCTCTACATTACTCTGTACAACCCAACACCACGGTTTAGCGAGAACTAAAACCTACTGAACCAAATGAGAGGGACATAAGTTTTAATTACAGCGAAGAATTTCGGTTGATGCGCTCCAGTGCATGCACGCGATGCTATAATCTGGAAAATTAGCACTGTCGGACGGGTGCACTGCATCTCCTTTTTTTTTTCGAAGCACGCAGAGACTTCCCAGTACAATAAGCAGCCCTCAGTTAAATAGTGCTGCAGTGCTGCATGGTAAGCTGCTTAGCAGTTCAGTCCGCTATTCGCCCATAGTACATCCAGGGCCCTGAGCTCTAGATACAGCTCCCCCTTCCCCCCCCCCGCGCACACGCACGCACGCACACACACGCGCGCACACACACACACACACACACACACACACACACACACACACACACACACACACACACACACACACACACACACACACACACACACACACACACACACACACACACACACACACACACACACACACACACACACACACACACACACACACACACACACACACACACACACGCACACGCACACGCACACGCACACGCACACGCACACGCACACACGCACACACACACGCACACACACCCACTCATTCACGCTCTCCTCCTTTTCACGCAAGCGCTGCGCAAGGATCAATAACAATCGATGAACGGCATTCGTGCGGAATTACAATGCACACTCTCCGCTAGGAAACAAGGCCTGTATTCGCCATAATAATACAAGCGAGGAGAATTAGTAATCGCGAATATGAGCTAGAGCATACGTCCACAAGCTTGGCGGATGCAAATATGAAGTCGCCATTGTTCATGGGTTCGTAAATTCTGCGCCTTCTCGTTTATTGGTAAAAGGCCGCGATCTGGAACGGTCGATACGAATTAACGCTAGCGCAGTGAACAATCTGAGTTCTCAGCTTAATAATCGTGCATACTAATTCAATGACTATCGACAAAAGTCGCTAAATTCGCTCAAGCATTTAGTGAACATTTAATGCGAAAGGACTAAACAGGAAGATACTACCCAGAGCAAGCTACAGTCCTGCTTGTGAAGCCTAACCCGCTGTTGGTTAATGGTTCTGCAGAGCAACAGCTGCAGATCAACGCTATAACAGTTAACCAAACGGCCATGACACTACTTATTCATGATAGCGACGACCAGGGTCAGCTATGGCTTTATCTTTGACCCGCACCATGCCCTTTGACTGATAATCTAGAGGCACTATCCCGATCACAATTTTCTGCTTCTAGAGCCATCTCCTTGGATAGAAATAGCTTCATAGCAAGCTATTAAATCTGGCCAAGCATAGCCAATAGCCAAGCATAGTCAGAGAGCCAAATATAGCCAAGGATAAGAGTTGGTGGAGAATGCTTTAATCTGCTATTCGCGATGGCCTTTCCTCGCAACGTAACCCAAGGGATGAATTGCAAAGAAGAATTATTGATAGAGATAGGCAGAGCAGAATAGCACGCCTTAAATTATTGTACAGGAAACTAATGTTCAAAACTTGGAAAGGAACGGCAGTTTATAGTAAGTGCATGTAGTGAGGCGCTGGATGTGGCAAATGATTGCGTCTACCTAGGGCAGGTAGTAGCCGTAGATTTGGGCCACGAAAGAAAATTATATAGGAGAGGCAGATTTGAATCGGGCGCATTTGTCAAGTACGCGTAATCATGACTAGCAGCTTACCAGTATTCCTCAAAAGTACAGCACACGACAATTGTATATTAACGGTACTCACATCAGGAGACCAAAGAGGGCAACGCAGATAGCTATGTAATGAAAACTCATAGGTAAAACTAAGAGACAGCAAGTATACAGAGTGGGCCAGGAAATACACAACATGTTAACGTTATTATAGTCGGTGTAGAGGGTAAGAGATGAGCATGGGCATGACACGCAATTCGAAGGGAAGCAAGTGTAGTAGGGTCTGGAAGAAAATAAGGTGGGCGGATGCGATAAAGAAGTTAGCAGCGGAGACATGGATATCACGTGGCTGCCCATATCACAGGAAGGGCTTGATTTAAAGGATATAGAAAAACATTTGCTCTGGAATGGCTATAGTCTAGCTCATAATGATGATAATAGTTAGTCATTCGCTTTGGCTTTAATAGCCACGACTAGAGTCATTCACGACTGTGCCATTTTCTCGGACCATGCCCATTGACGTCGAGCATCCGGAGGCTACTACCCCTAGCAAAATCGTTTCTTACTTGTGGAGCCACGCCCGCGCCAGAGGTGTGCCCGGGAAGATCAACGCCAAAACACTTATCCAAGCGTAGTCATGACTCTTATGCCTGATATTCTTGACAAAAATAAGTCAAGGCTTGTCATTTGACGTGGACCATGTTCTTTGACCTTGACCTTGATGCAATGATTGAGCGAAGTCGTCAAGGATGCTAGCTTCGACGCCCAGGAAACGGCAAGTCGTGCTGTGCTGCGTTCGAGTTTGTGTCACATTTCAGCGAACTACAGCGACAAAAGAGCATTGAAACAAAATTCTCCTCGCTTTTATTCTTTGCACCCAGTGACAAATGCATAAACGCCCTGCAGTAATAGGCTCGCACAGCTTCAAGATCTGACCTTCTACCGCACCTTGTACGTTTCAGCTCCAATATTGAGCGTGACAATATCTTAGTACTTTGTTCAGACTTTGGGGAGGCTGTCGCTGTAAATGATAAAAAAAAAGGTAAAATATTGTATTTAAATTTATTTTTTCCTTTTTGAAGAAGTATGTTTAGAAATTTCAGCCACGGAACATTAACCTAAGCTTAGTGCATACTGATTTCAGTTGGAGTCCGATACCCCTAACAATGCTGTGCCACTTGTATTTTGTCGTCGCAGTTTCGGTAGTTAAAGAAAGCAAGCCCGGATGCCCGGATAGCCACTGACGGTGTAACTTTTCCAGTTTAGGCGCTGAAGATCCTACCTAAATAATTTCATTTCAGTCACTGAATAATTGTTTAATTACGTTTGAATATAAATTAAGTCTTTACGCATGATGTGTCTAGCCATATATCTATTTGTATCTGAAGTCTGAATGAAAACATTGTTATCATGGCCTTGAGGAATATTAAAAAAATTTAGTTCACACAAAGAAAGAAAATAACAGGGCATCATTCATAAAATTCTTCCATAAATCAGAAAAATAAAAATTCTAGAGGGCACTTTGAACCCCTAAAGAGCGATGAGGCGAAATTCATTATTGCGCAGTGGATCGTAGCTCTCCCCTACGGCACCTTTATTTTCCTCTCTACTTTCACTCCCACCTTCCTTCCTTTGTTTACGGCGTAGTACATTTGTCCGCAGAGAATTGTAACAAATACTGCACCTTTTCTATCCTATAAATCAATTTGAAACGCCGCTGATGCCTGCTGTAGCAACGCCTCCTAGACATCTGGGTCTTGTTTGCTGTGTGGTGCGGAGTTAGAGGACGTGGCAAATGAAAGGCACCGTACGGACGCCTAGACCTGCTGACGTCATAATCTATCACGGTACGTCGCACGCCTCTTAATTGTCGAACACAGCCAACATTTCATTGAAGGCATCAAAGTTCACCGGCGTTCTATAATTCGTTTGCAGGAAAGTAAAGGCGCAGTATCTATCACTCGCGGAATCCCGTTATCATTCTCAAGGTATAGCCAAGGAGAATTATGAGCATTTCACGAACCGGGGCGTGGTGCAGTTGGTAAAGCGCTCGGCTGGGGATGCAAGGGATGGAGGTTCGATTTTTGGTGGAGACATGGCTTATTAATGTATTTTTGACTATCGCTCTCACAAGCGTGATACCTCTGCTGACAACCTTCTGTCGACAACCTTAGTACGACAAATATATATATATATATATATATATATATATATATATATATATATATATATATATATATATATATGTATATATTTGAAGTGAAAAGACGTTGGTTCCAGGGTAAGCAAATAACTGAAGATGGTCACGGCGAAAAACACTTTATTACTGACGTTTCGGTCTCTGGCTCTTAGTGCTTGTAGAAGGCAAAACTTTTGCAACAGCATTTATTTTTCTTCAATTTTCTGAGCTCTATTGCATCTCCACTCTGATTCAAAAATTACGTTAGCAATTTCCCAGAAGTCTGCTCCATTTCCAACTGGCTGCCTTTGATTCTTAGAACAGCTTCGATTTTCCCGAAGAATGGAAAGCATGAAAGATGTGCGTCATAAACACACACCAACACAATCGCTTTGAAAGATCGTTAAGATGGAGTAAGTGCCTTCTGATGAAACCAATCACATTTCAAGTCTTTTTTTCTTATATTATAACAAAATTTGTGTTGACTTTACAGTTGAATTGCCCTTAATGTGATTTGAAGTACGCGCACGCATCAGTAAAAATTATGAATAAAAATGCACCTATAGTTATGCTACCTTTTTAATGCATTTTATCGTAGGCCGTATTGGTGCTTTTGCAATATATATTATGCGGTGGCTCCACCAACACTTGTACAGAGAGCACTCGAATACCTGCTTGCTACGGAGACGTCACCGATCAGACTACACCACGTGATCACCACGTGATCACCACATGACATCGCGCTCATATGACGTAGCACTGCCACGTGATGATCATTTGATGTGTTACGTAAATGACGGCACAGCACACGACACACTGTACTTGCTAAGGCTCCGCTGTATACAGAAACTCTGAACCTATCTTTACCCATGAAGGGAATTGTGACGCGATGATCTCCATTTTCACCTGCTATAGAGGACCATGCGGTGAGCTGTACGTATTGGAAGAAGTGTCGAGGAAATGGCCTCGAGCATGCATAACAGACTGGCGTCACGGCTATCAATAAACAAGCGCAACAAACATATTTTAACGCATGATTGGGTCTGGAGTGTTCTGAAACATAGAGATATACGTACTTTCGAAAGACAAACTATATCCACCTCATGAACATTGAACATTTTTGCAATTTCCAAGAAGCCCGGTTTTTCTACTAAGACATATTAGTTTTTAGGACATCTTGAATGTCTGACTACGATACTTTTCAGTGACTGAACTGAATAAGATAAATTGTGTTGCGCGTTGCTTATCCGCCTTTCAGCTTAAGATGAACATTTAAACTTAAGCAATGTGAACATGCATGCTTGGTTAAACGCCACTCTCGGGTTAGATGAAGGTTTGTAGCCAAGCTGCTTTCAGAACCTAGCTCACTTAGCGAAGTCGTCCTTCAAGATGATTTGTTTGTACTGCACGAAGAGGATTCGGGCGAAGTAAGCGAACGCACACCACGCGCACAAGTACAGTATACAACAGTGGATTTTTTAACCTCTTCCTTCAACCCTTGGCGCCGTATAAGCATAGCATTTCGACCAGCTGTCGAGACGAGGTCTATATATTTCTTCAAGATTTATGGATTTGAATAGTAGCACATCTCATCCTCGCTGTAACGCTGGCAGATTTAGTGGTACGGCGTTGCGATGACTTCCGCAAAATAAAGAAAGGAACAGCCAAAATGCCCTATCATCAGCTGTATAATCCTCAACCTACAGCTAGAAGACTACGCGAGGTAATTTCCAAATAAAAGAGCCAGAGACGAGCTAAAGCGGCACCCAATAATCCTTTCAGATATGAACTTTGCCTCAACAAGGAGCTTGACGCCGTTTTAAACGCCGCGGAGTACAGTCCTGAAAGAAAGAGTCTGCTGTGAATACCATAGCTGTTAGACTGAAAACGACTCTAAAGCCATTAGAGCGTCCGAAAAGCAAATTAAATGAATCCTACTGGTAGAAAGAGCATCGCATTCATTGTTCAGAGCACTCGTCTCCAATGACCTTTGACTCAACGCATCGGAATACGCAGCGTCGTTATGGGACCACTTATGAAGGGCTACCCAGTGGACGGGAAGCGAACATTCTTCCACTGACTCCCTGCTTCGTTCCGCGTGTCACGAGGGAAGGGATTACGTCTGCCGCTGAATGCCGTTGTTTGGAGGCGGAGGATAAAGCAATGGCAGTGCAGAGGGGACAGAGAGGAGAGGGAACATGCATTATGGATGCGAAGCGGTCCTAATTTCCGTCCAATATTATTCGAGCCATCATTCAGCGCAACGGGCGCACAATAATACCCTTCCGCTATCGTCCTCCTTTTGGAAATTTTTTCTCTCTGTTTACTTCTAACACAGCGGTAAACCTTTAGTTAGATTTTTTTTTCTTACAGATCCCTTCAGAAGTGGAAGAGTGCGTGTTTAGGGAGGTACGCTGTAGAGCCTGCATTTGATCGCTTGGTAAGAAAAGCAGGAAGCTTGCGGAAAAGATGAAATAAAGAAATGGGGGAATGCTTCAGAAACAGGAGGAAAAAGAATAAGACGGTCTTATTTTCCCAAGCATAGGAGGGAAGGCGATGGTGGGGTACCACGGGAAGAAACGGGTGGAGAGGAAGCAGTGATTATGAACGCAGTCCTTTTTAGATTGAAGAGGGCAGCGAAAAAAGAAGCGCGAAAAAAAAAGCGAGGCCCAGTGAAGCAGTGGTGAAGAGAGAAGGAGTTGAAGAGGTACGTGGGGGAAAGAAAGAAGCTGCGAGAATGCGCCACCTGACGGTGAGCGCGGGAGGTTTTAATGGATCGGCCGAAAGCTCGCCCTCCATCAAACGCGAAAGGGCGGGCTCAGGAAAGGAGGCGTCACGACTGCACGGAAAGGGGTTAGATGGTGCGGAGGGTGGCGGTACAGAGGTTGAGGGAAACCTGTTTCCTCGGCTCGCCAAGCATTCTTCGGCCTGACGGTTTGATGACGTTCACACCGAAGGTGCTCATTGGCAGTACGAGCTGGAGGAAAAAGCATTAGAGGAAGCCTTTATAGGCCATGATTTGCAGAAGCTCCCTCAGTAGGCCGGCGACCTCCTTTATACGACCCTTAGATAAGCTGGACATGGCGAAAGGAGTCTCGTTTTAGCTTGTCGTTTATTTTTTAACCTGTAAAAAGTTTTATGGGATGAGATTTAGCTGGCTGATTTCTGGACGAAACGTCGCAGTACTCTGCTTTATTTAATCCAGATGTACACTTCAGAACCTCAGTTAAAATAAAGATCGGCATCTAGACACCTGTTACTCACTTGGACTGGTACCGATGCAGTTTTCAGGTCGAAGAAACCGCGGGTGCAACTCATTCCTTTCCTGTTTCCACCATCCCGACCCGTAGGAATAGCTTAGCATTTCTGATTTTTGGAACGCTTTCCACGGGCTATAATAGCAAACAGGGCTACCTCGGCCGTTAGCATGTTTTATGTGATACGTTACAGCATCTTTAACAATCTTAGCCATGAGCGCAGGTGGACAACCCCATTAGGTAAAGTTGAAACTTTATCAGGGTTGCTGATATTCTGCACCTATAAATGTAGCTAAAGAAGCGCTTTTTTTATTCCCCACTTAAAGCTACAATTGCGCAGCAGACTCACGAACGCCTAATGCCGTCCTGTTGTTTCTGGTGACGAAATGGCTACTCTGATAACAACCTGATAAGGTTAAGGTGAAACCTCATGAAGCTGTCCATATCTGGCCGTGAGTACAGCCCATTGCGGTAAACTAGTAGTGGCATGTGTGATAAAAATAGCTGCAGAACTGACCAAAAGGTGCCGGTTCCCGGTTCTTTGCTTCTGTTGATGTTCGTTCCCGGACGCCATTGACGAATGTCTCTGTTGCACTGTATATCACGGGCATTTATAAGCCGCGAATATCGTCGGTGGGCACGAGCTACAAGCTTTTATTAACCGAGCTAAACGTCTATAGGATACGCCACTTTACTGGCAGGAGCGCTCCGGATAAATGTGCAAAACGTAAGGTTACTCGATGATCAAAAAATATGCAGCGCAGTTCTATATTTGTTCGACGTTATCTGATTACAGAAATAAGAATTTTGGGTGGTATACCCGCCGTACTATGCTTAAAACAAGAAGGTGCACACATCATTGAATGAGGCTTGTTTAAGGACATACTGACTGAATTTATTATATTTAATATACAACAGTCGAAACAAGGCAGAGATTGTATACCTTCATCTTGAAGGCATACAAGCACTAGCTTCGAATAAAAGACACCTGAGTATTTCTTGAAGTTGAAGCTAGGTTTACGTATTTTCAATGGCCACCAGTATACGTTCCTCAGCCTGCAAAACGCTTCTGAGCCGATCGCTGCGCCCCTGCAACAAGCTGTGACCTCGGCGCCCTTGTACCGTCTAAGAAAAGCACGCAACGCCTCTTTTCGAAGAATGCGAAATTAATGCCTGCTTTGTCTGACGCGAAACAATGCCACGACTGGGGCTGCAGGCGTAATATTAATGGAACAGGATTTTTTGTCTCCCTTGCGCAACTACTGCTGCAACTTCAGCAGTAATGTATGCCGTGCAGGGTTCTCGCTCACTGCTTGAGCTGTTGCTATTTTTTGGGTACCGCAGCTGTGAAAGCTGTCTTTATCATATTTTATTTTTTTTTACTTCTGTTTAAGTTTCGCCTCTTCGTAAAGAATTAAAAGCATAGTGCTAAGAGCTTGAGTGTGCTTTCTGTTTTCCTACTAGACTCTTTCTTTTAAGGCCCGGGCTGATTATCTTGGCCGAATGAATAAATTCTGAGCTCGCGCTTTTGAAACCGGGAAAAGCCTCATCAAGAAATCATGCGTTTAGGCGAATTATACTCTGCCTACCGTTTTGTGAGAGGGGAAAAAAAGAATAAATGAAGTAGGTGCATTGTTTAGATAATTAACTAAGGAAACGTGGTTTCAACTATTCCTGTCGCAACGCCCTTTTTGAAGAATGTTTTGTACACGTAAGCGTAAAGCGCGAAATGCTTCTGTCCTGGTAAATGCAGAGGTGCCACGCAACAACAGGAGAGTTACTGAACCTATTGAGAAAATATCAAAGAGCTACTTTAGGACCAAGCAGGTAAGCCTCCCTCCCGTTAAAAAAAGTTGTTGAGTTGTTTCTAAAGCTCCTTTATACCTTAACTGAGCCCTTCTGGCTCCAGTAGGAATGTTCAATATTTTGCGTAACTCGTTGCAGTTATTTTGAAAATAAAGCAGAATATCAAAGATACTCTGAGGAGATTCACAAGGCGGGAAACAATCCATGTTTGTTTCAGCCTGCTGCAGTTTCAGTTTTAGTGTGTAATCTCTAGTTTCCGTTATGTGAAATGCTCCGGATACTCACTAACATGAGCGAAAGTTCTTCAAAGAAAAAAAAAAGCATTTTCAGAGTTATTGAAAACAGTTCTTGACGCCTAAACATGGACCAGAAGAACACATAAACGAGGTATTTCTGGTTGCAATAGTGTGTGGCCCTTTATCATCGCATTTGTGTACAAAAACTATGGAAAGGAAAATACATTTTTGCCACCTCTCTTTTTTCTGTTTTTAATATATGTAAAATGAGAGCTCGCAGAACACGTTACTTTTAGTTTAATCATAACAGTTATGACAGTATTATCAGCACTGTCTGATCTTAAATGATGCAACATCCTCGTAAAACCAGTGACGGATGAAGACGGAATTATTTTTTACATAGTTTGAGTGTTACACTGAATCACTGACTCATCAGTAACTATCGTGCGTTGAGCAAAATTGCATTGACTATTCTCGTTAGTCATAGTTAACAAGGCCGAGGACAACAAAGTTGCTGATTCTGTCTGGTGCCGCTAAACAAGAGCCACCAACGTGGGCATTCGCAGCTAAAGCGTCTGCGTATTGCCGCTACTAGGAACGTGGCTATCTTGAGGGCGCTTTCATTGGCGTTTTGTCTCCAAACGAAACGATGCACAATGTATTTGGGCAGGTCGCAAGCCTGTTCTTAGCCGACAATATTGGGGTCGTTTCCTAAGTCATCTCATGGTCACAGATGGATTGCTGTTGTCACCGAATATTTATCTAGTTATTGTGAAACAAAAGGTATAAAAGCCCCCCAGTGTGGTACTGCGGCCGAAATAGCTCAGTTTTTCGTTGGAAACATTGTGCTTCGCCACTGCGTTCCAGGTGTTGTTATCACAAAGCGCGGAACCGCATTTAATGCACAGCTCGCGCAGGAAGTAATGCGGCTCAGTTGCACAGCTCACCGCAGAAGTATCGCCTATTATCCCCAGATGAACGAACTGACCGAACGCCTGAACAAAGCCCTCACTGATACGATCTCCATGTACGTAGACGTCGACCAGAAGAACTGGAATGTTTTTCTGCTCTACGTCACGTTTTCATATAACACCGCAGTGCAAGAAACTGCCGGCTACACGCCTTTCAGCCTTCTTCATGGACGGGAAGTGACTACACCGTTAGATGCAATGCTCCTCTCGGATGGTACACATGCCTCCGTGTCCGATGCCGAAGAATTCGCCCAGCTTTCCGAAGAAGCCCGGCGACTGGTTTAGGCTTCGCATTCGTCAGACACAAAGTCCTAATGCCCAGCGATACAACCTCCGTCACTGGGAAGTCGAATAGCATCGCGGTGACGAGGTCTGCATATGGTTCCCCATCTGACAAAGAGGTCAACCCGAAGCACTATTGCGTCGGTTGTTTGGCCCTCATAAGGTCATTCGCCGTGTTAGTACAGTGAATTACGAAGTCCGTCCTGAAGGGATCATTCGCTTGTCGAGTCGTGCTCCTAGGACTGACATTGGGCATGTCAGCCGACTGAAACCGTACCCCTCGCGTTAAGTGCAGTGTTAGTGCATGCCATTCTTTTTCTGCCTTGAACTCAACTGTTCCTCCTTCATCTTTAATTTTTTTTCTCTTCTATTCTTTTAGAATTGGGACGATTCTTCTCCTGACGAGGGGATAATGCCACATGTATTATGGAACTGGTGTGGTTACTCGTGGGAGGACGAAGAGACAGAAGTGAGCTTGCGATCGAAGGCTGCCAAACGGACTGTTGCTGTTCTTTTTTCATCCGTAACAACATATACCATAATATTTGTCCTCATAGGGAAGTTGTGAATTCAAACAGCCAAACGAGATCCTACTCGCTGTCTTTACATGGGCAGAGCGGATCGACGATGTTATCGACGAAATGTGCGTGCGAGACACACGAAGCCTTTGCTTTTGCCTCAATATGAGTTTTCATTGATTTAGCGCATTCAAAAGATAGGGTCTGGTCAAGTCATAACATTGTCAAGCTCGTGTGTGCCAGCATACGCCACGGCGAACGACAACACACTGTTAGCAGGCTGACAGCGCCTATCATATCGCGACAGATTCAGAGGCAAACAAAATTGTGGAAAGATAAGGAGGGCTTGGACCTCTATGTGCACGAGCGAAAGCTCTGTTAAACATGGTTTTGCATTGTTTAGCACAGTTGTACGTGGTATTTAATTAAACTTCGTTGCATTTCAAATGATGTGACGATGATGCAATGTCGGCGCTCCCATCGTTGACAATTCCCTTCTCCTCCCCAGGGCTGCTGTTCTCCTTTGCCACTGCGCCCTCCGGCGTCCTTACGCTAGACTAGGATATTTATAGTCTCCTTTTAATGGAATCGACATGAAGTACTGGAAAGACAATCTACCATATCTACTATATTTCAGCGCTACGAATTGACATTTGTCCTTCCGGGTCTATATTTTACAGAGCAGCTCTTTGGCGCCTCTTCCTGCGTTTCGCGGCATCGCCGTCGTCCTTGTCCCTCGTAACCGGGTTCTCCACTGCGCATGCGCGCACCGCCGCGAAGGGTTGACCAAGTTAAGTTAAGTTAAATTGGTTCACAGGAAGGGAAAGGCGCAGTAACTGTCACACTTGCTCTGTGGACACCCGAACCGCGCCGTAAGGGAAGGGAGGAAGGTGGGAATGAAAGTGGAAAGAGAGAAAGAGGAGCCGTAGTGGAGGGCTACGGAGTAATTTCGACCACCTGGGGATCTTTAACGTGCGCTGACATCGCACAGCACACGGACGCCGCTTCGTTTCGCCTCCATCGAAACGCAGCCGCCGCGGTCGGGTTCGAACCCGGGAACTCCGGCACAGTAGTCGGGCGTCTTACCACTGCACCACCCCGGCGGGGCTGACCAAGTTGATTAGGAAAGTGTTTGCGGCATCGCATGCTCCCGGCATAAAAGTGGATTCTGCCGGCGACCTTTGATGCGTTCAACGAAGCGCTGGTTGTGTTCGATGCAACGCACGCCAGCCCGCACCACCCGATTCGAAATGCATAACCGCCGCAGTTCGCCACAGGAACCGCATGCCTGTATAAATAGTTCATTCTCTGCCAGTTTTCCTTAAGCCATGAGAGAGGCAACTCGAGGCAGTCCTTCGTCTGCCGCTGCTTGCACAGTTACTCTGCCTAAAGCCACCATCGCCTTTCCTGTGGTAGCAGATATGTTTAGATCAATAACTGTTAGTGGAGTGGTACTTGAAGAAAGAATATGCGCAAAAAAAATAAAAAGTTACCTGTAATTGAACATACATGTCTAGCGCGAATTCTCTGCCTCAGTCTATCAAAAAGTTGGAAAAGCTGCTGAGGTGCGCTCAAATTTTGCATTACAAAGTGACATAATCGTCAGCAGTTTTTTTGGATGGGCGACAACTTGTAATCTGTTTCTAGCCATTCAAAATTATAATGTTCAAATAATTCACAGCGCCAGACTTTATATCCAGCCTTTACACAGAGTGTCCGCTACCTTTGAGTGGAATTCGTCTTATCAATCTATGAGGCGTGGTAACCTCTCCTGGTCATTAGGCGCTGGTGGACTTGGTATAGTCCATCTGTATGGTCGATCGGCAGTTCTGCGTTTCATGTTTTCCGTGACATTTCCAACCCGTATTAGGTAAATTTTTGTAAGCAAATTTAGTTCATGTTTGTCGAATCACATTGTGTCTTCAACGTTTCTGATCGGCCTTGTTTGTGGCCCGAAACTCATGAGATGCATTTGAATGTTCGATTTATACTCGTCAGTTTCTCTTCAGAGTTCCTGTTTGTAATATGTAGGAAGCCGTGAACAAGGACTTAACTTTTATGCTCTCCCCACTGCCCTTCTATCATTATACGTATTTAGCTTGACCAGAAGATTCTATAGGATACCTCACTGCAGTACCATTTCTTGAGGAGCCGTTAGGCATTTTCTTTATAATTGGGTCGCACGTAATTTGGAAAATGCACATGATGGACTGACATTGTGAATGTGTTGTTTCTGCATAAGACCACTTCTGTAGGATGATTCTTCATTTTAAGGGAATTGTTTGCACAGGCCGAGTTCGAAGCAGAGTGGTTATCACTCTTAGCTATGTTGTCTGCATTACCTTTTGTTTAGAAAATTTGTTTACGTGGTGTGTGTTTATCGTGTTATTTGGCTCCATTTCCCTAATAATTCGGACAGAGTTCCTGTACATAGAAGGTCATTTCGCGCCTTTTGCCCAATAATTTGGACATGGTTCCTGTGCACAGAACCTTTTGTGAGAGTATTCGCAAGTTTATTTTGGTTTTGAAATCTAAAATGTGTGCCCCGGACAAATTACCAACTTTAGAACCCTTGGTTGCACCTGGAGAATTTTAGTGTGTCGAAGCCATACTCGTATAGTTCGGTGGTTTTTTTTTTTTTTTTTTTTTTTTTTTTTTTTTTTTTACTGCGATGTATATTGATTTATGTATTCTGAACTCTGTTAAAGCCTGGAAATAAATCTAAGTGAAGTAGTGGTTAGCGTGCTCGGCTGAAGCATGAAAGGATGGCGGTTCGAGTCTTAGTTGGAACGCGATTTACCTAAATATATTTTTTATTTTTGTCTAAGTCTCCCTTTGATTTTAATGAAGCCTTCAGCGTCACGGATGAAGCGAGGCGAAATCCCAAGTTGCACTCCGAGTATAGAGCTTGAGGTCTAAAAGACTGCAGTGCTTCTTGCCCTCTCACGATTATCAAGAATGAGGAGTGTTGAGCTTGCCTCCGGCGCGCAGTAAGCCTGCTCTGCTCCTGAGTGTCTTCAGCGGGGGGTCTAACCCTACTTTCTAGTGAAGTTTGTTGGAAAGAGCGGAGCTAGCTCATTATTCAACAATATACCAGGTGTTTCAAGAAAGCCTGGCACTATTTTTTTTAAAACAGGCTTTTCGATACAGCGAAGGGACTTTTGCAACAAAAGGATATCAGCGATGGCGCGGATAAGAAAACATGTGAGTAATGTTAACTGATTACTGAAATAAATGCTAAGAGCTTTTCATTTACTACATATAGGGGTTTTGTTCGCATTATTTATTCACTATAAGAGTGAAGATAATCAATTAGGACATTAAAAATTGAATACAGCACGGTGAAAAATAGTTACAACAAAAAACGTCAACTTCCTTCAGAAATTAACAAAGTTAGCCAGTGCGTGAACGCTCCTAATATCTTCAATGGGTGTAATATCGAAGGAAATACAGTTCCATTCGACACATGTCCGGGAAGGTGTGACTGAAAAAACGAAAAAGTTTCGGTGAGATATGTTTGCGATTGCAATCTTGTGATGGTTATCTGTGCGTTAAAATGTGTTGGGGTGGTGATATGAAACCGTGTTGTAGTGCAATGTGGCGTTATTCATTGTGGAATAGGGCTAGGCAACAAATTTTTTGGCGAGATTGTAAACTTGGAAGTAAAAGATTGTAGTACGGATAGATTTGATGTATAACGCGCATCACTGAGGTGTGTAGCCGGTAATTAGTAATACCTGTAGAGGTTTTTTAACTCTCAAAAAGAAAATTTTCTTTGCTCTAAGGCGTAATCTAATACTGACATTCGTGGCGCAATTCGAAACTTGTGCGAATGCGGAGCGTGCTTTGGCTGCTTCCATAAAAACGCATCGGTCCATGACGCTCGTGCCACATGACCTTCTCTTTCCTGCCAGCGTTGCTGCGCTCACCACTGCACGCAGCTACAGCCGAGGCGTGGCACGAAAAGTGATAGAGAAGGCTCGGTATCTTTTGTGTGAACATTGCTGAACGCGCTACGCAGGCGTAGACAGTTTTTATTAGCCGAAAATGAGCACTGATAGAACTAAACCGTGAAAAGTAGCTTCTTTTTCGAAATTCTAATAACATGGCGGCTACTAATGACCGGTTACAAATGCCGCATTGTAACTAAGTGTGTGTCTGTAAAGTTTGGAGCTTATCTAGATAATTATGTCACTTCGTGGCATAATTAAGATAATTCAACCGATTTTTCAAGTCTTCCAGTGTTATTATTTGGTTTAATATAGCGGAAAATTTATCGGTCTTCCCCAAAAAACATTTATTTGAAAAATATTGTGCAGCGTCCGCGAAAAGTTCATAGTATAAGAGTTGTAATATCCCCTTATATACAACAGACCTATTAGTGGCATTTGAGGTGTATAAGAAATGAATAAATAAAATTGTGTTCCATTAAAGCTTTGAATATCAGTAACCGCTTGAGCGTTATTACCTAACTTAGAGAAAATGTGAGTGCTCCAAGAGGGCATTTTGGCGCGTTACTCGATGCATCATGTTCACTGATTGGAAATCGTACAAAAGAGATGGGCGTGTCAACGTAATACTCCTGCTGAACTAAAAACTGAGGTTGATTGCCACACACGAGATTAATTTACAGGCCACACATATTAACTAAAGAGCATGGGTCGAGCTTATATCTATCAAACAATGGACATAAATCGCATTTTTAAACGCAAAAAAACACGTGTGCGAACGGAGTTAAGACTCGCCTCTCTCACCAAAGAAGGGAGAAAAAAAAAAAAAAAAGACTCGTGCATTTTTTTCTTTTTTTGCACGAAACTTAGACAGAACTTGGCATTAATAGTAGAAGAATTAGCATTATTGTTTGAACTACGCTCATCATTACCCTTCCTCCGCCCCTGCTTTTTTCGGCATACTGTGAGCCCGTGCAGTCGCAGATGCTTTCCTATAGCGACAAACTTCTGTGGTGACTCTCTACCCTTGGGGGGATTTTCCACTAAAGTAGAAACACGGGGTGAGAAGTCTCGCTGCATTAAAATCTGACACACGGAGCTGCTTATAAGTCTCTACAGGCAACCAAGCTCAGCAGCCAGCTGACACCGGGACCGCCATTGCTCTGGGGCCTGGGACTTGCCACATTCCCAGCGCACCTGTCAACAGACACCTGTGCTTCGGCACACTTTCCCATGCCACGAAGACTAATAGCATCAGACACACCATCAAGCCATCATCGAATCTTATGACAGAGCATTTGTTTTCGCTATGGGACTTCTATGCTATCGCGGTAATAACGACAAACAAAGGTAAAAAATAGGGAAAATATTGTCAGCAATGAAAATGCTCGTCCAAGTGGGAAAATTGCTTCTGCAGGGAGATTGATTGGGTGCTCACACTCATGCCCAGTTTTGCGCATGCATAACGGTTCGTGAATTTTAAGTGCACGCCTTCTTTTCTTGGCTCGATTACATCGCATCGGTCTATGCAAGGGCTGTCATTTTTACAAGACACACAATGAATTACCATCTTGATCCCGGGTTCAGTCCGCAGCACGCGTTTGCATTTACACTATATTCTACAGCCAGTCTGGTACACGCAGCATCGGCGACAAGCACCATCAGCTTGATCTCTTCTTATTAGCATAATACCACCAATTAATATCTACATAACCTAATGGGAGTTAGGAGAGCGCCCGTAATGCATGGATGTATCAGTTGATAACGTTACTAATATTTTTATATTGTCGACAGAAAATCGTGGGCGAGGGGGGGGGGGGGGGGGGGGGGAGGGTGACAGACTGTGAGGGAACAGGCCAGCTCTTTCTGTCTGTGTAATTTGGACATGCTGTAACGCTATGGACGTGCTCCAATCTCGGAATGAGCTTTTTGTTCTTCATGGAATAGGCCGTCAAATTAAAATAGAGAATATTGAAAACAGAAATTGCCATTAAAGTCTTTCCGCTTTCCATGCGGCGAAAAAACTACAAGGAGCGCTGTAGTACCACCAACACTTCCTTTTTCCCAACATAGCATACATAGCTGCATGACATTGGATTTCAATGCTATATGGTTCGCTTTATTCGAGTAACACTTCGAACCATTTTTCTTTCTAAAAAGGTCAAAATAACTTTTTGCTTCACAGAACCGCGCAGTCACTGACAGTTATTCTTTACCTACTTTGACGACCGAAAAAGGTTTCGAGAGGATTTAAGGACGAATCTTTAGAGGTCACTAACGGTATTTGGGAGTTCCTGGAAGGTGTTGCTAGGCATATATGAAAGCTTAGTGTTATTTGAAACAGGAATGAAAAGAAACAGCGGCCTCTATGTAAAATTCAGTCTTCTGGAAGAACCACAGTAACTTTTTTTAACGTCTCCTTCCCACGCGCAAGCGGTGGCACACGCTCTCCCTCTGAGGCTCTGAAAAGGTATGCTCAAGATCCAAACAAGAGCCGGACCATTGATTTCCGCAGCATCTTTCTTCCAGCTCACCCTTTCTTATCCATTGTTGTTGAAAGAAGTGCGGGCTGTACGGCCTCTGCGCATGTGTGGTGCTGGGAGAAGACGCATGACTCAGGCTAACGCGGCAAGAAGCGGCGCAACGGAGGGCACCGGCAATCGCTGCTGTCGGCTCGCTCACCTGTGCACGCTCTGTGGAAGCAGAAACTCTCGCTGCCATAACAGTAACTTAGCAGCGCCATTAGATGCGCGTGTGCGGACGTGCGCCAGTCGTTCTTGCGGAGCTAATCTTCCCCCTGCCAGCACGAACCACACCTACATGTATGGCAGCAATGCCTGCTGGGCGCTTTTGCTGTTCTTCGGCTGCTGGTGGTTGTTTCGTCTAATCCGTTTTTGACGCTATGAGCAGCACATATAAGCTCCCTACGAGCAGTGACTCGTAGTGTATACCGATCCATTAACTTGAAGTGCTGTGATGTCGGGAGCAGATAAGGCACGAACGCATTGCTTCATGACAATGATACACTTGGAACTTGCAACGACTGCGGCACGCTTCTCCCTAAACTTGTCCTTGCTGCAAAAAAAAAAACAAAAAACAAAAACAAAACAACAACAACAACAACACAGTTTTGTTGTTTTCATTGGAATGTCTTTAAAGCAATAATTAAGGTGAATAAGAAGTGAGCCTCTAATTAGCCATTTAGCAGAATCGCAGCGGGTCTTGCGAAAATTGTTCTTTTCTTGATGGGGTAAATCCTTGCTTTACTGCGAATAAAAGTAGCATCTCCCTATAGGGATCCTTTCAACAAAGCTTTCAATTCAGTGTGGCTATATTTTGTTTATAAAAGCAATCTATATAGCAGTAAAGGGAATGCTAGCAAAAAACTTAGTCAGGTCACGTACTATGCCACCGCTCGGAGTCATTACAATTCACCCTAAATGTATATACTGTTGCTCTTAGCCACCCAAAGGGACATACGCGTATTTATGGGCTCCTTCTGGATTATCGAAGGTACAGACAATGCACAATTTTTTTCTTTTTTGTCACACACTGAAAATATCTTTGCAGACGAAATCAAATAATGTTTGAGTGACTGTCGAACGTGAAGCCACAATTTTAATTTCCTTAAAAAGCAGTTGTCTATAGTGTCGCTTGCATTGTGTCGGCGCAGAAGCGTAGAGAAAGAAGGGAAGAATGTGAAACTGGTGAGTCTCGTGATTTAGGTAAAGGCTGCAAAAATTATTGCGCTGCTAGAATTACTGAAAGAGAGGAGAAAATGAGCGTCGCTGAAGCGGCAATTGTGCCTTTAGACACTCCCGTTCGGAGGCGCGTTTAGATTACAAGAAATAAGTATCATGGTCGTCTCGTGGATATTCCATCTACGTTTTAATAGAGCTTTGCAAAGTATAGTAATCGTACTCCTTCCACTTCTTCCATAATTCCTTGATGGCATTGTCTGGGGATGCAAATAATATGTAACTGCTACTTGCCTGCACAGAATGACAGAGAAGCATATCGAAGCGTTTGGCAGCGTCGTACAACTGCGGCCTCTTCCCTGGAGACAAAGAAGGCCGAACTATGCATGAGAAAGCACTACGCATAGTTTCATGATCATGATCATGGCTAAGAAAAATGACAATGTCCGAAGAAGGACGTTCACGCGATCGGTGACGAACTCACCGAATCTGATCAACCCAGAATCCGTAAACAAGCCAATCAATGCTGCTGCTTTTAAAACATTTGCCGAAATAATTCTTGCGAATATGCATCCATGACTACTGCTGCTAACATATTAATGAGGCAGCGTTAAACTACTGATAGAGCGAAAGCGCTAATACAGCAATCAGTGACGAGCAGAAATTTTGCTTGTGCCTTGGCGATTGCAACAACAGCGATGACCCATCGGTTGTTGAGCCACCGAAGCGGCGATCATGATGGCGGCATGCACAACAGGTACTGTACCAAGACCCGACCCCTCCCACGTACTGCCTCATGCTCGTACGACATCACCGACGGGCCTCTGTGCGCCGCCTGATTTCCCCTCTTTGGAATAAAAAAATGCGACGCAAGCTTTCTTTCTGCCGCGTTAAGGATAATGTCATGCCGTTTTGCTTCTCGTTTAACATCCACCTTCTAGCCTAAGTGAAGGCAAGTTTACGATAGGGGTTCGAACCGGTGACATATGCACCTCTAATCGTATGCCGTGCCATAAAGGACAACACTTTGTTAAACTCCTTACCAATTTGTTAGCATTAACCCGCCAAGCAAAATTATGCCAAACCATTCCAAACAACCCTTGCCCGGTACTGATTGGTTGGTGGTTTACGTGACGTCGCAAGCCACGTGATGACCGAGTTGAGTAGAGCTTCCATTGCAGTCAGCTGCTATGATATGGATGAGTGTGATCGAAATAACGCCCAAGGCCATTGTATCCGATATCTGTCAGCTACCCTCTAGTCCAAGCACGCACGATCGTGCAGCTTGGTTAAAGGCCGACTCTGCATCCACGTCGGGTGGTAATTCGAATAATGCAGTGGTTTTCATGGCTGTATATTATTGAATATGTGTGAGACAATTGATGAAGAAGTTATTGGATTAGAAATAAGCGACTAGCAAATTGCATGTGCTTGAACGAGGATCCCTTCCTCCCCCTCTACTCCGTAGTAGAACACGCAGATGAGAGCCGTTAACACTGACGAGTCAAACCCTTAAATTTACGCCAAACATTTTACAGGCCTGCTCTGCTTTAGAAGACCTCAGAAGTGTTTCACGCTGACTGGCCTGAAAGAGCAGGGTTGGACGACCTGCATGTAGAGTGCGTGCTTACGAGATTGCATCCTGCCTTACACTCAGATAGGCAACGCGCTTAACCTCGTTGGGCAGCCCACAAAGGCAGCCAGGGCAGTCACGCCTTTTTGTCACTAGCTTCTTTTCAAGGATGCGCACTGCATAGTGCTGTGGTCTCAAAGTGGTTTTCGAGTTGTTACTATCTGAACTTGATTGTCGGCAAACTTTAAACCACAACATCAGGTTATTGCGTTGAGTTCTCTTGCTTTATGGTTAGACAGGTTTAAATTTATGGCGTAGTGGACGGCTTTGGATTAATTTAAATTACCTTGTATTCTTAAACGCGAGTCAAAATCACATAAAACACAGTATTGCTTCATTTAACGCGCTTCAAAGTATTGGCAGCTGAACTTGGAATGAACTAGTTTCTCGTAGTATTGGAGGTGTCAAAGAAGTGGCATGTGTGCGCTAATTTTGGTAGTCCTGAAGCTTTATTGAGACAGCCTGTCTGCTGAGCCGAGTGTCGCACGGTAAAGCCCTGTTTACAGTGGTTGCATTTCGGCAGAAGCTGAAAGCGGCAATCACTGTGAGATGCGCGATTCCAGTGGATGTCAACACACTTCACCTGTCGGAATAAAGTATTTTGTTACCTCATCAGCCACATAGAAAGAATGCTTTGCCATGTTAAACCTCTGCTGCCTTATTATTCGGATGCACTTGTTATCGGACGTACGCTTTGTTCAGTTTGATGAAACTGTACCTTTGTTATTGGTATAATTTTATATCATATCTGCAACTAAGGTTAAAGAGCCATAACACCAACTCGACGTACTGCGTGTATAAGGAGCGCAAATTAGGTGATCTCTAAAGTGCTATAAACTTGATGCAAATGACGCAAGCATAAAAAAAAAAAAAACTCCGCGTTCAATACATGCTTTGTCTGCTTTTTGTGCCACTGACGTCCAATTTTCTCACAGCATCTTTAAAAGAGAGATATAGAGGAAGAAAGACGTGGAAAATGACAGTGGAATTGTGTGCGCGAATGAAACAAGGCTCTGTAAGAGCAGCGCTCCCAATACGCCGCGGCGCTCTCAATGGCACTAAAGGGCAAGGGTAAACAACAAGCACATCAGATAACATAAAAAAAAAAACTGAAAAGAAAAGAGAGCAGCAGTACTGAGACTACATGAAAGGCAATAGAAGAGAAGACAGCGGAGCGCGTGGACAACCGCTTCCAGAGGCTTGGGGACTGGGCAACCAGCGGTCCATTGTATACGGCCACAATTGGAAAGAACGGTCACAGCACCGGTCCACCATAAGAAAGATTTATGAAAGATAAGAGGCAGGGCAGAGGGCGAGCGTGAAATAGGGAGAGGCTGAGGGAATGCAAGGAGGGAATAGAAGACGAGGGAGCGCAAGGGAGACTGGTGCGGACTCTGATTCGCAACTGGGGATCCGTTGTCCGAGACTATTCGCTAGATGGCAATGCCAAAAGGCGTTCTTCGCCCCCGGTTCCCCACTCTTCCCCGCCACACTCGCTCTGTAGCCTCTCGTTCTATTCGAGGCGCGCAAGCATACCGCTGTCTGCGGCACAGAAGACTGTGCCGGGGGCTTGGGAACAGAATAAACTCTGGGGCCCCGGCGGCCGGGGATAGTTTAGAGAGATGAAAGCTCCGATAGACCGCACGGTCTTTTGTACTCGTTTCTGCCGTTGCCCTGTTCCAGTCGCTCCATTGCTCGGATGCGTGGCTTTTAAAACGCCGACGCGCAATAGAAAGATGAGGAAAGAATAGGAGGCAAAAGGCTGGCGTAGGCGAGAGCCCAGCGCTGATGGCTTGCCATAAAGGTGAGCGCTGCTGCCAGCCAGAGCCATATCGAGGGACGAAGAAGGCGATGAAAAAAAAGAAAAACAAAGACGAGGACTGAAATAGATGTGGTACATTGTACCTTATTGTCCGTTCTGTTGTACCTTTTTTTTTCTTCTCAGAAGGGAGATATCACTGACACACTATTTCGTACCACAGAACATTTCTGTTTTCTTCTGCTCCGCTGTATGACGGGAGCCTAAAACTGACTCATAAAGAAACAAAATGTTGCTGCATAGTTTTCTTTGAACTTACTATTATGTTTTAGGAGGTAATGGCTGTCTCGTAGCTCACGTGGTGTACCCTTAAGACCAGACAGGTCATGAAATGAGAAAAAGGAGCATTGACTTTAAGATCTACGCACAAAGGGTTCCAGAAAAAACAGGGACATTTCTGTTACTTCACGGTAGAACGTAAAAAACGCGTTTGTATTTTTAGTGTATGTGTGTCTTAATATGCGTAGTATAAGATTTAGACTGACATCATTATAAAAGGAAGGCAATTCAATCTTATATTAAACTTCAACAAGTTACTTTTACTAAATTACTAGAAATATACTTAACCTCCAAAAGGAGGCCACAGCATGATGCCAGCAGAGAGGCGCAACCACGCATGGCACATAACAAATCATTTATAATTCGGAATTCAATATACATTAACTGACTCCCCATGAGCCGGAGCGCTGTTGGAGACGACGGGCGGACAAAATCAATTCATCGAAACTCTTAGTTTTATACAGGGCAGCAAACCTTGGATCAGTACGTTACAAAGTGACACTACATTGAGCTGTGAGCAAAACTTTCTTTTAATAGAACTCCTTAATTCAGGGATGATAAAATGCCTATGAAGGAAGGAGAGGTCTAGAAGGGAGCGTTCTATTTCCGACTAAACATTTCCCACACATCGCACAGTTAGAGGGTAATTCAAGTGTGTTTATGGGAAAAGGATGGCTTAGTTTGTGGTTTGTGGGGTTTAACGTCCCAAAGCAACTCAGGCTATGAGAGATGCCGTAGTGGAGGACTCCGGAAATTTTGACCACCAGGGGTTCTTTAATGGGCACTGACATCGCACAGCACACGGGCGCCTTGCTTTTCGCCTCCATCAAAAACAGCCGCCGAGGCCGGGATTCGATCCCGCTTCCTTGGGAAAAGTAGTCGAGCGCCCTGCGCCACCCTGGCAAGGGAAAAGGTTGCGAAGAAGCATGGAATTGTATACATTTCGGTAATTTCGTAATTTTAATTTTCATCAATTTATTTATCTGTGTTTTTGCAAAATAAAGTTAACTTGTGTAGTTATGAAGAACTACAGGGCTTCAAACTAGGTTAAAGCTGATTAGCCTTAGCTTTCGCAGCTAACTTTGCGGTGGTGCCTTTTGTCGTCAGCTTCAAATTCCTAACATGCGAAGAATATTATTGCTGTAATATTCTCATTTATTTAGAAATAAACGCATTTCTATCCACAAGCAAGAAAATGGATGGTGTTGAAATAATAACTGCATTATATTTCAGTACCTTAGCCTGCGAGTTGAGTGCGTAGGTGACAAAAGTTGTTGTGTAGCACGATATTGTGATTACTCCACTCTTGCTTCCAGTGGTGCATTTGTCATTTAAGACCAGATCATAAAGCAAGACAAACAAACACGAGACTAGTTCTAATTCTTCTGGTAGCGCAAGGGAAGGCTCGTGGCATAAAACCTGCCTGTATTTGCTCGTTTTTGAGAATTAAATGTGCCGCTATCAGACGTTACCAGACCACGTTGTTGGGCGGTTCTTGTTATTTTCCTTTTTGTCACCATTTAGCGGCGCTGTGAATGTCTAACCAGTTGGTTGAATGCTATGGAGTAGAAACCATTCAGGTTTTTTATTTCAACAACAAAAAAGAAATACAAAAATTAGTGTTGATTGAATTGATACAAAACGAGGTCCCAGAGAAAAGCTGTCAAGAGGAGCCCCTTTCAACAGATAACGTACACTACGTGTTGTTACACTCCAATCTGCATAAAGAAAGTGACAAAATTCCCATAAAGAAAGGTGTTAGGCAAGGAGACACAATCTCCCCAGTACTATTCACAGCTTGTTTAGAGGAAGTATTCAGAGACTTGGAATGGGAGCAGTTAGGGATAAGGGTAGATGGAGAATACCTCAGTAATCTGCGATTTGCCGATGACATTGCCTTGCTAAGCAATTCGGGGGATGAACTGCAAATAATGATTGATGACCTAGACAGGAAAAGTAGAAAGGTAGGCTTGAAAATAAATATGCAGAAGGCTAAGGTAATGTTCAACAGCCTCGGGAAGGAACAGCAGTTTACATTAGGTAGCGAAATACTGGAAGTAGTAGGCGAATATGTCTACTTAGGACAGGTAGTAACCGCAGATCCGGACCATGAAAAGGAAATAACAAGAAGAATAAGATTGGGATGGAGCGCATTTGGCAAGCACTCGCAGATTATGACTAGCAGCTTACCGGTATCGCTCAAGAGGAAAGTATACAACAGTTGCATCTTGCCGGTACTCACCTATGGGGCTGAAACGTGGAGGCTAACCAAGAGAGTTCTACTTAAGTTGAGGACAACCCAGAGGGCTATGGAACGAAAAATGGTAGGGGTAACATTAAGAGATAGAAAGCGTGCAGAGTGGGTCAGAGAAATAACTCAAGTTACCGACATTCTAGTGGAAATTAAGAAGAAGAAATGGACATGGGCAGGACATGTAGTGCGAAGAGAGGATAACCGATGGTCGCTGAAGGTAACAAACTGGATTCCAAGGGAAGGAAAGCGTAGCAGGGGGCGGCAGAAAGTTAGGTGGGCGGATGAGATTAAGAAGCTCGCAGGGGTCAAGTGGATGCAGCTAGCACAGAACCGGGTTAAGTGGAGAAATATGGGAGAGGCCTTCGCCCTGCAGTGGGTATAATCAGGCTGATGATGATGATGATGATGAATCTTCTCGAAACGAGTGCTTCACTAAAATATGAAGAAAGGAGGAGAGAGGGGGCGGGGGAACAAGACGCAACATGCTTAGGTGGAAAGCAACATGAGCGCGGATGTTGCATCTGCGCTCTTTGAAATAAATCAAGAAACCCAGTTGCTGAGGAGTTCATGACTATGTCAGAACCAAAAGCGAAATGAGAACCTGAACCTTACCTTTGTACTAGTAGAAAGAGAATGTATGAGTTGAATTAGGCTTTACCTGTGAATTTCACTGCTAGAGCGAATGCTTGACTGCAATGCAATGGCCAATGTATAATTTTAGTAATCTTACACCTACATGTAAGCCTCTGAAGGCGGCGACACCACCTAATAAACTAGGATATGTCCCTTCGAATCAGCATTCCATGTGGCATACACTAGTTAAGAAGAAATGAGTAAGATAGCCGTGGCACAATCTATGACGCATCAGTTTTCCAAAGGGAGGCTAAAAAAACAAATTTATCAAGAAATTTACTTAGTTATTATTCCCCAAGGGTACTAGTTTTACGTGAGGGGGGATCGGTTTCTCTGAGGAGAGACGTCATCACTGGTTGCGTTGAAATTGGCATTGGATGAATGCTTAAATTATTTGAGAAAATTGTTATAACATTTTGATGCTTGTACAAAAAAGGAAGAAAGCGCGACGATAGGCGTACGTGAAGGAAAATCTGACGCTTTTTTCACATGAGTCATAAACAGAGAACAAGAAACACGCAGGAACCTCGATACACTTGTGATGTCCGCTTATGAAGTGTTGCATTGGCTAAGGCGGTCAACAAAGGAGCTGCATCTCTACCGAAATGTGTCAAGGTCTTTATTTCACTTCGTCGATATCAAAAATAACTTCGACGCAGGTGGAAATGACTGTCCTTTCCTTGTAGCGAGCCTCGAGCGACAATAGAAACGTGCATGACATGGCGCGATGACAGTTTTAAATCTATATGAGCGGCATAGCTGCTGCAAACGTCCTCATCAGACGTGGCTCCTGCATCGAGAACTCTGCGGGTCTCTTGCGCTTTGTTCAGGTTTCACATGGAATCGAGTGTGGGATTACCTCGCGCTGCAAGGCTTCTGTAAATGAAGCTTTCTACGTTTAAAAAGCTGATATGGCGCCATCTTGTTCACGGCTTGATTCGGAAATGGGACAATTAAAAGGTAATAAACATTTGTTGCTTAACTGTATATTATGTAAAGGTTTGCAGAGGTGGTCTTCGCCACGGCTGAGTTTTCTTTGCAGTAAAAAACGCCAAACGCTCATTTTATCATATTGACCTGCCCAACATACTAAAAGATAATCCAACTAAATTCTGGCAGCTTTTAAACCCGCAATCTATACGCACTGTTACCCTCACTGATGATTCCGGACGCGCTGTTTCCGATGATGAGTGTGCTAACATCTTTAATTCTGCTTTCGCATCTGTATTCACTAAAGAACAAGAACCGCCTCCCCTCACGACAGCAAATGACCAAAGAACTTCAATGCCTGCCGTTACTTTCTCTGAAGCCGGCATATCATGTCTTATTGATAAACAAAAATTTTCATCATCCGCCGGCTTTGACGAAATTAACACAAAGGTTCTAAAAAATGTTAATCATACCTCTGCTAAGATTTTATGCTTGCTTTTCTCGCAGTCTCTCTCTACAGGTGCCATACCCCATGACTGGAAAGTGGGGAAGGTCGTTCCGGTCCACAAGTCGAGTAACAAAGATTCACCACTTAATTATCGGCCCATATCACTCACCAGCATACCATGTAAACTTATGGAACACGTTATTTACTCTTTAACGATGAACTTTCTGGATTCAAATAATTTTTTTCATTCTTCGCAGCACGGATTTCGCAAAGGATACTCCTGTGAAAGTCAACTAGCACTTTTCATTCATGACTTACATGCTAGCCTTGATGCTAACCTCCAAACTGACGCTATTTTCCTCGACTTTGCCAAGGCATTTGATAAGGTACCTCATAACCACTTATTTTTGAAACTTTCTCGCCTAAACTTGCATCCCGATATACTAGCATGGATAAAAGAATTCTTAACTCACCGCTTCCAATCAGTCATCGTCAATAATCAAATGTCTAACCTCCTACCAGTCTCCTCGGGCGTGCCCCAAGGATCCGTCCTTGGGCCACTTTTGTTTCTAATTTATATTAACGACCTTCCTGAGAACTTAGATTGCCATATTCGGATGTTTGCTGACGATTGTGTTATTTACAGAACAGTCACTAACAATTTTGAACAACAATCCCTTCAAAACAATTTAACTCGTGTGAAAGACTGGTGTAATGAATGGCTAATGACACTTAACACAAGTAAATGTAAATATATGTCGTTTCATCGTCGCCATTACCCCCTCCTGTTCAGCTACAGCATATCTAACGTTCCTCTCGACCTTGTCCAATCATACAAATACCTTGGTGTTCATCTTTGTCAGGATCTTACGTGGAATACGCATATCTCAAACATCATATCATCCGCTAACAGAACACTAGGATTTTTAAAGCGTCACCTACGCTCTGCACCTCAGCATGTCAAGCTCCTCGCATACAAATCACTAGTTAGATCAAAATTAGAATATGCATCGCCCATCTGGTCTCCGAAACAAGCATATCTGCGTAATTCAATTGAAGCAGTTCAAAACCGAGCAACTAGATTCATTCATTCATCGTATTCTTTTGATATCAGCATATCATCCTTAAAATCACAGTCCAACCTATCTACCCTTGCTCATCGTCACTACATTGCTAGTTTATGTTTGTTTCACAAATTTTTTTACTCCGAGCTACGACAGGAAACTTACATCTGCGCACCCCCACCACGTATCTCCCTCCACACCGGTCATCAGCAGCAAGTGTCCCGACATCGCGCCCGCACCACTACATTTTCTTCATCATTCTTCCCCCGGACTGCCAACGACTGGAACGGCCTTCCCCGAGAACTTGCTGCTATCACATGTTCATCTTTATTTCTTGATCAAATCACACGTGTACTTGCGCAGTGAAAATCTTGTATTTTAATAACTTACTTACTCATATATGTTACCAATTCTGTTTTTCATTTCTGTGCGCCCCACCCCTTATGTAATACCCTCTGATGAGGGTCTTTAAGGTATTAAAGTGATGTGATGTGATGTGATGTGAAGCCAAACCGCGGAACTTGTGACCATTGAGAGAAGAAGGCGAAAAGAAAAAAAACAAAACAAAAAACACACTTAAATCGCATGACGTGAGTACAGCGCTAGCTTTTTTATCATCTAAAAAACCGTAGTAAGAAACCCTCCGCACCGGTCTTTGTAGCACGCGCTCCCGATAGCAATTACAAAGATGAAGAGAGCATGACACATGAAGGATGATCAAGATGAAATGGCTAACAACGGCATGGCCTAGGGGCGGTGTCAAAACCATAATACCGTAAAACAAAAAGCGACTAATAAACTGATTAAAGGCGAAAAAAAAAAAAAACAGCGAAAGACAATCAGAGTCAAAACCTGAAAAGATACGTCATTATACAACCTTGGGTCACGCGAACGATAACCGATGCGAAATAGGGGATCAGGAAGTACTAATAAAAACCAGGCTAAGGTTCGGTAAACAAGAGAGTCATCAGGCAGAGATTTAAAATGTGCACATTCAAAGAAGCCTAAAACGGTGAAAGAAAACAAAATGGGGTTTAGGTATGATCCAGGTAACTCATTTCTTTTCCGTGTAATGAAATCGATGGAGTGTTGACAGAAGAGTCGCCCGCCTTAGCAATGAAATAAGCTTGGATCACCTTCCTTTCATATTTGTTTCTTTGTCTCCCCAAGAACCTCGTGCTCGCTAATACGTGCTATCATATGTGGCCAAATTGGTTGCAGTGATCCTAAAGATTCCCCCCCCCCCCCCCCCCCCCCCCATCTATGTTTTACATTGAGGAAGTGCTCCCTGGCCCTAACATTAATATACCATCCCGTCTGGCCTAAGTATACTCCACCGCATGTGAGACGTATCTAACAGACTACCTCGGTGCGGCAGTTGGTGTATCTTTGTGCATGCCTAGTAATGCATGCCGCCTGTCTATGTTTGTTATTCAACGCACATATTTCCACGAGCTTGCATGGGGCTGTAAAGACGACCCGGACATCATAGCTTCCAGCTATCTTTTTAACTTTGTGCGATAACGTGTGAAGGTAGGGGATTACTGCAACGTGGTGCGTCTGTTTTTTCTTCGTTTTCTTTCCCACCTCTTTTAACTTTTGCAGCAATGTCTCGCATAGATCAGCGACCACCGAAGGCGTGTAACCAGCGCGATAAAGGCCTCGCACTTGGCTGTGAAAGCTGGAGTGCGGTATGTGAACACAACTAAGAATAATATATATATATATATATATATATATATATATATATATATATATATATATATATATATATATATATATATATATATATATATATATATATATAATGTGTGCTTGTGTGTTTGTGCGAGAGAGAGAGAGAAAGGTCCCGTACGACCGTGGCTTCAGGTACTAACAGTCACTTATTTGTTGGGCTCGTCGCCAAAGTGTCCCGATGGGTTCGATTCTCATCCGAAAAGTGCTACCAAATTGACAGTTACTGTCAAATCGTCAATGATATGTGGTTTCGTGACGTCACACAAAGCCCCGGCCAGTCAGCACCCGGCCATGTCAGCTGCCAGCTATCACCTGCCAGAGTAGTGCTCGTGCGGAGAACCGGACAGACGAACAGAAAAGCATAGGCTAGACGAGGGAGTTGTGGTCATACCGGCAGGCGTGCACATACACCGCATCCCTTGAAACAGGAATATACTTTTTTGATGGAGGCGAAATGGAGAGGCGTCCGTGTGTCGTGCGATGACAGCGCACGTTAAAGATCTCGAGGTGGTCGAAATTACTTCGTAGCCCTCCACTACGGCTCCTCTTTCTCTCTCTCTCCCCTTTCACTCTACCTTCCTTCCTTCCCTTGCGGTGCGATTCAGGTGTCCACAGAACAAGTACGCAGATACTGTGCCTTTCCGTTACAGTGAATCATTTATTATTATTATTACTTCCCGTTTGTGCAAGTAAGAGGCTTGCGTGCTTCAGGGAACGGAATAATGACGCTTTACAGCTCGGCAACATGCCGACCGCTTTGTCACCCCCATTGCCTGTAAAGCGTGCACCATTGCAGAGTGATGTCTACAACAGCGAAGCTACCCTAACCTCAGCGAGTGCCAGGGGGATGCGAACTCCCGGTTTGTTCTCCTTCAAGAAAGTGAGGAAGGTAAAAACGATGACCGACGAGACGCTGGAGTTGGGGTCTTAACCTGTATGCGTACACGTTGATATAAAGCGCATCCGTAGACACAGTGATATAATTGTGGTTTGGCCGTATATTTTGAGGAATCTACAAGATTAAGTTGATTTGCGATGAGGGAGAAATTACTCATTGCCCTCAGTACGTGTGCAAAGGCAACTTCCGGTTTGTTAAAGTACGATGCTTGCGTGTGTCAGTAAAGGGATCATGCTTGTTCTTGCTAAGGCTCGACCATATGCTTACAGCTTTGTCAGCATTGTCGCCTGTAAAGCGTGCATCACTGCAGAGTGATGCAGACAACGGCGAAGCTACCTTAACATCAGCCAGCTCCAGCGGGATGCCAAAGCCTAATTTGGTCTTCTTAAAGAAAATCAGGAAAGTAAAAAGAGAGCTACAGCTACAGAACGATACAGCGCATGCCTAAAGAGAGATATATTTCCCGCTTGCGCAAATACGGAAGTTGCGTGTGTCCATGAACGAGATCACGACGGTTCTTAGATCTACAACATGCCGACTGCTTTTTCATAGGCATCGCCTGTAGAGCGTGCACCACTACAGAGTTATACATACAACGGCGAAGCTACGCTAAAATCAGCAGTTGCACTGTGATGTGACGCCTGGTCCTCTCTGCGTCAAGGAAATTACAAGAGTTCAACGCTGCTGAACCAAATATTGAGCGAAATCATTAGCTTTAACCAAGCCGTATGAACGTGCCTTAGCGGCCTATAGGGGTAACGTGAATGCCAGGGTCCTAGGAGGCTGATTCTGACATAACCGTTCCATGTGAGACGAGAGACCCAAGTTGGTAGCGCCTGTCAGCCCGTGTGTCACGTGGGGTGTGACGTCATAGCGTCACGTGGGTAAGACGTGGTTACCGCCGGCTACGCTGAAGGCTCGAAACCTAGATTAGTTGCCTTTCGCAATAAAAGCTGAGAGCTTCACGCGTTAAATGTAGTCCATGAAAAGCTTCAGTTTCAGCGTTTATTTTAAAAAGAATGTGGAGAGTTTGGTGAGTAATCTATAAGCAGGGGCTTTCTTCTTGCACCCGCAACTATAGAGCCTACGCTGAACCAATGAGTTGCAAGAGAAGAGTTTAAGAAATATTGAGTTTCAGTTCAATTCTAAGCCCTCATTTTAAACAACGGTACGCAGAACTTGTTGCGAGAGCGAGTCAAAGCCGCTTCTGTGAAGTGCATGGTTTTGCATAGGTTTTGCGTACCTTGGTGATGTAATCGATCAGCCCTCATTGCCGCTACAATACAAGAAATCCAATTTATATGCCTTAACTAGCCCTGCAGTTGCTACCTGAGCTCTTAGGGAGGCATAATGTTACATAATTAAATTTTGCAATTGAGGACAATAAAATCTGGGCGCTTGATTACCTTCAGAATAAATTAAAGCGAGTACTAGCGTAAGCCAAACAAGTTTCAATTATACAGAAAACTTCTGGTTTCCACGTTTGTTGATGTTTCTAGAGGATCGGGCGAAAATACATGACCTCAGTCACATACAACAAATATGCAAGAAAAATCACTGAAGGTGGCTCCGCTAACACTGCCTTAATCCAGAAATTGTCAAAATTGTAAGAATTTTATTTTCCATCTTCGTTTTCTTTCCTTAACATCGCGTTCTTTTTTGGGAGAAAAGAAATTATAGTTTCATTGATTTTCTTATCAGTAATTGTTCTCCGACTAAATTCTTTCTAAAGTAAAATGAGATAATACTTGAAATACTGTTCTCTCAATTCTTTACAAGAATATACAAGGCTTCCTTCGAAACACTGGTGCTAGAGTACTGAAAATATAAAGCAAAAGGCGGCTTAGAAAGAAGATAATATTTAGGTGCCTAAGTGAAGATTATCGACTCTTTCAAGATATATAACACTGAGCTATAAACAGATCACCTACAAACAAAGATTAATTCTGTTAAGTTAGAGCAGGGTTTGTTTGACAGCTCTACGTATTTGCTGTCAGCGCATGACATTACTTTACTCGATACCGACAAAAGAAGTATAGCGTTCGCAATAAAAGCCCTCTTGAAGGCTCCTTGAATTAAACAACAGCTAAGATGGTCCCGTCCTTTGAGAAAGTCAGTTAATCCTTTTGAGGTCCTAAGCCAGGATGCGGGTAACACGTGCCACTGGAAACAATTAACTAAGGCTCTTCTGTTGCATCACCTGAGGCCTGCAAGCCTTTAAGACTCGTCTTCACGAAATGCCCCAAAATACTACCCGGCACAGTGGTTGCCAGAGACATAAGGACACTAAGAAGTTCGCAACAGTTTCCTTGGACGGAGGTGTGTGACATTTGCAATCCCCGCTCGTAACTCATGTTCGCATGAGTTATGTGAGGTATTATCTCATTTCCAGCAGTCTTCATACAGCGTAAGGCTTCAGGATCAGCAGTAAGGAACCCCTTGCTAAATGTCTGCCTCAAAGACAGTTGGCATAAAGAAATGAACGCGCTCTCATCGCACGCTAAGCGCGGACACAGACTTATTCGTAATGACCTCCGCGAAAGCGAGGAATGTAGGTAAAAATGGACCTCCAGCGCTTACAGACAACGAGGCATAAGTGGAAATGGTTATAAAGTCAAATAGAACAAGACAGACAGGTGTCGCATATAAAGAAAAAAATTATTTATGGCGTTCTGGTGCCACGTTCAAGAATAAATATGTCAGGTGTGTAATTTGTATGCTTTTACTTTGATATCAACAGTTATTTTCGGCTCAAATGTAGTGTGTATCGATTTGCATGCGGTATTCACCACGATACTGGAAGGTAGCCACGTCTACTAAGTAAAAGAATGAGCCCGGCGAAATACATTGCGTAATCATCTCTTTCCATTCGGTAGCCAGCTGCATAAAAATTATTTTACTCCGACATGCAGCGCTGCGTCCCTCTCATGCTGCGTTCATTTTAAATATTCGGATTCGGTAGGTAAGCTGGATGATGTTCCGTTTGTTAATTTCCATTGCATTCTGTGAGACATGAAGACCTTTCTGCGTTCGAATATCCAATCCGATATTCACTATTATGCTAAATAATTTATAATGCAATCTATAACCTGCATTCAAGGACAGCCTGAGAGTATATATATATATATATATATATATATATATATATATATATATATATATATATATATATATATATATATATATATATATATATATATACACGCAACTATTCCGATAATTCTATTTTATTGTAACAACAGTTTCAGAGGGTGGACCGTCTGCAACTTTTGTTAGAATAAAATTGTGTGAAATACTTTGTATATATATGTTATGTCAACTTTACGCATGCGTCTTGTGTTAAGAAAACTCGAATCATCCAGAAGAATTATAGTTTCTTTAAATCCTACTAATAAGTGCAAGTGGAAATTATCTCTGCTGTTTACGTAGGCAGAAGATAGCGAAAAGGAAAAAATATATATATGAGGGCAGCGAAGCGTCTTTGAGTTTGACTGCCCAAAACATCCAGTTAATGTCTGTCGTATGATAAATAAGAATTATCCATAATGCATCTACTGCTGTACGCCACCAGCTGATCGCCAAAAAAGTGCTGTATTTTATGCCTCCCAATGCGGTATTCATATTCTGTTCTGTTGCGATCTATTAATCAACATCATTTCCTTTACCAAAAAAAAAAAAAAAAAAGATGTGACGAAATGAGAATGCTATGAAAGCGTTATGAATGACTCCTTTTAATTATAAATAAAGGATACGATGAGTAGTGCCTCACTGGTCGATAAGCGTTTTCACATTTCTGCATTAGGAAACCATTGCGAATTATAGACACTATTTGCAATTTACAAACAACAAATAGACGCAGGTTTGCTGCTTTCTGCACTGCATTTGTTGCGCGTAGTAGGTTGGGCGCAATGGTATTTCCTTAACGGTCTTGCGCAAACAAAAATAAGCAATCCCATGTGCGCCTGGATGTCGCTGCTAATGCTACTGCGCGAAAACACAGACGCAAGGAAAAATGAGAGCAAAAAAATCAATAAGGAGAGGGTAAAAAAATGGAAACATAAAATGGGCGACTCCAAACAAAACGATCTTCAGGCATACCTGGAAGAGGTGCCTCTCGTCCAGATGGAGGAGAGGCAGCCTGGCCGGACGCGATAAAAAACGAGGAGCAAAAACCTAGCGCAGTTGCCATGGGAACTGGCAGTGACTAATGTCATTGGTATAGGCGCTGCAGCTGCAAAAGTCAACGCCGCTGTGTCCGCTCTTAGGGTAGAGTGTAATTTAGCGTGAGAGCCAGCCCTACCGTAAAGGTGCGTTGCATTCGAACCAGGAGAGGTCACTGTAAGTATGTCGGTAGCTTCTTGCTGGCTTTTGCGTTGCCCGAACCCACTACTCGACCATGAATTTTTTTTTTTTTTTTGCACCAAGCTAGCTAGACCAAAGTCAAAGAAACGAGATGGTAAGGCAGGGGAAGGGGGATAGGAAGGTTGTAATTTTTCGGCAAAATAAAAATGTCGAAACGTTCTTCTTTTTCTTTCCGCTGCTGAATGTGCCGAAAGAGTGAGTGACGTAGCTGTTAGGAACCTCTTTCACCGCTGTTTGAAGAGCCAAAGCAAACCAGATGAAAACTCTGCCGCGAAGTAAACCACTTCGAAAACAGCTTTTTCGGGAATAACGTACTATTTATCGGAGGATTTCTTTCATATCCTTCGTCAAATCCACTGCCTATACGTATTATGAGTTCGTTGATTACTGCTTATAACATTTTCTACTGCTGTGTATTACAGGTGTCTATGTAATTACGAAAAAATCTTTTTCTTCATGCGCATGAGGATTTTAGTGTTGCTCATTTAAGCCCTATTATTAGCTTATAGAAGTGGCGTGAGCGTTACTAAGTGCGTATTACAGTAGTTGTAGCGACAGAGCAGTTGCTCGTTACAGAACAAAGACGAACGAAAAGGCCGTAATAAGGTGACGGTGAAGTCTGAGAGACTGATTACACGTCCGCACAAGTAATCGGTGCTGTTCTGTTAAAAAACAATTAACACTTCTGCCGCCATCTTCGAGCCGGAAATGGTAACCAAGCTAGTTTTGTGGTGCAAGTGTATCTGAGGTTTAACGAAAACACTCCTTTTTTTCAAGGTACTGCATGTATTTGAGACCCGGTTAGGCGGCTTGGCTTGTAAGACTTGGCAAATTATTACTAATGGAACGGTAGTAACGACTCAAGACGCTATAACTAAAGAGGAAGCAGTCGCGAAAAAAAAAAAAAGACGCCAGGAATGAACCTCATAAAATTGCATCTACATTACTTTTTAATTGATTCTTAAGTTATTTTATTTACTCCGTTGCACTAATACTAAGGAACTTTATGTTTCAGCCTTGTCAGACTACTAGAGAACATGGAGGCTGAATAGATGTTACGTTCATACCACGCAGGGCTGAAGTTTCTACTCACCGGCCTATAGCAGCGCCCTCGGCCCGAGGCGCGCAATACCGTTCTTCGGTTGAATAATATCAACCACCTGGGGATCTTCAATGTGCGACATCGCACAGTACAGAGCCGCCTTGTATTTCGCCTGCATCGAAACGCGACCGTCATGACTGATTCGAATCTGGGTTTTAGAGGTCGGTTGTCAAGCGCCCTTACGTTAGAGCCAGTGAGACATGGTAATAGTTTTTTCTTTCACTCATTCTTTTACAACCCTGTGATATAATTAACATTTGGCAGGTTCAAGCAGACAACGAAATCAAAATCTAGAATTTCCTTTTTGAGGCGGAATTTTCTTTAGCCTGATCGCGGGAGGAGAGCAATGGAGCTGGAAACAGAGCTCTGGATTATGGCACGGTAGATAGATTCCTGTTTAAACAGTAATAAAACATCGTAACGCTCAAACTTTCGCCCTTAGATCGCAAGTATTGCATTGACCGTCTCCGCGATATTTCGTATGCTCAGTAAGACACAAAGTGCCCTATTGGCATGCCTGAAATAATTCACTGATGCTGTGCATCATTGTTTTTGTAATGAGCCGTATTTACCTTTCTATATTGGCGTGCAGATACTGGGGCATCAGCGGCAGAAGTTTGTCGCCACTCACAGTGACTGAATCGAAATGTGTGCACTGGTGGGCAAAAGAACATTAACAGTATTCATTAAAATACAGCATTCTTCAGTTTCAGAACATCATGAAAAAGTTGCGACCATGAAGTCATGGCTCGTGAATACCTCTCACCACAACGATGCACTGAGGTGGAACTACATAGCAGCTGGGCATGTAAACATGTGCCTAGGTCACAGTCTGCAGCAGAGAAACTGAACCCAAACGGAGCAAGAACTACAGAGTATCTGGCACCTCTGGGCGCCTCGAATGACTAGCAATTTCGTTAATATTTTGCGCGCGGAAATGACCCCTCTCATTTCCATGTAAGTGAAAAAAAACCAGTATGCGGCAGGCTTCATGACAGCTTTCTACTGCGTTATCATTCAGCACATTATATATTAGATGTATATCTTTATAAAGCTTTTTTTGTCTGTTGTAGATCTGTATGGGAATTTTCCTTATATAAATCTTGAAAAACTAAAAAGACTGCACATTCCCTACACATTGATGCTTGTTTTGTTTTTTTTATCTTGTTTGGGCTTTTCGGGGAAGAAAGACTGTCCCGAGTGATGTTGGAAACCTTACGCAACATTTAAAGAATAACAACATTCGTAATCTGTCAGTGATTATTTGAAAGGAAGGGGAAGCCATAAACTAATATTGGCTTTTTTTTTTTTTTTTACGGAAAAGGCAGAATTATGCCTAAAAGTATTCCCTCCGTTTCCATCCTAGTGAGTCGGGGGTTCAGCGCGTGTGCTACAGCCGCGAAGCCGACATTACGGCAAAGCCTGTAATGCTCATAATCGCGGTCATGACCATGTCCGTCCGGCCACGAAAAGTGTCACACTTTTTCGCGAGATTCCGCGCGATACAAGATTATGACGTCATTACCAGGTGACATTATTGGCCATTGTAACGTGAGGAAGATGGTTAAAAATAAACAAAAAAAATGCCGCTCTCCACAGGGAATAGAACCTCCACCCCTTGGATCCCCAAGCCGAGCGCTTTAACCGCTACGCTACGCCCACGATTTTTGTTTTCAGCATGGTATTTATTACACTGAAACAATATTCTAAATATATATGGATGTAAAAATTAATAATAAAAGAGCATCAAATCAACATTGATGCGAAACAGGATACACCAAGCCAACAAAACTCTAAACGAGAGGCAATGTAGAGCACAAAACTAGGAGTAAGCGCCACTCCGGTTCAAAGTCAGTCTGTGCATGCAATTCCCTTAAATGGACAATCATCTCACAGAAGTGGCATATTGTAGAAACAACAGATGCGCAATTTCTGTCCGTCATGCGCGTTTTCAGAGACTGTGTGACCAAATTCGAAATAACATATTTAAAGCTTATCAACAAACGGCTATGCTTTGAGATGTTGTAGAGAATGCGGTGTCAAATCAAGCTTTTTTTTTTTCTTTTTTTTCAATGTCCGTTGCAAAATATCCAAGAACAATATTGAATCTTTAGAATCGATGAAACAATGCTCATTGGTTTCCGGAGAAGTACAAAGGTGGCAGTCTACGGTAGATATAAAAGTACCCTTCTTCCCTAACCATGATTTAACAGGCAGGGTCTAAGTGTGCAACTCATAAAAGAAAGTCTTCGCATGGGACGAGAGCGGCATTTTTCGTACTGTTTTGAGTACACCATGTCCCGGTAAGCCATTATACACAAAACAATACATTGGTGGAGGAAAAAGCATAGAAATTAAATATTTGTAATAACGCTTCCGCTCTACAGAAAACATGAATTCTTGGGAGAAACGAACAAGTAAGAATCAGAGATAAATACGACTCATGCATTACACCCCATAAGCACGGACGATCAGAAACGTTAGAAGACACAATAAGGTTCGGTAAAACATAGACTAGATTAACCTGAAAACGTGCACGTACTATCGGATAGAAGCGTCACGGGAAAACACGAAACGCGAAACTATCTGCCGGACATGCAAGTGGACTAGACCAAGGCCATCGGTGCTTACAGGTTGTCACGCCTCGATGATTCGAAAGGTGAATCACACAAACGTGGCAAACACTTTGTGGAAATGCTGGTTATAAAGCCTTGTGCAGTGAAATATTTGCAGTATATAATAAATTTGATTGGCTAGAAACAAATTACAGGCGGTCGCCCTGCCCAAAAGTCGCGCTGCCCAAAAAGAGAGACCATGAGGGATAAAAGTCTGCTCGTAGCGCTGAAGAGTTGACACACGGAATTTTCAGTAAGGCGCCCTATACTTATAGCAAAGCAAAGAGACTCCAAAATACTTGGGTGGCCTAGATGTCTACGCCACAGCGGCATATTCAGCATGCATCGATCCCCACATTTCAAACCAGAGACCTCAAATCTTAGATCGGTTGATTCGAGTACTTCCTCTGTTAAACAAATATAACCTCATCAATGCTTGGTTTGTCAGCGCAGAAAAATGCGACGTGATCTGCATAAGCTAAAACCTTGAGTTTGTGACCTATAAAACGAAAACCACTAACTTCTCTGCTATTTATGAAACTTATGCATAGCGGCTCCAAGTTTAGAGTGAACAAGAGCGGGAACAATGGTCATTCTTGTTTAACAGAGGACTCGATGGGGACAGGTTGTGATAGAAAGCCATTTACAATCAATCGTGCCGAACATTTTTTGTAACAAAGGCGTATCCCAGAAAAAAATAATTGAACTAAGATTGGCACAATCTAAAATAGAAAAAAGGAATGAATGAGACACACGATCAAACACCTTTGCCAGGCCAATTTACAGCAGTGTCAACTGCTCGTGAGCGTCACTGCAATATAGCAAAAACGTACGCGCCACATGTAGATTAGACTGTACTGACCGGCCTCTAAAGCCTCATGTTTGATGACGTCCAATCAAAGTACCCATTGTAATATGTAGCGAATTTGTGAGGATTTTAGCAAAAATCTTATAGTCAACATTTCAAAGCGTGATAGGCCTGTAGTCGTCCACAAATTGGGTTTTTTTTTTCATCAGGTTTTGGTAATAACACAACATTACTTTTGGTAAAGAACTGCGGCAGAAAACCGACATCAATACTAGTCTAAATAAATTATGATGAACTTTAGCGACCAAAGTAGTGAAGGACTAAATCCTGAGTGCCGCATTCAGCTACGCACCTGGTACTAACTAAAATTAAATATTTTAAATTAGGCAATTAATTAGGTATTTATCTAAATATTTATTATTTATTACTTATTGGATAATTCTTTATTACCTAGTAATTCATTATTATTTATTTTTAATTTGGTAATTGATAATTGACTGGCATATATATTCGCGCATACTTTGGTGGTGCTCTGTGATTGGTCGATACCTCTATGACATCATCCTGCCTCGGCCAATCAGAGCCATGGAAAAGCGGGACACATTTTGTCTGCGACAGCATGAGCCAATAAAGGATTTCGTCTTAAAAATTTGGAATAGGACAGGGAAGAGAGCAGATTCGAATATCTTGTAAAATTCACCAGATTGATCATCAGGTCCCAGAGTTTTGGAAAGCGGCAAATGGTCAACTCCGCCTTCCACTTTAGTTAAAGTTAATGGAGAACTTGTCATCTTACATTCTTCCTCAGAAAGCGACTATAGATAGCGAGAGCGAGGTGTCGGGCTATTTGGTATTGCATATCTAAATAACAGCGCTCTGAACGAGACGAAACACGAATAACGAAGAAGAGCGCCTGTGTCTGTGTTTCTTTTTCGTTTTTAGTCTCGTTCCCAGCGCTGCTCTTTAGATATAGATAGCGACTATATGATAGAAACAAGGCGCTTACATGAACATCATCAGCATTACTTGTAGCGACAGAAAAAATATTGGCGTACTGATATGCAAACTCGTTTAATACTGCATCCGATTTAGTGAGCAAACCACCACTACAATAGAATTCAGAGAATCGTTTGACAGCCGCATGGCGACGCTCATCAAGCAATGTTTGTCTAGTTGCCTCTTCACACTGCAAAACACAATTGCTACCGGATCGCATACGGGCCATCCGAAAGCGATTTGTATCGAACTTTTTAGGTGGCATTTTTCAATAGCAATTTCCTCTGTGTATAAGCCAGGAGCCTTATATTCAAGGTCGTGCAAATTACGAAGACTCTACAGCAGCCATTTTTCTTCACTATATTTGAAGTAACACCTGACTGAACCAATCTCTACAGCTATGTCCCGAATTTGTTGCTCGAACAACTACAAGCTGCAAATGATGATAGACTCAAGGCAAAAAAGAATCAAAAGCTGTCCTCAAGCGCTTGCAAAGTATTCCTTGTTTAACAGTGTATCACTAAGCTTTCACAGGGCCCACTGCGGCTGAAACTTTACACGGGAACTTTCCCTAATCCGCCAAGCGACCGTGCAGTGATCAGAGAAAAAATCGGCGTGACTTCGCATGAAATGTGCCATTTAAGAAGTTCTGCGGAGGCATAAATGCGATCAAGACGTGAATGTGAAGCTCGTCTTATATACGTGAATGTGGATCACAGTCCAGTATCAATTAAACCTGCGCTTTCAGTGATACATGATAAAATACCAGGGCTCTTATCAGCGTTTTGATAAAGCCCCTTACGGTCAGGTGGGTCGCATACGCACTTGAAGTCACCCATCAATACCAAATACTGAACGCATTTTAGATGGGCAATATCACTGAACAAAGCTGCTCGCTGCACCTGATTATTTCAAGCATATGCATTGCTAAAACTCCATGATTTGCCTTTCAGCCGAAAGTCAGTGTATAAGATGCCCGACACATAAGAAGGGTTTCCTTTTTTCAAAACATTTTGGCGAGTATATGTTGTTTCTGCAATGTTCGCTCTTCCCCAGATGGTATTCCGTCAAACCCTTCACTATAAAAGACGCCCCTCTGTGTCAACCTGGCACATAAAGTCAGAAACAGAGATACTTTTTTTTAAAGAAGAGAAAGCAACCCGCCGAAAGGTTCACCAAATGAGCCACACAGACGTTGTAATCTGTTAAAAATGCTCGCAGGGTTATCTCCGTGTCTCCTGAACAGCGATGATGTCTAATCGATTGCTCGAAAATTTCCGACGCAGCTGTATCAGTTTCTGCCTAGACCAGAGACCACACACGTTGAGGGTTGCTAAAATCAGCTGCTGGGCGCTCGCCATGGTGACCGAAGTGCGAAGTGGTCAAGCATCCGCGATGTCTGGAGCCATTCTGGAAGGTGATATCTCCTTGGAACTGGCACTCTTTCTCTTCGATCTGTAGCGGCGAGGGGATCTCTTGCCCTTCGACTACCGGTGACGAGACTCGTGGTTTGTAGGAACAGTGCCTTATTTAGAGGAAGCAGAACTCACTTATACGCCACGCTTCGAGGCCACACTTGGACATGACACAACCAAACCGTAGTTGTCATCACTACCAGGTTTGCAACTAGCTTTCTCGAGGGTGGATCTGACAGTGGCGTTAAGAATTTAGGCAGCACAGACACTCGACACCGCAGTCACATCAGCACATTTGTCTTCTTCTGGCTCGCGCACAGCGCATGCACGCACATCGAGTGCCACCAGGGACGAAGCGAATTTCAGGTGTCTGGCCCGCCAGGCTCTGGGACACATCTGCTGACCGCTGATCCGAGTGTGAAGGCTGGCTAGGCTCACGCTGCAAGGCAGTAATTTCCTCACGTGGCATTGGGCCGCTAGTCGCTGATTCAGTAGTCTTAACTACCTCCATGCCGCCAGCAGCATTCAAAACCTGTGTTGCATTCATTAAATGCTCTCGCAAAATGTCATCCACAACATGGCTACTACTGCGGAGTTTATCCGCGTACGACACTACGCACTCCTCTGTATTATTGCCGAATCGCTGACATTCATCACAGTGAGGGGTACGGCAGTGTCGTCATATATGACTACCCTTGTGGCAGCGAAGACACAAGGGAGGCCAACCTGGCACTAAAACTATACACTGCAGACCAAAAAATGTCAAAAGGTGGAGCATGTCGTACACAGTGACATCGGCAAGAGTTAGGGCAATGACACGATTCAAAGTCCGCATCCCCTCCAATTCCGATTCTTTTCAATGCTCCACTGTGATGGAGGTAGTTTTACCATACGCAAGAAAAACGTCGTGGATGTAAAGGTCTTCCATATGTTAGAGGAGGCAAAGAAGCTTGAGGTTTTCACAATCTTTGGTTCAGGGTCAATAACAAGACACCGACGGCCTCTCACCTGTAACTCTCTAGAACCCATGACCTTAGCTTTGGCCAGCACTGTCTTCCATGTCACCATCCTCCCCACATGGGACATCTGGAACTGTCCGATGGAACTAATATAACTGAGTTTCATGACGCCACTTAAAGCATCTCGAAAATCCTGGACCCGGCAGGGACGGCCGGCAAGGTCAGTATACAGAAAAACAAAGTTGAAAACCAGCTTACCGGCAGGCAGACGGGGAAGACCGGTACGGTAAGTATTACTGGCTGCAGGCGCCGGAACAGTATCTCGGCCGAGGGCTTATTTATCCATTTCGAAGGAGAACATCAAGAACACGACCGATTAGAACATAGTCTTTTTCTCTCCCTCGCCACGCCCGGAGAATTTCACGACCCCGGGCGTGGCGTGTGCAATGCACATCATAATTCTCCTCGTCTACTGTGAGGATGATAGTAGTGAAATTCTGCGAGTGACAGGTACTCTGCCTTTCCTTTGCTGTAAACCAAATATAGTATGCCGTCTAGCTGTGATGCAGTCAACGGAACGCTGTGCTCGACAAGCGGCGCCCGATGTACCGCGTGCATCAGCAACGCTTAGGCTTTCGCATTTCTGTTGTCTAGATTCCATAGTGTTTTCGAATTTTTTCTTTCAGGTAGACCTAGCAGCCATGGCTGCAGTGTCCATTCTGGTCTTGCTACCACCGGTCGCCTCCATATGATGCTAGGAAATGTGGTATCTAGGCGCTATGTCAAGCGCCTAGTGGTACACTGTGTTCGGAAGGCTCCCTTCAAGGAGAACTGCGATATTCTCTGTAGTTTCCCAAGCGTCTGTAGTGCACCACTGAGCTTTAGCATCCCACCGGAGCTAAACACTGCAGCATTTCAACCTAATTGCATGTTCCAATATGTCGTCGGGTGGACCACACCAAGAACCGCTGCTGAAATTTTACAGCGCCTCCCATCATCATATAGGGCTGTGGTGATTGGGTCTGTACAGTCCAAGAAAAATGTCATGCCAGCTAACTTCAATTTGCATGAAGATTGTCGCTACTACAATATGCTTACTTGTTTATTTATGACGGAAAATCAATATAACTGGCTTCCACCTTTTCATGTAAACGTTATATCGTTTAACCAATTTCCTTAGCTTTGAAATACCAAAAAAGTCTCCCTAAACATATTCTTTTGGTCCTACGTTATTCGGGAGTGAGCTGTATTGATAGCTACCTAGTAGTAACCTTCCTTCAGTGGATTCAGATAAATATTTTATGCGTTTTCCAGTGCCTAATCCTAATCGTCGCCCTATTTTACCGGTAGTCGTCATTGTATTCGACCATAGGTACTCTACTAGAATACCGTCTGGGGTATAAAGGATCCCATGACTAACTTGCAGCATTAAAGAAGCTAGGAGAGCAATTCAGCGAATCACGAGAGTGCACTAAAAGTATTCCCCCGTTCCGAGTCCCCTGCATGTCGCCTGCTCGCTGCTGTGCAGATATGGTTCCAGAAGAGTACAAATAGACTCCAACCCTCAAAATACCATTCGGTAGTTGTATAACAGCATTCCTTGTGACATTGTGATGTGTGTCACATCGGCACGTTTGCTTCAGCGTATGTAAACGAGGCCGAGGCGAAAATTTCCGTTTTGCTCTGCCACCTGCTTTTTGACTCAAGCAAGTTTTGTCAATAAATCAGTTTTCTCGTTCACACCTTGTAATGAACGAATCATCCCTTGAAAAAAAAAAAAAAAAAAAAAAAAAAAAGGTACCTTACGCTCAGGGATGTTGCTGTAGGTGAGATGAGGCCAAACTAAAGCATGAAGTGCAGTTGATTATTATTGAAGATACTGAAAAACCCACTTAGAACGACGAGCTTACTCCGAAGCGAGACGCCTTGCTGGCCACGGGATTTTATTGTATGCAAGCGTCACAAACGCTAAACTCGAGCAGTAGTGTACGTTAAGGTTCGATTTCAAACAGCGTTTCACGAATGCGCACTTTAGAGCATGTTATCCCTTATACTCGTATGACCGTTTTAAACTGGCGCTACATTTCTAGGCATTGAACATCGCCTTTGAACTCATCGAAGCTTTGACAATGCTGAAAGAGACTAGGACAGAGTATATAAAGACAGCGCAGAAGTGTCCGGGGCTTGTTTTAACTGCAAGTATTGAAACTCTATTTTTCGAGCTTTTATGACCACATCATAAGCCTGCCGAAACTACAGAGGAGTAGTGCACCACATCATACATTTCATGTATTGCAGCTGTAAATTTGTGATGCCCCTCTCGTAGAATTCTTCGGGCTGATTGTGAAAGCGCGCATCGAACTGTTTTCTTAACTTATCGTCGAACGGGAATTACTATCCTGCAGGAACGTCTTCAGCAAAGCAAAAACGTGGAATTCACTAAGCTCAAGGTCGCTACTGCATGATGGGTGGTCCAGAAACCCCTAGTGAAACGACCGGAGCTTGTCGGTGGTTCTGACTTCTACATCTAGCCTCATACTGTCACGGAGGGAAAGCGTGTTGTCCACGTTGAGAATCCATCGAAATTTCCACCTGATGGCAGCCAGCAGATGTCATAGTCATCATCATCATCATCATCATCATCATCATCATCAGCCTGATTATACCCACTGCAGGGCGAAGGCCTCTCCCATATTTCTCCACTTAACCCGGTTCTGTGCTAGCTGCATCCACTTGACCCCTGCGAACTTCTTAATCTCATCCGCCCACCTAACTTTCTGCCGCCCCCTGCTACGCTTTCCTTCCCTTGGAATGTCATAGTGTGGTGAAATAACTGTCGGCATCATTGATGGTTGCAGTTTTCGGCTTGAAACCCAGCAGGAGGGGTCTTCGCCAATCCCAGAAAACCGTTAGCATAACTTTCCCAACGAATGGCAACGGATTTTTTCGTACCCACATTTCATAGCAAGCAACAAAGGAGTCCATGATATTTTCACTCTCTTCGTCATTCCGTTGCAGATGATTGGGTGAAGCAATCATTCGCTCGCCTTTCACCATGTCATCCGGTTGCTTATGCAACCACAGACATAAAATCGGTACCATAAGTACCCGTTGATGATGTAAACAACTTCCATTCGAAATACCAAGCTCGCCGGAGATGTCCTTGAGGTGCACACGCCCATCCGCTTTCACCACTGCACCCATGCGGGAAATGTCTTCAGTCAGCGTCGAACGGGGCCTTACCGAACGCTCATCCTCATGCGTCTTCACGGCCTTTTGTGAACTCACAACTCCACTACCTCACACTCTAAAAGAGAGGCACTTTTCCCCATACCTGGGCTGGATTTCCCTGTGAATTTCGATCGGCGTTAGTTTCTTGCGTCACAGAAAACGAATCGTGCTTTGTTGCTTACACGCCGTGGATGTGGGAGGCACCCCCCCCCCCCCCCCCCCAACCACTATTTACAACAAATAACAAAAGCGCCGTGCCGCGAAATGCCTTCAGATAAGGCTAGGTCAAACCAAAAAAGATGAATCGCTTGGAATGGATGTATTGACTTCAAATTTACAGTTGTAATCTTGCTACAAAAATAGGAGCAAAGACTTTCTCTTCATCGTAATTCGTTGAATATTAGACGGGATTTCAGCATGAACTGTCAAATAGTACATTTCTGCATTATCGACCCCTTTCATCCACGCTTAGTGGTTTAGGGTGCTATCTGCTATAAAGAAGTCATAATTGTTTTCGTAATAATAAAACGTGCCACAATGCACCACACTGGGTTGAAAAATAAGCCTTCCAGAGTAGAGCGCTTAGCGACATAAGTGCAATTTTCCAACACCATTATGTGATTACTTTTTTTTAGCAAACTCTGGTATGTCAGCGCACGCGCAAGGTTTACCAAGGCGGCGTACTAGCAAGTTATACCTCACTCACAAAAACATGAAGGCATTTTTATAAAAGTACTACACCTGGTACGCTTTGACAGTTTCCAGGATTTGTCACTCGCTGATGGAGCGGTAAAAGTCACGCGGCACTTCGGTTAAACGTGAAACTAAGTTCACGCATCTTCATTCAAAAATGAGGAAAATAGAAGCTTGATGCGCAAAGGAAAGGTGAGAAGGAAAACATAACTTTGTCCGCTCACTCCACATGCCGCACGTATTGCAGCCTTATTCGTTACACGCGTTCTAGTTTCCTCCATTGTTCACTACTCCATTAGTACAACTACAGCAAGTGCTAAACAAACATTACACCTATTTACGCTACTGGAAAAACATGGAATGCGACACACAATGCTCTTACACTAAAATCTATGACACATCAGTGCCGGCATGGCCAAACCATTCGGCTGAACAACAAAGAAGCGTGTATACCAGAGCTGCAGAAACCGCGCCTTCCCGTCTGTTTCTAGACAATCGGACGGGCAAGTCCTGAACAGGACACGGATATTTTGCAGCGCC
>NC_139345.1:45387928-45480428 GCF_055883805.1 Amblyomma maculatum
GATCTGCGAATACTACAAACTACACAGAAAAACATTCTGCACTCAACATAAAGAGCTAAACAACAAAGAGGCGCCAAAAGTCTTCGCAGACTACAAGCTGGAACTTATCCCAACCAAATATGGCTGCACCATTTAAAATAGAGGACAGACAACAGAAAAAGTTTAAACACTGCGGACAGGGAGATACACTAGAACCCATAACCTTTCCATGCCCCTTTTCGCCTAGGCCAATGGCCAACATTCAAGATTTGAAAGCTTGGAAGTCCCGTCTACAAAGCGAAAACCTTAAGACCCTAAAAGAAATCGTCCGCCTGGCAGCTGAGGCCGCAAAGAGTCAGTGTATTCTTGCGCGCTTCTAGCCGCGGAGTTCCAGCCTCATATTCGGGTCAGCTTACCTGAGTGGGGTAGTAGGGGAACCTCCTATACCGATGGCAGTATATTTTTCAATCATTCAATCGATCAATCGGTCGGAGGTGAGCGACAACGGGGGGGGGGGGGGGGGGGGGGAGGGGGGGGGAGCATCAGTTCACAAGTCGAGCTTGACGTTTCGACAACTGGACTTGACTTGGTATGGGCAGCACAATCATCACTGGCAGGGGTTTAAATACGCTTTTTCTTCCAAAGAAGAAAAGCTAGGGATGAAGGGCGGAGGAAATTGGGGGAGGAAAAAGTACGTAATTGGAGTGAAAAAATTACCTTCGGTATGTATTCCTCAGCCTGGAACCGCTGATCCTGTGACTTGAAAAAAAGAAAACAAAAAGCGGTAGCAGCAGAAAAACTATAATGCGGAGTGGATAGCGAGTCAGCACCTAAAGCAGGTTCGATGCTGACACGCCTTTCCTAAAGGACACATGCATTCCAATGGGTACTGATAAAGAATACGTTTACTTTACATTATTTTACGTTACAAGAATACGTTATTTGTTATTCCGTTTCTTTGTCTTTGTCCCCTCCTTGCTGGAGGCTTTTGAGAACTTTCTCGTACAGATGTATTTTTTATCAGGACAAAATCTGCTTGAGCCATGGCCACTACTGCGAGGCAGGCTAAGATTAACCAGCTAATTTCCTATAGGACACCTCTGCTGGGGCAGAACTGGCCAATTTCATGCGGCTGTAAATTACATTAATTAACAAACACTTTAACAATGGGCTTTGTTCTGTGACTGTAAAGCTGCCCTACAATGTTTTAAAACTGCCCTGAGTAATAACGACCGTGAACAACTTGTACCAGAGCTACGACATCTGCACCACCAGGCAATAAAAAGCCCACATCATCTACCAGTGGCTACTAGGCCATACTGGCATTGTTGGTAACGACTAATCTGACGATCCTGCTCGATAGGATCACGATACAGCCAACGTTGTCCAGATTCCACTATGAGGGAACTCAGCAAGACACCTTACGTTGCTTGTTTGAAAGGTGAATATGCAGTCATGATCTACCCCTGAAGGCTGGGCGTCCCGTTCGCATCACTTGAAGCCCTTACTTCAACAGCAAATACTAGTCAACGTCCCCCGTAATGATGCTACGCTGTTGTGCCTCCTGTGGCTGCGAGTAGCGTTACTAATGACTACTCCTATCTCATCGCAACGGCAGACTCTTCAACGCATGAACAACGAGGGTGCGATGAAACCATCGGGCGCATATTTTGTGACAGCCCTCAGTTTGAACATCAGCGTGACCTCCTGGCTGCTACACTCCCTATAGCTTGTGCTCTCGTTCTTTTACATAAGAAAATATTGCGGAGCCTTGAACGAAGCCTTCATCACAAAGGAATACGGTGTAGACACTCTTGAAGTCTTTAGTGGAATCGCAGTTGAGTTCACGATTATAAAATTTAGGCGTGCGCTCTCTGTCTCTTTAATTTTGTGGACTAGACTTGTATATGTCGTCTTTTATCGAAGCGCTTTCTTTCATTTTTCTTCCTTTGCTTCTCTCCTCGCGTTTAGGGTAGCCTACTGGACATCGCCTGGTCAGCTTCCCCTCCTTCCTTTCTGTTCTGTTTCTCTTCCTTAGTTTCTTTGTCTCGTTTACTTTGGCCCATCTTTCAGTACCAGTGCACTCAGTCCGGGTGCACCTTTTCTAACTTCCTTCATCTCTTAATCAGCTCTTCTGTGCCACATCGTCGATGCGAAACCTCATAGTCCGTAATAAAAAAAAAAAAAATACTACAACCATTTTAATGGTTCAATCGCCACTCCGCAAACTTCGCGAGAAGAGTCAGTCTCTGCAGGTGATTTTTTGTTATATTTGCTCAGCCATATTGCTGGCTTCGCTTCTTTTGTTGTAGGCCTTGGATTCTTAATTTGACGAATACATTGAAGACTGTAATTTTGGAGCTCTGAAAAATGCAACAAGTGCGTCTGAATGCGAGAGAATGTTCGTGTTGCGGGAAGCAGCAGCTTGAGCTGCGCATTCATTGGTTGCGACAGCCATACTGTCGCGGTCGCCGGCCAGCAAAGGGAAATTGAAAGAGGTTTGTCTTCATTTACAAGTCAGAGGCAAGCGTGCATTTGAAGCGACAGCGGCAAAAGTAGGTTGGGCTAGACCGCAACCTCATGTGTCGGGCCACCTCGAAGAGCTCAAACGAGGAAGAATTGGCTTGCTAGACTACTTTCTCGGTCTGCTACGTACAAGGCTATGCAGAGAAAGGATAGCAAGCGGTCGGACATCGTAGAGTGCGAGGTCTCTGGGGTTATAACTGCTTCAGACTGAATTTAGGTCCGAAGAAGAGAAGAAGGCCCTTATTTCGCACTGCCTGACCTTTTCCGCGATTGTAATAGGCAGTCGCCGACTCCTTTTAGGGAACGTAGTAGTCGACGTTGTTCCTGGCGTGCTACCACATTTACTGCGGGCAAATCTGGCGTTGCCACATTCGCCACGTAGTTAGAGCTTAGATACAGGAGAAAAAATACGTTTTTGGATAAAATTGGCAATAACTTGCCTAATTTCTTCCCCATTTGCAATCTTTTCTACCCCTTCGACTCTTTTAGCCTAGTAACCCAGCTGTTACCACCGCAGTGATCAAGATAATTTTGCATAATATGCAAAGTGCCTCAATTGAGTTCTTATGCACGCACGACTCGAGATAAGTAAAACCTAAAGGTTACATACTACGTATTGTCTTTACTAGCAGCTGCTGCCGTAGCAGTATTTGGGTAGTTTAGACCTGGTAACCGGGACCCCTACCTTCAATTCTAGTCGCCCTGTGATTGCATATGTAGGCCGATGCAAAAACTAAGTTCATTGCTGAAACCTCAGCCACCTCAAACCGCGCGTTGCCACCATCGAGGTTAGCAATGTTAGCAGCAAAAGAATACAGCAAATGACTCGCGGCAGTGAAAAGCGTCCCTTTCCGAAGAGCAAAAAATTTGCTATTTATTCCTCATAGACTTTCACGAGGAACCGCTCTGCAGTATCAAAGCTGTCTTGATAAGGCTACGCACATTTCAAGCCGCGGCTATGATCAAGGAGCATAATAAACGCAGCGGCAGACGGAGTGGGTCACATGACATTCATTTCATGGCAATTGCAAAGCTGTCTTCGGGCGATCAGCTCTTCCTTGCGCTTTATCGCCCCGTTTCCCTTCTTCCGCTTAGACATTTTAAAGCGCAGCTTTTGTGTACCCGTTCGGCAATCGAACCGCGTCGCCATTGTGTCATTGCCAGTGTAATGGAGCGATAAAGATTTTCTTGACGAGACAGTCTCAAGGCAAAGAAAATTTTTCAGATGAGAAAGGAGAGCCACAAGCGAGCGGAGCAGATCCCGTGGCTCTTCTTTTTCTTCTTCTAAGAAATTTCCTTTGGCTCATGAGAAAAATATAGTTCTTTGTGACTACTCATACGCACATACAAGCATCTCTTTAATACTTTGCGTCAGTATATCACAGAAAAGCTTAAATCGCTAGGCTCAAATTTTGCATTAGAGGGTATCGTAATCGCCCTTAGAATTTCTCGTGCACAGTTGCTTTTGCGCCACGGTTCTAGCCAGAAAATTTGGGTTGACACGGCACCTGGGGAACACTGAGGAAGGCTAGCAACAGCTCAGAAGACGGGAGCGTATAATGTCAGGGCTTAAATTAAGCGCTCAAAATAGCCCGACACTTACCTTTTTGTGTCGGTGCCTGCTAGCTACAATGTACGGAGAGTGAATACGGTTAACAGCAAATGCTTGCGCTTAGGAAACGGGGATAGGTGGGAGTTTTAAGAAAACATGTCATACACACTTCATCATTTTTGCTGTTACATGGGTGTATGGTTACAAGTGACATGGCCAAAGGAAAATATAAAGATTTCTTTAGTGAAAACCTTCCTCGTGTGCTTCCTTGTATATGGACGAGTACGAAATATTGAACGGGATTCATGCGTTTCTGGAGTGAAGTAATAGAGTCGTATCACGCAGTATACCGCATTGTTGTTTTCCTGAGCTGTGAAGAGAGCACAGAGGACAGTAAAAATAATTTCTTAAAAATAATCCGCAGCCCTCTAATGCTGCGCTTATGTCGTCTTTCTATCGCTTTCGGACCGCACGTGTATATGTGCAATTTACAAACATGAGCACTGTACTTGATCACCGGGTCAAAAATGAAAGCATTTAAAAACTTGGTCATTTTTCAGCATATATCCATTGACTAGCGCGCAGTTTCCACTAATTGATGGAGTGCTAAGTTTGCTTTATTCGACATGAAATGCTTTTGGCTCGCTGTGTCGGAAAGTTCAGGCGGAAATCATGCAGTAACAACGGCAAATATGAAGCTGAATGGGTCTTTGAAGCAGAGGCTGAATATTCCAAACGTTTCCTAACAAATGTATCGGAGATGCCAACAGTGACTCCCAGTGCACATCGCTTGAAGAAGTAACTTTAAAATTTCTGGTTTATTTCTAGAATAATTTAAAAATAAATTCCGCATTCTTACTTTCATTTAGATGCGATTTTTATGCTCAGAATACAAGCCTAGTGCTCAGAAGAGAGGTCTTTTCATACCTTCGCTGCAGCGAAGAACGATTCCTCCTAGGCGCAGACTTGCATAGTAATACTGCATTCCATACCGCGAACTAAGAGCGAGTCAGACCTATTCGAGACAATCCTTAGAACAACATCCAAATCTGCATTGGGACTTCCAGTGTTCACCTACGGCGATTAATTGTTGGTGCTGGGAGTACCCCGCATGTCCACGAAGTATAGCAAAGCCCTCGTGAAGGCACGAAGTCTCTTCTATTAGAGAGAGAAATAGGTTGCAGGCTCTTGACACAAATTACATTTTTTTTTTTAAGTACATCATATGGAGTTCGAGTAGCGCGCGTACCCTTACACAATCAAATTAGCAGGCGGATCCAGTTCCTTAACAATTTGATCACCGCCTAAACACACGCAGGAGGAAAGAAAGGGTGTGAGCTTTCCTGCAGAAAAATTCGCGCAAGGCAGATATCGTAAATGTCGGTGCGGTTACTTCTACTGCGAAAAGGACGCAGTCACGGCAGTCGTGTGCTACAAGGCCAAATAGACAGCCTGAGCTTTTATGCCTGGCTACTCCCCTCGAGCCACAGAAAAATTGGCGACTGCTCTGTGCAGAGATTAGAAATCTTAGAATAAAAACTGATTCACAGGTGACTGCATAGATTTCACGGATGGCATAATTGATGACAGAGTTTTAATAATCTTTTATAGGGCAGTACTTGAGATGCCTGGCCATGCACCTATTACATCTTTGAAAACTTTGCCAGCGCTGCGACAAGGGACAGAGAGCAGGAAAGACAGTGCTGCGAACAACTGAAAAAATACACAGGTACTGTTCTCACAAAAGACCACCAGAAACGCATGTGCTCCCTCTACTCTCTTAAAATAAAAAGCAGATGTTATATAGGAATCCAGATACGAAATTGCATAGTCATGTATATTTACTGAAGGGGTGCTTACGCACACGTTTCTGTTCTCGTGAATATATATGACTTCACACAATTGCCTTATCAATTGATTTTGACGTCTAAAAATAACATTCGCTCTGTTAACAAGAGGGATGCATGCTCTTTATTTCAACCATTAGACACCCACGGATCGTTAAGATGACAGTCTCTGTAATGTAGGGCCAACTTTGATGAAGGGGCATCATTCAAAAACTTTCTGTGTTGGCTTAAGCGCTAATGAGTGGTAATGATGTACCAACTGGCTCAAATGTCTGTTTTACCTCTTACATGGAGGCCAGGACACAATGAACAATTAGGAAATAAGGAAGCGGAGAGGCTGGTTCGGGCTGCACAAACCAACTTTATCATACTGGTCATCCCCTACCTCAATGCTGGAAACAACCTACGTAAGGAAGATTGAGTAGTGGTTGCCAGCTCCAGACTGGCACTTGATGTACTTGATGTACCTGTACTTGATGTACCTACCTAACTACATGGAAACATGCCCATGCTATGGGGCCACCCTGACACTCATGCACATAAGACCCGAGATTGAATGTAGTCGTGTTTATTAGAGCAGCATAAACGCTTCTGGGAAGCAAAAGTGGCCAACTCTAAACTCGTAGGCCATCAAAAGCTGGCCGATAAGCCCAAGAAGGTAGCTAAGGCAAGAGGAGTCCTGAACTCAAGATCCAGCCAGCACTTCGCCCGCAGTCCCTTCCTCTATTACTAAGCGATAAAAGTTTTCAACCAGTGAATCAATCCCTGGAAAGAACATTTTGATAGAGAGAGAGAGAGAAACAGAGAAACTTTATAACCCCAAAAAAGCATTTAGAGCTGTCGTGGTTGGGTCCTCATTCCAGAAATCCCGCGTCCTTTGCTGCCTGTCAGGACCGTTCAACGAGCCGTGCTGCACTTCCTATTTCCTGCTGGAAAGCACAGCCTCCCACTGCTCTGGTGTTACGTTTGGGATTATTGACAGTGCATCTATTTTCAGGCAGGCCCATGTTGTGTGATAAAGTGTGGGCTGCTCTCCGCACCATTGACATGTGTCCCTATATATGGTACGGCGGATCTTGCTGTACACCGTAAGATATTCACTGTCACGTTTAGTGCTGGAGAGAAGAATCCGGGCCGTGAGGTAGGAAAGTAGAGGGAGCCAGGGAGAGAGGGACGCCTCAGTGAATGACTGTGGATTCATTTCGACCATTTAAGCATACTTGACGTGGAACTGACGTCGCAGAAACCGTTCCGAAGCCACACCGCTTGGATATTGTCCGTGGCAAAGCAGGGGAGACGGCGCTTTCGTCATTTCGTTAGTATGCTCCCTTGCATTAGGCTAAACAGTGAGATAGAGTGAAAAAGAGACAAATCTTATTCAACAAAAAATAATGAATATAATGAGCCCTGAATGCACTTGATTATATCTGCCATAGATTCGCCGTTACAAATGCAAATATCAACGCCTCCGACCCGTTATGTTTGTCAGCGCCAGCGTCGTTGTTCACGTTTCACCAGGAAAAAAAATCTCGCCACTTTGCTAACGTCGTCAGCAGAGACATATCTAGAATTTTTAAAGGGTTTTCTTAAGTTCGTTGCATATTTTCACGTATTCTTGACTACTGGATAGGTCGCATTTCTTAGCAATGCTTTCTTAGTTGATACAATAATGTTTATACAATGATTTTGATTCACTGTGGCTGACTGCACCTCATGAGGTTTTTTTTAAGAAGGATACAAAATGGGCGAAGCGCGAGAGTAAGGTGTAAAGGCGAGATGGGAGATGAGTAGAAAACCTTCTGGCATATATCAATTGGCCCAAACCATAATTTTACTGCACTTAGTCGCTTTTAGAGCGTGGTGTAGCTCCGTACTCTATGTGACATGCACTCCATCTGAAGCTCTGCCGAACGCAGTTGATAAACGTTAAGCCTATTGAACAGTTGACACATAAAGAGCGGTTGATGTACACTTTAACTATGCTTTCCACGCTTTCAAACATTTCATAGATTTTTTTTTTCTTGTCGAGGCATTGCTTTCGTGGAGACGCCATAGGCAGGCGTCACGAGTGTCAGGTTATTTTCGTTACAAAGCACGTTCGAAATCTTGTGGGTACTCTTTGGCAAGTTGGATAATGAGGTCTAAAGATCGAAATCGTCTCACGATATACGAGCGACTACATATTGAAGGGCTGTGGACAGTTTCTACCACTTGGGGTTCTCTGACGGGCGTCGCCCCCATCGAAAAGCCACGTGCGGACATATATCTTAATGCTTCGCTAATTCTCTCCAACTGTTGAGACTTTACAGTATGGTGGACAACTCAGGTAGAACGACCGGTATTATTACTATTTCATTTTTCAATAGTCATTATTTTGTCCCTCATTTCATATCTGGACAGTTGGCGCACTAAAATTACTATCTCTGCTGCCCTCCCTCCGGCCCAACCTTCGTGCACTGACTCAACAAGAAAATGTCAACGTCATAATAACAGGAACCGGCGCTTCATATTCAATTCAAGCACGCCCGGTGACAACTCGAGCCCTTAATATGCGCGGCCTCGTAATCACCTTGTCCCGGCCTGTTCGCCTAATTCCAAAAGCAGAGACATAAAAAAACGAAAACGTGCCGGCGAACACAGCAGATGAAAAGAGCGCATTGCGCAAGCCCTTTCCCATGCATGCGTCGACAGGGCACTAGCGTACTCATCAAATTAGAGCTCGCAGCTGGAGGTTAGCCTATGGTTCTGGCCAGCTCACCAGAAAGGGGTGCTCCTTTCGTCGTCCTCTGGCCAGTGCTTGTTTCATCTGTTCTTTTTTTGTTCACGATGCGTTTACTTGACACGCTCCGCGGAACGCATTGACCGCTGGCCGTGGCGCGGCGCATGTGGCTTCTACGCTGCCGCCGTCTTGTCTTGCGCCGGCCGCCTCCTCTGTGTGTCCAGCCTGTTCAATTACGCGGAAGGGTTTGTCTTGTGCGCCGTTGCGCTGGCGACTAAATGGACCGCAAATTGGGTGAGCGCGCTGGGACCCCTCCCACGCGTGTTCGCACTCCCGCTTTTTTTTTTTCACCCTCTTTCATTTTGTGTATTTCGATCACCACTTCCCCGCTCTGTCCTTCTTGTTCTCTTTTATTTAACTTCCTTTCTACGTCAGTGTAATTTCCGCTGCTTCTGCAGATACCCTCCCTTAGGCCTACGTCATTTTTTCGCCTTCATCGTTCTTTCCTTCTTAGTGGCAAATGTGCCTTCCTTCTGCCTCGGTGGCAGAAAGTTTCTTCCCCAGTGCGGACTGTGCCGGTTTGCTAAAGGTGCCGAAAGCAGCAGGAAGGCGTCCAGTGCAAGCCCTAGGCGTAATGTAGAGAACAGTCAACGCCCGTTGACACTGTAACTAATTAACTTGTTCCGGCTTTGTGTGCCTTCATTTAGGCGTGCGGCTGCAGGCTGGGCCTCGATGGCAGCGTTTCGCAGGCTTTGCTCTCAGCTGTAAATAAGCGCTGCTGTATAACTCCTTAGGCATTTTTAGTCGCGTGCGGTTCCAGACCTACCAGATCGAAGGGAACTGCTAGCGCCTACAAAAGGTAGCCAAGCTCGGCAAGCAAAGCGAAGTTCCACGCTAGGCTTCTGGTACGCTCTAAGGGCAAGTTGTTTTCGCAGAATCGGGAAGGCTGAGGAAGGATGAGAATTTGGTTAGCGAAGCACAGGCAGCAGCAGAAGGCGAAGAAAGTCTTGAAGCAGCTTCCTTGTCTGTCTTGGCAGGAGAATCTCTTTGCTCTAGTTGATGGCCTGGGGCGATTGAAAATGCGCGGAATTAATCAGGCCACGAAGAATTCGCTATGCAGTGCTGACTCGAGTTTCGCGACTTATCGTGCACTCCCTCTCCAAGGACTCTTTCGAAGCTATTGTTGTAACTGGTCTTGTTTTAGGAACAGCCGCCTTGTTTGAGGCGAAAGAAAGAAATATTAGTTAATATAATTGCGAAGAAAATACGAGAGTGCTCGGTGCATCAGCGCGATTTAAGCGGATCAAAGAGGTCCTGTGCGTCGTCTTTTCAGGAATAGATATGAGCCCTCGTGTTTACGTGTGTGGGTTCAACATATACAACGAGTGAATGGTGTTCCAATGACTTTGAATAAAGTTATATATTTCCGTGGAGAATGTTTGAATATCATGCTTTACTATCGATTGTATTTGTAATTTATCTTCATGAGATAAAACTGTTGTATTGACTGTATGCCAAGCTCTGATATTTACCATTCACATGCCGCTTCCTATGTAGTGTGCCTGAATAAAACCATTAGAGACCCAGGATAAGAAGCTATCGATTTTGAAATTTCAATGCGCCATAGTGGTGTATAGAGTCGACATAAATCATTAACGCCACATGCAGAATTTATACCCGTAGGAGTGTCTTGGTTAGGGGCTTTGCCTGCACTTTACAAAAAAAAAAAAGAAATATATGACCGCTGTGGTTCCAGTCAACCGTGCAAACCTTAACTCAACAACTGAACGCGATAGCCACTATGGCCTATCGGTGAATGTTTTATGAGGAAGCTTGAGGTAGTCGAAGAAAGCAGCAGTCCTGGGGGAAGCAGAAAAAATCTAAGGATGTTATCACACTTCCTAATGTGAAATTTTAACGCAGTTTTTAGAGCGTTTTTTTTTTTTTTGAATGAGAAACTGGGTCAAAGTATTTTATAGATCCTTGTGTGTATGCGTGTATATGAAGTTACAAAGAACTCTATTTTGCTCACAGTCGAAAGAGTATTTTTGAGAAACAAACAAGAAGAGCCACGAGCCACCGGCGATGATCTCGTGGCTCTCATTTCTCTTCAACTGAGTAATTATCTACGGCTGGTGACTTTCTGATGGCTCGCCACTCTCTTTAGCTCGATTACACCTCTACAACGGCAACACGGATGAACTGGCAAATTGGCTCCCAAGAAGTGCACTCTAGAGTAAATAAATAAATAAATACACTGAAGACGCAATCACAGGGCTCATACAATGGCGCCTAAAAAACGAAGCCATCGGCTTGAGTTTGCCGGTATACATGTTCGCGACAGAACACAGAATCAACATAAAATCCTAGGCCTTTATTTCTATTGTGAGAAGCAATGTGGCGAATTCATTGCATGCTTATACAAAAAAGCGCGAGAAAGACGGCGAGTTACGTATATCTTCTCAACATTTAAGATGATATAGTTTAGTTTAGGATGAAGAAATGAATGGCAAAGATTTCAAAAAGCAGTTCTTTTTTCGCTCGAGTAACCTAGCTACATACTGGCATGCTTAGCTAAGAAAACTCTTTCAGACAGAAAGCAGGAAGCAAAACGCCAAAAAAAGAAATTTGTGTCAAGGCTATCAAAAAAAAGCAGCTCAAAATTTTCAGCGATTGCAATTCTGGCTAACAAAACGCTGGCGTAAAAATCGGTCACCCTTATAGCTCGCCCACAAAATGCCAGTAACAGCACAGCCTAAAGGCAAAGTCTAGGTATAGATGGCTTATCGGTGTTCGGACTTTGTCTAGCGATACGAGTAGCACATTCCCCGCTTCGTTTGCATCCACCATTCGTTGTCACACTAGTACTTTCGCTGGGGTCAGTCGGCTTAGTGGGCTATTCAGTAAAGGAAAAAATATAAAATCTCCCTTTAGAGCATACGCCGAAAGTGGAGTCCTCACCTCCTGTATTTTTCATTTTTTTCTCTATTCGGACAAACGTTTCGAATACAGTTTCCAAAGAGTGTATTTATTACGATGAGAGGTTAAGAATGAAAGAATCGCTGCGGCCTTGATGCGGCAGCTACGACTTCAAATTGCACCGCCATAGGTTAAGAATTCACGGATTTATGTGATCTCAACTGTGAAGCCCTGCTTGTTCCAAAACGGTTCACTGGAATGGTGCACACAATTTCAGGGACTGCGTGAGCGCTACGGCCAACAATAGGACTCATTTCTGTGATGTGTTTCAAGCTCACTTTTTGTCACCTCGGGTCATTTTTATGACTCATTCCAATAACATAACCCCTGTTGTCGTCCTGTTGCGGTGCGAGTGGATAGGATCATTTTAAAACATCTGGGAAAACAATTGTGCCGTGAACATCATGAGAATATCCCAAAAGTAACGCTACTGCCAACAGGTGCCGGCAACAAAAGTGACATATCTCAGTGTCATAATTTAGTTGGGGATTCCTTTACACTAGTGAATATTGAGAACATTTCGTGGGTACGTAAGAACTTCCCTCTGTGAGAGCCCATTCCGATAAAAAAGTCAGCGCTTTTTAAAAGAGTCGGCACTTGTTCAATCGTAAAACGTCGATGCTTAGAAAGCTGCAAATGACTCAGGAAAATGGTTCATCCGTAGCTATTACACCTCGTACTATGAATGTGACAACTATGCACCCCTTGTGGAGTGTGCAAAAACTCTAGTTGCCTACATAGAAACACGCCTGGAAGCTCTAAATGTTTTTTACCACTTAGCGAACGCATTAGCTACATTTCCGCACGTATGCGTCAGTCGCGACGTCTTCGCCGAACAAAGGAAATTCGACGCATGTGTAAGCTACTGCTTTCCCTGAGCTGAACCGCGGTCTAAAGAGGGAAAACGGGACTCCATCGCCAAATGACCTGGTCCAAGCCCGAACCGATTCACCAGTCGCGTTCTAGGTTTGTGTTCCTGGATCGTCTATAACTCTCTTTCTAAAAAACAAATGCTAACAAAACGCGGCTCAAGACAAGCAGCGAGCATTCCATTTTCGGGCCCCCGCCACCGCGGCCTCGGGAAGCAATTACGGATGCTGAGCGCAGCGGGGTCCAAAACAGCATTTGTGCGGGAGCGCGCGTGCTACACCTGCCCTTGTAATTAACGGGGTGCGTCGCGCAGGTTTCACATTCGGTCCAACGAGAAGCCCGGTCCTCGCCACAGTTGGCTCCCGCGGAGCACGGGTCATAACAGACAACCAGCGTATTTGGCTCAGAGCGTGCGCCATTCAGACAGCTCGGCGGCCGCTGACTGCGGCACAGGTCGCTGCTGTGAAGGCCGTTTGCTCGTTTCCGCTGACGCGGCTCGTGCCGGTCTCAAAGTCGGGGAGTCAACAGTGGCTTTATGCAGCGCTTTTAGCGCGAAGCTCTTGTCTATTGAAGGGAACCCGGGGCCGCTTTACGCGTGAGCACATTTCGCGAAGTTGCACGGCCGGAAAGCGCCAACAAATGTCTCTCTTTTTTCGGATTCTCACGTTCAGCGCATTTGAGACGTTAGCGTTTCCATAGCGTTAGCGTTTCTTGCTGCCGGAGAATATACCTGCACGTAGACGTCTGTGAGGAGGCAAAGAAAACTCTCTACCTGCGCTGTCTCTCTACTCACTGAATATATACAGCAGTTTTACAAAAGATCTGCTTCTGAGCCGTGTAGTACGACCCTTTCGGCATCTGTTCAGGTCCTAACTTTTTCATTGTGGAGAGTACGAAAGCGCCACCCAACATCGAGGGACTTAAAACGCTTCCATTCCACACTGCCGGCCTTGGAAAGAAACTCCTTGAGCAAGTTGCGCAGCCAGAACTATTTTCCGGGGAGGGCTATGCGTGTTCGGTGAAAAAGAAATAAGAACAATGAGAGCCTGCGCCCAAGCAATATCTTGGTCATAAAGTTTCGGAGGTGTTGTGACACTGGACCCCCCTCCGGCTCCATGGCATATCTTCTCAAGTACAAAATATTGAAAATACATTTGTGTAACACTCACGAAGAGAAATATGAATTATCGACAAACACAAGGGATCCACAACGTGTTTTGGGTAAATTTTCACTCTATGTCTGGTTCACCAGTATGCACGCTTGTAAAGCAAGAGTATACTGAACATATGTGCAGCACACAAAACACATGGGTGTTATAATATATATACATTTACACGGGTTTCTATATTATGCCTTAAGGCAAACTTGCGTAATAAAAGAAAACACGAAAAAAAGGCGTTGAGATAATGTTACAAGGAGTTCTCATGGCAAATTGTGTCAGAAGTTATTAGAACACAAATTCATTGAAGACGTTTTATCTATTGGTAGTCATTGTGTATTGCCTTGGATGTATTGGCGCATATCTTAAGGTGATTTTTTAGCGTTTCAATTACTGAAATTTTTTATTGCAAAGGAAGAGGTCGCTTCTTGGTCACTCTTTGGGGAATTAGAGAATTAGGGGTGGCCGTGTACTCTCTTCTCGGCGCTTTATATCCTGCAGACCAGCGCATTGTTAATCGCACTGTCTCATATTTCTCGAAGCAGGCCACTCTTACTTTTACGTGCCACTTTGGCATGTTGTGTTGCACCTCTTAATTGTATCTGGTGTGCAAAGGTGGACACTTCGTCATCTGGAATCTGCTGAATTTTGTGCATTCGTCGGAAAAAAAGGTGTGCAATGCCATGTGAGATGTGTTAGGTCGGATGTGATGTTCTTTTCTGCTGTATATAATACCTGCTCTGTGAACAGAAAATTCCCTGTACGCCGGGAAACCCCTTGTGCAGTAATTAAAAATTACAATATTTGAGTTTATGTTGCAAGAATGTGTGCGAAATTGCAGGCCATTAATTTTGAAGGCGCTTCAGGTTTTAAAAGTGTCTCAAGCCGCAATGTGTTTTAAATTAATAATAATCAAAAATATGAATGTCTAAACTTGTTGAGTTCGCATTACTCAATCAGATGTTTATAAAATTGCTTAGGCGTGCTTGTTATTTTCGATTAAATTAAATTAACCTGTTCTACATCAACAAATACGCAAACAACGTACTATTTGGGGCATAAAAATGTGAGCGATATAATATTACACGTATACAAGGAAGGAACGTAACATGAGTTTCATAAAAAAGGAGTTTGCGACGCGATGTATCTTCAGCATACTGCCAATTAAGAAACTGAGAAGCCTAACTCTTCGTCGATGTTTATGGCCTCCAGCCACATAATGTTTCTCCTTAAAATCACATTGGTAAAGCTGATTAGAGAAGTTTATTTTATTTAGGCTCCTTAACGTACGACTTACAGACCCCATTCAATTCAAGAAAAAGATTGAGGGCATTATTTTATATTCCCTTCGGTCATGTAATAAACTGATTAAATAAATAAAAAATTATGACAATCACGTACGTAATTTCTATCTTTAGTGGGACAGCGGCACAGTACGAGGCCAGAGGACGAGCAGGAACGAAACAAAGCGCTGAATACCAACGGAAGTTTATTCAGAAAGCCACTGCTTTTAAAGGCTCCAGCGACCGTCATTGTTTAAAACTCCATAGGCACATACTGAACTGGAGTATCGTTCGCTGTTTTTGTTAAGCAATGTCTGTTAAATCTAAAATAAAGAGAATACGTGTAAACTACACAACGACCTAGATAAACAGGGGCGGCCTCCGAGACACAATGGCGGTGATCCGAACGCGAATCATTCGCGCTCGCCTTGATTTCGCTGTCGCTCCAGTGCGGCCTTCCTAGCGCGAACTTCGTCTGATACTGTAGCCCTGAAAATTACAGATGAACCCTTTATAATCTGTTACTAACGCTTCTAACGCTGCTTCCAGGCCTTTGACGTGATGCATCTCCGGCTTGTTACTCCGTCGATTGACGTCTCGTTTGGCAGCGTGTGCAACTTCGTCTTTACCGCCACACTAAGCCTCGCGAACGTGACAACCGTTGTCCACATCACTTGTAGCACTGTGATGCAGAGGCTGCGGTGTCATACGCGCATCTGGACTTTTCTGATTGTTATTTTGTTATCTCTGCTTTCTGCGGAAGACTTCGCGCCTGGGCTCCCTCTGCATGAACAATTTCACTTCCGAGCAGTAACGTTTTGCTTTGGCAATAGAAAGATTAAGCCACAAAGCCAGGAACGAGATATTGGGGGGGGGGGGGGGGGGGGGACTTTAATTTCCAACAGATGCAGAATAGGCGTCAACCTATCTGCCTACACGACGGCCTGCAGCCCTCGGATCCGGGCAGCGTGTTCGGCCTGTTGGATTACACCTAGCTGAGTCTCACGGTGTGTGCTCAGTAGAATCTCCCAAAATTCTTCCGTCTTTGTCTGTTCGTTTATAGTTTCCATTTCTGGACACTATCAAATTTAATGAACGTATAGCGGCACTTGTGTCGGCAATAACAACGCTGTGGAGAGCCTGATGCAGCCCTGATAGTGATGAGCGGTATTTTCCTTTTTCTTATCACCACTCATTACTGTTATCTTTCTTCCCTGGTCGCCTAAATCGGTGGCCTTCGATAGACTTCATCCAAGCGAAGACCTCGGGCGTGCTATACGTACAACGGCTCACGCCATAGAAATGTCAACCTGTATTTGACACGCCTCCAAAATACACATATTGTTATACTACAGTGGAATAAATTGTGGAAAAAATCAAAACTATTATCCGGTATTCTTCTCCGCAAACCTCGTATTGCGGGCGTATTGCGTGGGTTGTCTGTGTGTGTTTCTTTCCCGGTTTTCATTTTTTACGCGGTTAAATGCTTAACTCCCACCAAGTCGCCCAGTATTCAGATTTGTATTTCCATCTGGTTCGCGCAGCCTCTCCGAATAGCAAACAAGTGTAAGTAAATCTTTCTGCTATTATTATCACGTTAAATTTCGGCGGCCTCTGGCATTGCATGGTTGTACACAAACACAACACACACTCAAGAGAATTAAACCAAGACGTTCACACCGATGATGCGCTCACTACCAACTACGTGAGTGTTCCGTCGGTGGCGCTCAACAGCAAGGAGGTGATACTTCTCCGTTCGGACAATGTAACAAGAAGTTAGACGCAATTTGTCATTATTTTCGTTTTATTTTCATTTGACCTTTTCCTTCTGACGTTCTTCACATTTTTTCTGAATCTTTTTTAACTTCTTCTTATTATTATAACCCTACGTTTTTTGTGATGCATTCTCCTTCGTCGTATCTCAAATAACAGGCAGTTGGTAGCGAGCGCATCATCGGTGTGAACGTCTTGGTTTAACTTTCTTGTGCGTTTTGTGTTTGTGTATAGCTATGCAGCGCCAGAGGTCATTGGAGTCGTATAGTCAACTAGCCCACTTGCAAGTACTACGTTAAATTTGCTTTCATGCCTCAGTTCTGAACCTTTGTTGCGCCGGTCAGGAACTAAACACGGTTTTAGCTGCACGCTACATTCGGGCACCACATGAGACTTTTTCGTATTGTCTTACCCTGAGGCACAAATTCTTTCGTGTTTAAATGAGGAATAGACAGTTTCGGAGTCTTTAAACCCATACATGTGTCTCAATCCCTTCTCATTAGAAACACGATTAAATATTTCCTCTGCTCATAGATATTTTAAACGCATTTTTAATGACTTATGAGGGCTCACCGCTTTTACAAGTCATGGCATGACTGCAGGTTGCACTCTAAAACATAAAGCGTGATGAAATGCAAGGAAAATGAAGTGTGCGAATATCGAAAGGTGTACGAAAGGATGGATTTGATTTATTTTTAGGGGCACTGTGGTGGAAGGCTGCGTAAAGTTATACCAAGATCAATTATCCCGCGTATTCATGTGCACTGACGCGCACAGTAAAAGGGCACTTTGCTTTGAGTGCCCTAACCACTGAACTAGAGCGGCTGAAAAGGCTGAAATGAATCCGAAAGAAGAAGGAGGCGTCGCACGCTGTGTAGGAATTCGAAGTTTCTCGCTAGGAAAGGAAAGCGTACAGTCCATGATGAAGGTAAACACTTGTGCAGATGACAGGAACGTTGGAGAGACGTACAACCGAGCAGCCTATGGCTGCGCTGGCAGGCACCGGTATAGCTCTCCTGTTCTTTCATATAGAGGGGCTGCTAATGAAGGGACAAATTTATGGGAAGCGGCACAGGAGCGCCAGGCTCTACTTCCGCTTCTTAGCCTAAACACGAGCTCTCAAATAGATGTGAGTATAAATGTGTGCTTACAGTGGCTAATTGAATAGTGCTAAGTGATAAGTGCATAGTGCTAAGTGAATAGTGAATAGTGCTAAGTAAATAGTTTGAAAAAAAAATATATTTTATGTCTTCTAAATATGTGTTCCTTTAGAAAGACCACGTTATCATTGCTGAAAGAAAACAAGCTACCATTTAAATTTGTTCAACTGTAAGCTATATCGCTGAAGATGTATGCAGTTTTGCTTTCCCAATGCTATTAGATGTTGTTTGCATGTTGTTGCAGGCCGTGATAGAAGTATCGAGTTGTAGAAAAAGATAATCAATTTGCGTGTGACTACAGAAAATGGGAAAAAAAAAAGATATTCTTGACTTTTGCACACAAAATTTATGATTTCAAGAAAATAAACCTTGTGAAGGCATTTAGGCCTGTTTAAAGTGATCATATTTCACGTCACGTCACGTTCGGTAATTAGCCCCGCCAACAAATCAGTGGCCTCCCTGTCGTCTTCAAGCGACCACATCCCAGAACCGTCGTCGTGATCTTGTTGCGAAAGCACCATTGCGCCAGCCAGCTCGGCTTGTCGCGTATGCTCGTATGTCGTACCCGCAAATGGCAGTAGCGGCCAACTTGGGTCTCTCGTTTCACATGGGATGGTTATATCAGAATCAGCGTGCCAAGACCCTGGTATTCACGTTACACCTATAGGCCCCTAAAGCACGTTCATACGGCTTGGTTAAAGGGGGGCTTTGTTTGTGGGCTGGTAGCCTACGCTATCGCGTCATACCCTTAACGATGGAGCTTAAGTGTCCCCCATATTTAGATACAGTAAACGCCTTTACCACCACTATATAAAACACCGGTGAACTTTGATGCGTTCAACGAAACACTGCTTGTGTTCAATGCAACGCTTGGTCGCCCGCAGCCTAAGCTTTCGCTCGACACTCGTATGCCATAGCCACAAATGCAGGCGCAACAAATCGATCAGCAGACTGGGAGAAGAAACAGATGTAGAGCACTACACGTCTCGCAAAAAGAAGGCAGGGAGCTTTGGCCGGTTTAATCGTTGAGCCTGGAGACGTCGAAGGTGGTCGGCGAGCAGAGCTTGCAGTTGGCGAGCACGAGTCGGTCACGCGAGAGTTCCACCGCCGCTTCACGAACAACCCCTTTGGAAGTGTGTGCTCTGTAGGCGACCGGCTGAGGCATAAAAGTGATCTAACACCGGTGATTGAACTTATGCATCCAACTCTTCACTTGGCCACAAGAGTAGACATGCAGCCGTTGCTTTCACAATTCAACTATGTTAACCAGAACTTAAGCACAGCCAACTTTTTCGCTCACAACACTGAAGCGAACATAGAAGCTGAATTTTCTTCAGAATGGGTCCTTTAACCCTATCGCTTTCAAATGTATGTACAAGACGCATCCGCAAGTGCGGAATAACAAAAAAAAAAAAACGATATAATAAAAATAAAATAGTAGCGCGACTTAAACATATCACAACGGTAGAGCAAATTACATCACTGAGTTGTGTGGACCCTATCCCCTCAGGCAGCAGGCTACATTCGGAAGCAGTTTTCGGGGAAAAAAGTAAATATTTTCAGACTTTTTTCTCTGAGCTGTGCTGGTCGGCATCAACAGGGGTTACTTGCTGGAAGACCATAAGGAGTCGTTTCAAGGGCAGCGCGGTTTTACGGCACCAGGGTGCCGACTACGCCGCCATAACGAAGGGTTTTGCGGCCCGCAACGACCGAAACACATCGCTCGCCCTCATGCAAACACAAAGAAACACTTCGCGCAAGTTTATCGACCACACTGTGGGTTCCACGGCGCGCTATCAAAGACTACCATATTGAGTAAAGCTGAAATTTAGGCCAGCACGTACGCATTCCTTGCGAAAAACATCGCAATAACGACGGGGAATAGACAATTCAGCACCAGTCGTGTCTATATAAGTCCCGCCGTTGCAACGCTGCTCCTTTGGAATGATTACATTCCATATTACCCTTTCGATTGACAGAGTAGTTCCTACTGAATAGCAAGTTAATAGTCCTAGGTGTGTATAGAATACTGATGTCTTCTCTTATTGCGAAAACAATACTGCGCGAAGTTTGAGCTTTCAGCGTGGAATGGCGGTGACCCCCATTGACTTTTGACCTTTAGACAACCCCCGTAGATGACCCCAAGCTGGCAGGAGCTGCCAACTTGGGTCTCTCGTTTCAAATGGGATGGTTATGTCAGAATAAGCCTGTCAGGACCCTGGCATTCACGTTATCCCTCTAGACCACTAAGGCACATTCATACGGCTTGGTTAAAGCGGGGCTTTATGCGTGGGCTGGGGAAGAAGAAGCAGAAGAAGAAGAACAAGAAGAAGAAGAAGAATGCTCAGTCACCCGCAGCTATTGCTTACGCTCAATATTCGGTTCAGCAGTGTTAACTCTTCTAATTGTTTTTTGTTGAAACACAATTTAAATATATAAATTTAGCGTACTTGTAGGTTTCGTTTATCTTAGAAGCGAAAATTTAAAACCTTATTTGCGAAACACAGTTTCGAGTATTCCTGTTCCGTGATTCTGAGACATAATTCTTTTAATTGTGAGGCAACTTTGGGATATTGTAAGATACTGTTATGCACAAGTTGATGAGAACGGCTTAAAATGGCGACGCGTAGCAAATTTTTCTTTCAAGCATTTTCTTCTCTCGCAGTGAATGGGTAGCCAGCCATAATAAAATACGAGCTGCATTTTTGAAAATAATTGCGCTGAAACTGGAGCAAATCCTTAAACACTTATTCGTATGCTGGCATTAAATGTCTAAGCTTTTGATATAGACCAGCAAAACCTTTGTTCTGAAGGCAGTCATGCGCTCACGACTAATTAAAACTCTCCACGCAAAATCAAAAGAGCGCGTTTGTAAGCATTTGTGAGGCATTTGTGCAAGATTGCTAGATACGATTGTATTGGGAACACACGCATGCACGCACAGATATATATATATAATATCGTTTCAATGTCCGATCCATGCGTTCGAAAATCTTGGTTCTGACGTTTGTGTTGTGCTCACAAAATATAGACCAGACCGCCATAGTAAACCATTAAGCCTCGCTTTAAAAAAAAAGTGTTATTTAAAAACTAGAAGACTGTTGAAGAAAGTCTGCGGATATATTTATGCTTGCTATTTAATTATTTTGCGAGAAAATTGTGGTTTAAAATAATTTCACTGAACATGTGCAGTATTTATCGTAATATCTGCACTGACTGTTTATTAGCTGCTTATCTCTTCAACTTTGTCAGCTATTGTTACTAATGTCTGGTAGTATTGTTGGAGTTCCATTATTATTCATTACCAACCACTGCTTGTCCTTACTGGCCCTATTTCTTTTTTCTGTGCCTACAATTTTTATTATTCTCTGGTCATTCTTATAGAGGGCTCGGAGTCAGCCGACCTCTTCAGTTATTTTTTTTTTGTTTTTGGTTGTCCATGCACCCAATCATTTCTAGTAAAAATAAATATCTATTTGATTTGATTTTATCATTCTTCTCTGATGGCCATCACTTTGGCAAGTAATATTGTTGGCATGCAGCCATGTTGCTTAGCAGTATGAGCTGTTGCTGTGAGCAGAGGGTTAGTCGACACGCTAGAGGATCATTACTCCCCTGCTCAGCTGTTTCAGCTGTAACCACGGGAGAAAGAGCCATTACTTTTATTGTATCCTTGCCGCATTAATGTGGCTTCTGCTAACCTAGCCAGCCTTCTGCCTGGCTTCATCATCTGTCGCTGGTTAATATGAGCCGCATAATTTATCATCGCCATGTTTCAGCTACGAGGTTAGGGAATTTGTTCGATGGGCAGCACATTTAACAAAAAGCTGCTAGCATGGTCATAGCGTTTGTATATGCTCATGCTCCTAAATTATGGATCGTGTTCTTATCTGCTTGTTCCGTTATAACCGCGCATAGCAGTTTGTGTACCCTTGACACTATAACAGTCAAGCAATATTTCCAAATTAAAATCGGCTTTGTTGTTGTTAATAGTAATAAGTTGATTCAAGTTCTGATTTGCATATTTCCAACAAAATTAGTTGTTCATAGCATATGATTATGCGCAAATCGGCATTTGGCACAGAGTTAATAAACGCGATTTCTTCGCGCCTCAATGTTTTCTCATTTCATTCCTCTGACCATTGTTCCTTGCTTTCTGAAAGAAACCGGATGCGTCTACCGTCGTACAGGAACCGTGTTGTGCTGCGGTATGTTTCGTGTTATTTTATGAGATCTTTCCACCGTTGCTTTTAGCTGCGATGAATACTTTCTGGCTCGTAGTTTCTCAGCGTTCTCCTCCAGCTACAAAACAAGGTGCCGCCGTATTCACTCTAGTGTTGCCAACAGAAGTTTGCTTCGGGTCAGTTCAGCAGCCCTCTCCGCATCAGCGGGGCTGCTAACAGGTGCAAACGACAAACCTCATCACCGAGGAGCGAACTAACGACCGTAACGCGGCGACTCGCTCACAGCTCGGCATGTTGACGACGACGGTAGCGAGCCCGTGCTTCTCAATGCACCTGGAACTCGCTCGGCAAACTAAACAGAATGAGAAAAAGAGATACCCTTTATTGAAAAACATAGAATTTTGCCGGTGTTTAGATTTCGCTTGCATGCTACTCGGTGTAGGAAAGGGAAAACAGAGTGTCTTAAATACAAAAAACTTTATCAAATGAACAAACAGTGTGGAAAGGGGCTGAAACTACGCTGTGAGGCGTGTTCATTCCATAGGTTGGTTCATTGTGCCAACGTGTACAGGGGCGCAAGAATGCCTGAACAGGTTCGTCAGGGCGAACTCAGGACTCTCTCGCACACGGGCGCCCGTTGCAACTGCCAGAGCGTAGCGTTGGCAGTTACCGTGCTTCCCGAATTCTGAGACAATTATGTGCATTTGCATGTTTCCTTGGTGCGCAAGTAGCGTTCTACCTCTGCCTGTCCGGGAACGTGCCGCTATGGAAATTCGCAGTTGCGCGGCCAACCATGAAGTGAATTCCTGCTGGGTATTAACTTGTATTGCAGGCGGACGCGGCGGCACTATTGTGACACGTGTAAAGCAGCCGTTTGTTCTTTGCATTGTTTTTCTCCTCACTTCTTCTGGCGAAAGGTTGTTACTTTTTTGAGCGCCAAGCAACGGTTGCACCGCCACTTCGATCTTTGTGTCTTATCGGTCGTTACTACATTTACTGCCCCCGCCACCGCACTGGCAGATCGCTCGTAGCCTATGCGTGTTTGAGTACGGCTGAAACGCGGTACTTGCGTGACTATAACCATTTCTTTACACTAGAATTACATGAATGCGTGTGAACAAAGTGTATAGTGCGAAGCATGTCAACAAACGAAGGGAACTTTCTGTGCTTCGCTGATTGTTGAGGGAGGCAGGGCAGTTCACTCTAACTCACACCAACTCACGCCAACGGCTGTGTTGTAAATTTTATACATGTGTATCCTGGGCAGGTATGAAATTGCGAAAACTTTCTCTTCGCTAATATCATTCCCGAGGAGGCTTGCTATAGATGAGGCATGCAGGGTAACGTTGCGTGTCAAGAAATATTGGCCATCCAAGTGCTTCGGCCTACTCCAGCCTACTCTAGTGTTTGGCAAGACAGCAGTGGTTTTTTGTGCTTTGAACACTGCCACCAGAAAGAAAATATTTTGTTGCACCATAGTAGGCGATATATCTAATGCCTGATCGCATGGTACAGACAGCAGTGAAGAAAGAATTGTCTGCTCTAATGCTGTTACTCGGTTACCACAGCTGCTTGAGAAAGTGGCCGTGGAATGTGCCAGAAGTTTGCTATATTTGAACGGGACGCTGTGGCCGTTCTTCTTTCTCCTTGCTACGGTGGCGTTCAAGTGCTCGCGCTATCTAAGCCATCTAAGCTGACTGACACCTATTCCTTCCTTCAGTGACAACAGTCAAGTACTTTCAGACATATTTGTGTCCCAGGCTTTGTGCTTGCATATTAGCGTACCGATCAGCACCTTGAAACATTATGTAAACGAGGGAACAGTTTTTTTTATCTGCGTTCTTAAATCGGTGCATGTCAGTGCCCGGACGTGCCTAAGGCAATGAATCCATGGAAGCGCCATGCCTAGACCTGTCTCATCTTGAAATAGTTTCAGTGTTTGAGGTCGTTGTTGCGGCAATATTTCACACCACAGAACAACTGCATCGGACGCTTACTTTTGCAACAGGCAGGAAATGCAGTAAAACATAAGTAATATACTAAATAGTATAAGTAAGAGGCGCCGCAGTTAAACATGCAATTATGTTTGACTACAATAAAGCGGCTGATGTCCCAGCATTAAAAATTACTTGTTCATCTGAATTAAAGAAAGGTGAAAATAAAATAGTGTATTTCTTTTCTATGAATACTTTTACTTCGGTGGCCAGGCTTTGTTTTCGTGAGATTATTAAATCACAGGGTGGTAACTATTATTACCTACTCTGTTATAATAATGACCACTGTCACTAGTGTTGCTAGCGACAGTCTTGGTTGGATTGTCACTGTTCTTGTGTGCCATGCTAAATTTTCATTGCTAGCAAATAACAGCTACTTACCAACTCCTAGCCCAAGTTTCCAAGTAGATATTAGGAACATACTTGCTGTGACTGAGCAGGAACTGCAATCTAAAGAGCAAGAAAGCTCTGCCAATAGTGCCCAATTATCATCATCATCATCATCGGCCTGACTATACCCACTGCAGGGCGAAGGCCTCTCCCATATTTCTCCACTTAACCCGGTTCTGTGCTAGCTGCATCCACTTGACCCCTGCAAACTTCTTAACCTCATCCGCCCCCCTAGCTTTCTGACACCCCCTGCTACGCTTTCCTTCCCTTGGAATCCAGTTTGTTACCCTAAGCGACCATCGGTAAGTGCCCAAAGCTGGGTCGAAAATTACCTGAAGACATCAAAATCGAAGCGCTATTGCGAATGATGATAATCTAGACGAGAAGGTATCGAGCTATTGTGGTAGCTAAAGGATACTAATAGGGTTCAATTCAATGATATCTGCCGACAATTCTTGCGCTGACTATGGTCCCAGAGGATGCGAGAATTTGCACCCTGTGGCGCATTAGTTTGACGTAGCGGCTGCTGTTAACAGTGGGCCTCAAAGCTAGCAACCCCCACCTTATACATTTCTCTAGCAATATTTTATTTCATTTCATTTCTTTATTTGCCCAGAAAACATCCTGGACGGGTCCCGCGACTAAACGACAAAAAGCTGTTATAACAGCTTGACGAAGCCGTGGAACCATATCGCTTGGTAGATAGCGGTACAACAACTAATAGACAGCAGCAAACCAGAAGCAAAAATATGGCATTGGAGAACGATAATAGAGTTAAAGAGTACAAACAACAGTGCAAAACAGAAATGAAATGGCGTACCAGTATATATAAAATAAAGATCACAACAAAGAAAAGTTCGGCAGAGTATTTACAACGTATGAGGCAAATCAAGAATAGTGTAAATTACCTGGAACACAATTTTCATGAATGTATAGAAAGTAGCTACGAAACGAACTCAATACAAAAGCCTATTTCATACTATGAAAAAGTGATCGGACATCGCTTAGAGTGGGATTTTGAGCCATACAGTATTTAGTTAAGATATATGGCAAAGTGTACTGCAACGTCCGGAGCTTATAGTTATTACGAAACCTTGGAACAACCTTACTTCCGGAGCTCGATAGCTGCGCGCTCGCTCGAGCAAGTAACTTAACCGAGGATTGCACAGGATATACTCTATAAGTTTCGAGATAAATATTTCGTGGCAGAACTATCCCAGCCAGCATCAATAGTCGTCCGTATCAATGTTCTCCTCATGGAGAGAGAGAAAACTGCCTGAAGGATGGCATGCCTCGGCTTCTAGTCAATAACCCGAGTCGTTAATTATTAAGAACAACTAATCGTTAACGGCAGATATGTCGCTGATTTCCTGCACCTGCGCGGCAGCTGCGAACTTCATCTAGCCACTGTTGGCAGGAATCAAGGCAAATGGCGGTACACGCCCTAGACCACACAGAAGAAAGAAAATGGGGCGTCTGTAGCATCCCGTGTAGTTGTAACCCTGCTGAAGCTAATAGGTATTCGGTGGGGCAGATTTTAGTTCCGTATATCTTGTTGGGCTTGTTGCTTAGAATACCTGTCCCCAAAGAGAATTGAGTGAGCCCCATCCAAATGAGTGGCTACAAATGCAAGTCGTAGTCTCGCCGTTTATACGCATCCCAGCCCGCGCCATGGAGCAGCCATCCCTGCGTACTCAACGAGAAGACTGCCCCTTCCCTTCCCTGAACAGCAAGAAGAGAAACATCGAGGCTTTCACATTATTCTTGTCTCTCCAACACCTTCAACAACATAAGAGGTGCCACCTCAAGTCCCTCAAACGGCCTGTCGCCTGCCTCTCGCCTTAAAGTAGTAATTCGCGTTCACATTTTTGAATGTCTCAAGATCTGTCGGCGCGGGCTTTGAAAACAGTGCCCGCGGCTCATTTTCTTTGCCTTTACGGTACAGTCTGTAAGTTAATCTTAATTACTCCCTTTCGAGAGCTCCGATAAAAAGCAGGTTTTCGATCAACATTTTTGTAACCAGAGGAACTGAAAGAATAAAAAAAAAATGAGAAACTCCAGTTCAGCGAAAAGCGCTGCATCTGCACGCCTCTCTGCGCTAATGTTGTTCCTGCTTCTCCTCCTTTGTGTGCTCGTGCAGCGAATACACCGCAGTCAGCTGTGCGCTGCGCGGCCGTGGCTGCGCGTAGGTAGTACCGCGTTTCTCCGCTCCGTCAGAAATCTAGCGCTGGCGTCATGGAGCAAACTGACACAATTTCACAAAGGTGTGGATGGCACTGCCACATAGGGCACTGGACGGCGCTGGTAGCACAGTAAGGAGTTGACAATTGCCACCTTTAAAACCCAAGTCAAGCTGGTTTCTCTGAGAATCATGAAAAGTTTTCTTGGGAGAAAAGGCGTTTCAGCGGCTGTGTTCGTGCCCTTTTATTTTGTACGTAACAACCCTACGACCTTTCTTTTTAAACAGAAATGGCGGCAAGAGCTTTCTCTTAGCGTCTTGTATTTGCTCCACCAATGGCCTTACTGTACAATATTTACCTCCTAATCCTTTAATGTCAAGGCACTGTGCTCTTGTACCTTTTCGTCTTGTTTCGCTTCTGAAATATACAGTGAAAGTGTTTATAATTGGTTGTTGTGAATGTTCGATTATTGTGTTCCTATGACGATTGTAATATAAAACTAAACTTCTTTAAATTGGATAATTTGTTTTTTCAGCAGAAGCCCGTTGGCTCAATCTGCATACATCCGCTAGAAGAGTATTGTTGAATGTTCATACGCCTCTGGTTTCTATAGCATCAAATAATGCCGGTCAGAAGTTAATATGCATTTCAGCACACTTTAGAATTTTAACCTTATCTCACTTGACCTGACTGTATAGCAAGCAGTAGCCACACCCAGAATTATTGTGCAGTATACGCATCAAGCGGTTAAAAAATTGCATGCTTATTTAACCCGTCAAACTAGAGACGACATGACTCATTGGCGACAAAAGTTTCAAGTGCCTGGCAATTCATTCGTAAACACATAAAAAAATGTTCTTCGTCTAGACCGAAAAATACAAGCGAGAAGAGTAAGTTGCTCTCTATCAAACCGTGAATTAAAATGGAGCTGTCTGAAAATGCGTCAGTTCCACGCTCATTCCTAACACAGCAAAATAATCGGAAGCAAAATGCTTGCCTACCTTCAAAACACAAGTTATGGTTGCAAGGCTTGCCACCTAGTCTTGGCACCTAATCACTCTTAAAAACGATCACTTTTCTCAAATCAACGAGACAAAACTCATCTACATTGGTGTCGTGTATACGCATACGGAGGGACGCTTCAAACATGCGGCGCGTGTGCGAACCCTTCCTTTTGCCGAAAACAGCCTCCCAATTAAACCCAGTCTTATAACCGCATAAAGCAGAATATAGGCTCAAGCCTACTTCCTAGAGGCGATTTCGGTTACCATGCACGCTTTTAGTAGGTAATCATTCACGTTCGCCGTGGCCTGGCCAATTTATGAGTCGCCACAATGTACAGAAAATTGAAATTCGTCCCACGCGTACTCCAGACGGACTGATCCTCAGGGATAAAATTTTAGCGTGCAATCTGTTTTGAAACACTAATTGTTTTCCGCCTGTACCGCCGGCTGTTCCATCGTGTTTGCGCTCCTGCGTAGGATTATTTCTAGCGCATTGGAGTAGTCGTAATGACGCGCGGCTTTCTTATGGGGCTTATGTATATTTACCTTTGCTGATGCATTCACAATTTTTTACCCATTTCAGATTTATTATTAGCGACAAAAGTAATCTAGGCATACTTTTATTCCCACCCAAAAAGTCACTTTGTTGAAAAGAGGATGAGAAAAAAATCTCCAGGTTGCACAAAAATCCATGGCACAAAAATTGTTGACTGCCGAAAATGGCGCAAGCCAGGTTTTTTGTTTTTATTTGGAAGGTCACGGGCTATGCGTGTTCGACCCGGCCAACCTACACGTGTCACACTCGATGCGGCTGTTGACGGTAGTGTCCTAACTTGAACAGTTACCCTCGATAATAACCACAACAATTTATAACCGCGACGTCAAGGCACAAGCTTCCTGGCATTATCACCAGCGCCGAAGATTTGCATTTTTGTATTGCAGTCGATTTGAACAAACATATGTCCCTGCTTAATTTATGATTTTCTGCGTACAGTTGAGACAGCCACAGCACGTAAAGTCATCGTTATATTTACTGTCCCGGTTAGTTAAAGCTCTAAAGCAGGATATATTAACAAACATTTATTCCGAAACGTCGTCGTTGTAGGACATGCTCTTGCCATCGGCGAAGATGATCATACTTGCCTCGGGCAAGCGTTTGCTTGCTGCTATCGACTTTCGGTTAGCTCGCGGCGCTTCACGTATGCATGCACAGTAAAACGAGTCTTCCATTAACATAATGCTAAGCTTTCATGCGAGTTAAAGCTTCAGGGCTGCAACTTGGTCCCCTATTTTTGTTAGTTGCGTTGTGTTTTTCACCGACCAAGAGCGAACAAAAAAAAAAAAATGAAAATCAAAGATCGGCCCACGAAACGCTATTTCGTAAAACTATAACCCATGTCTGACATTAACAATGCTTTTCCTCAGTTAGCAATAGATGTGATGCAAGGTATATTTAGGCAATAAAACTGCAACGACCACTGATAGCATCGAGCATAATGATGCAAAGGAGCGAGCCGGTGGAGAAAACCGAAGGAAGGGCGGCGGGTTTTGCCTGGTAGAAGATGAAGGCACACAGATAGGGAGAGAAAAAAGAGTGAAATTAGAAAGCAAGTTAGCTTCGGCGAGATTCCCTAAGCCTAGGCGTAGCAGAGGCGCAGCCCTCGAAGAGAAGGACGCTGTGGTGCCGGCGGCGGAGTTGCGGGTGACGGCTAATGAACACTCGCGCTGAGGCAGAGCGCGCTCTCTCGTGATTGGAAAATGGCGCTGGCCTTGAGAGGAAAGGGATGCGGCCCGGAGCTTAGGGCTTAGCCCGGGCCATACGCACCAGCTGCCGCCGCAGCACCGCTGTGTGAGGGTGCGCAGGCGCGCGCGTAGAGCCCACTAGCTTGTATGTTTGAGTGCGCGCCCAGCAAAGGTAGTGCATAAGCTCGCACGCGTGTTTCCTCGGCCCTTTGCGGGCTCTGCACTGGCCAGAGATCTGCGTCAGACGCACTTTGATGAGTGCATCTCTATCTCTTCCCTCTATCTGCCTCTCCACACGTGCCCATGCGACGAATGAGTGGTGGGAGTGATATGAATGTGACCTTCAACCGTAATGCGGGCTCTAGCAGCCATACGCTGCGTGAACTCGCATTAGGGTTGCGGGAAGAAGGTTTTTGAGAGCAGTACTCAGATTCCGAGCGAAAGCCTAGCCGGCAAGTGCATCACGATTGGAATGTGCGACCTGGAAATGCGGGCCCTAATAAAATTTACAGCTATTTCTACTCATCACTGAACAACAAACAACTTTTAGTACTCCTAAGGAAAATATCTCATTTTGTCATCACAACGGCTCCAAATATAATGAAAGGCTGCTGACTCTTCTGCAATACACCTCGTTGGAGTCAGCGTGAACGATAAAGAGCAGTACGTGACAAAATAACACATCTCAGGGCATTATAAAAAAAAGATGACGCGAAACGGCACAAGAAAAAAAAAGCAGCATTGAAAGCAAAAAACAGGACAAGTAAAAAAAAAATCAAGAACAAATTACTCAGTGACATAAATGCCAAGCTCAGTGAGCCCGATGAGATATTCCGGGAGCTTTTTCTTTACCCAGTGCGCAACACGACCGTCTTTTTCTATAGGTGTGCTTTAAATTCTCGCCTATGAACTAATAAAACTATTTATTTGCCTTGCTTGGAGTTGGTGACTGTCTCGTTAATGATTCGCAAATTATTGTCATCTGCATGCGAGTTCCCGTTCCGCACACGTTTTCAAACTACGAATTAGCATTTATTTTTTTTTAGCGAACTTGAGCACTGCACGAGCTGGGGTTTACTCGGAAGCCTGGGGCTGTAGGCGCGACTTTTGTAAATTAAAGGTGTTCACGTGAGGCCGTTACAGATCCCATTTCGCAGACAAGCATCGTCGCCTTTGGTGTCTGCAGAAAATTCCGGCGCAAGAAGTTAAATACTAAATTTCGTAACAAGTCAACGAATAAATTGCTTGGGCCGAAGCTTCTTAGAGATGTAATCAAGAAAAGTAATTGAAATTAAAATAAAATTGGTTGACGAAGACTGGTATAGAATTCTAATCCAAGATCATCTTTGGCGAGACAGGCTTGCTGCCCATAGGACAGAATAATGTTGTTTTTTTTTCAGAATGGAAATATCTGACCTGGAAATACAGGCACTAATAACAGTTATAGATAACCCATAAATTAGCAATAAACAATTCCAACTGACCTTAGATGGCCTTCTACACGGCATTGCGTGAAGACTTCGTTGCTTTTATGCTTCTTTGTGACCATTTTTCACTGGGTTATCTCATGAACGTCAGGCGCAAAGCAGCAAATCCTCAAATCATAGAACTGATGCTCCCGGCGCTATAATGTTTCTGGCACTAATGTGCAGATTTTATTACACTGAAGGCTAAGGATCGACGTACTGAAATTTGTTAAAACACCGCCATTCGAACATACTTTAAACAGCCTACTCTATTACACGGTCTGTTAAAAACTTCGCTCGTCCCCCCCCCCCCCCCCCCCCCAAAAAAAAAAAAGTGTTTTTCGTCCATAGAGTACTAATTGTATCTTGTAGAAAACCATAGAGGGTGAAACACCTTTTTCTAAATTCCTGGGAACCTGTGTTCTTCTAAAAAGTACATTTTGAAGGTGTACATTTTAAAAATACCTCCCAAACATATCTTGAGACATTCGGTTTCTCAGCGTTGATGGCGATTCAATTCCATATATGACGTCGTTTTTTTTTTCCGCTTAGACCACATGCGATATTGCTTAGCTAGACGGGGCCCAGGATACGCCATACTTGTGCCCACCTGGGAGCCCTCGTTGTGTTGAAAATTTATGCAAACTGCACTACGTATTCAAGAACAAGAGTTGCTCTGATCCACTAAGAATTCATTAATGCCTTCGCAAAATTTACAGATTTTTCACGTAGGTAAACCAAGTAGGACGTGAGAAAGCTTTTACTCGCCGGTTTCGATTGAGATGACGACGAGCAATGCACAGCGTGAGAATGTGCATTGTATTGTACACGCGAGATGATCGGCTGCGGATATATAACTGCTACATTCAGCGCTCGCTTCCCACGAGACATTCTTGGGCTTGAATCAGCTCTGCTCCAATGCTTCTTTCTTATATATACTGTGAAAGCAACACACGCCGATACGCAAAAATTAGACGAATTCTTGGCTCTGATCATCCAGATTAGGGTTTTGAACTAAAATGACAGTACGTCAGTTCTGATGTACCATTTGACTTAGTTGGGGCATTCCTGTACTAGCCGGAACAAGCAAAAAAGAATAAGCCCCGTTACCTCTTTGGTTTGAGCTGAGAAAAGAGGACTTAATGAAGGCAATATCTCTCATGCTTGTTATGCACGAGCTGGCATTCATTTCAGGATAAGTGACAAAATGACCACGAAAACGAGACTCGCCGAAGCTCAAATACTGATCAAAGCTGCTTACGCGCGCAGAGTTTGTGGCATCAAAAATTAATCTTTGTTCTAATCTGGCCAGGAATTCTGTGTTTCGTCTACATTTGTGCCGCGAGCTGTTTATAAGTTCTATCGAAAACCACTGGCGCTCCTCCCGTGATCTAATGTGTTAAATTGACAGTAGTCAAGCAGAGATTTGAGTATGCGGAATGGTCATGATAAGAAAAATACACAATTTTATGTATACTTCCGAGATAGGAACTCTAATAAAACAATGATGTTATTAAGCGGATGATCAATGACATGCCTGATAGTTCATAATGCTTGCATGCCAAATAAATAATCCTAAGCATCAAAGCCTAGAGGGTGGTTGCGCGGGCTAGTTAATATATGCTCATATTTGTGTGAGAAAGCAGAACACGGCTTAACCAAATAAAGACAAAGCACCCAGGATATAGAGATCTACTATATTTATAAAAATGTAAGGTACAAATCACTTCTATAGCCACGTAGTGGAGCTCTACAATTCGAGAAGATGAGAACGAGAACTATTCCCAACTTCAAACAGCCTGTAGCACTGGGAACACAGAATGAGTCGCTTTCACGGCAAAGCAGTAGACTCGGTGGGCGGCGCATTTCTGATAAATGATGTACAGTTATATCGGAGAGCATATTATTTTATCTTTATATATTAGTGAGTTCTTGCGGGCACGATCTTGAATACAGTACGCGGTGCATAATCGCAGCGTATTAACTATGGGAGAGCCCAAATTTCTGAGCACAATTTAAACATGCACCATTGAGGCTTTCATTAAGCATCAAACCTTGTGGCGGTACTGGCCGCTTGTATGCAAACTTTTGATGGGTCGCAAAGGTTTTGACATCCCATCGGGAGTGCCGGATTTCAAAATTTTGTATCGCTGACAGTCAAAACAAAAATTAGAGTGAGATAGTAACTGCTTGTGAGCCCCTTGGATAATTAGCCAGATATGCCAACCCTCCGCCACACAGCCAGAATTTTACTCCTTGGTTAAAGCTGTAGAATGAGGAGTACATGGTTAGCACACAAAAGCCTTTGTCAGTCTCCGTTGCCTTGGTTAAATCGTCATTTTCATCTGTGCTGTGTGGTCGCTCGCATAAATTTGTAGCTTACGACGGTATGCAGATGAATATGTGTGTTATTAGACAGACACTAAGAAACTAGCAATTAAGCATGCAGCATTGGAGCATCTCGGTGAGGGGTGAGTGTAGGAAAGAGTATTTGCAAACATAGCAGCTGACGGGAGTAACTCTGTTTTGTCACATCCCTAAAAGAAGAGCTGAAGTATCCAGCAATTTTTATTGTGCTCCAGCTCTTAATCCCCCCTCCTCCACATTTGCCTTTCACCGATGCTTATGCTCCCCTTTACACCCTTGCTTTTATTACGAAAGAATCTTTGGTCGCATGATTGCCATGTAATGTAATTGTGATCAGAACCTGTCGGTATAGCTTGTCTACACGAAGTGTCAATAAATAAAAATAATTCTTGCTGCCAGTCGGTTCCCAATCTGCACCAGAACGAAGAAATCAACTTTATTGTCCTGCTCACGTAAGCACTATACTATCGCCGATTTTTATTTTTTGTTGCAGTCAAAATGTGCAAATTTACACAACACCAACTGGAACTTGCACTATACTATTGCAATGAACAGTCGCATTGTACAGCAAACATCATCGCCTTCATCAAGTTCTAACTAAAGCAAACACATTTTTCAGCTAACATCTTCTTCGTGAAGTTCCATTCGCCCCGGTCTTTCATTTAACCTATAGGTAAATACACCATACGCATACGCCATCTTGGCGAGTGCGGGCGAGGTCCGCGAGCGTATTGTCGGGAGAATGCACAAGGTGGCGTAGAAGAACTCGCAATATTTTCCTATTTCCAGAAGCAAGGCCTTCATTAATGGATTTTAAAGATGGATCGTTGCGCTGCTCGCCTGCTATGTTGGCGAGATTCGAGAGGGCGAATACACATGGAATTGCCTCTGTGTCACCGAGATTAAGCGGCGCTACAGGATAGCGAGACAAACAATCGACATCGTGATGAAGGCGCCCTGACTTGTAGACGACGTTGTTGGAATATTCTTGAAGGCGCAAAGGCCAGCGACCAAGATGGCCGAGAAATCTCTCAGAGATGACAACCAAGAAAGCGCGTGATGGTCAGTTACAAATGAAAAAGAACGGCCGAATAACTAAGGTCGGAGTTTAGCGACAGCCCATACAAGGGCTAGACACTCGCGTTCAGTAATCGAATAATTGCATTCGGCGCTGGAAAGAAGGCGGCTAGCTAGCATATGCGATGATGCGGTCATTGGCATGTTGGCGTTGAGCCAGCACCGCACCGATTCCATATCCGCAGGCGTCTGTTCGAACTTCAGTGAAAGCTGAGGGATTGAAATGAGCCAAGACGGGGGGAGACGTCAGTAAGCTTATAAGCGCTAAAAACGCACCTTGCTGGTCAGATCCCCACGTGAAAATGGTGTCTTTCCTAAGTAGATTGGTGATAGGATGAGCGATTCGGCCAAAATGTTTGATAAAGCGTCGAAAGTAAGAGCAGAGGCTGACAAAGCTGGGCACATTCCTCGAAGACTGGGGACGCAAAAGTCCTTTACGGCTTGAATTTTAGCCGGATCAGGTCATTCTTCGGAAGCGTCAAACATGTGTCCAAGAAAAGTGAGTTGGCTGCGACCAAACTGGCATTTCGATGAATTAAGCTGGAGACAGGCTGTACGAAATACACTGAGAATACTGGTGAGGCGTTCAAGGTGCGAAGAAATGGTCGTCGAGGTAGCACAGACAGGTTGTCGATTTAAATCCGCGAAGATGTTAGTCCATAATTTGTTCAAATGTCACCAGTGCATTGCAGGGACCAAACGGCATGACTTTAAAGTGGTACAAGTCGTCTGGTGTGACAAAGGCTGTTTTTTCACTGTCCTGCTCGTCAACAGCGATCTGCCAATACCCGATTTGTAAATCGATGGACAAAAAGTGTTTAGCTCCATGGAGGCAATCTAGTGCATCATCGATTCTCGGAAGATGGTACACGTCTTTTCTAGTGATACTGTTGAAATGGCGATAATCGACGCAAAAGCGCCAGCTGCCATATTTCGTTTTAACCAGAATGACTGGGGACGCCCACGGGCTCGTCGAAGGTTCGATGATGTCTTGATGGAGCATTTTGTCAACCTTCTTTTGGATTAGCTGGCGTTCAGCAACGGATACGCGATAAGGATGACGATGAATAGGAGCAGTGTCGCCGGTCTGTATGCGATGTTGCACAGAGCGGCTCGAGACCAATGGGCGATGAGCAAAATCAAAAATGCCCCTGAAATATGCCAGCAGACAACAGAGTGCATCAGCTTGTGCAGGAGAAAGGTCTGGCGTGATCATCTTGGCGAAGCCTTGGAGAATGGAAACTTCAGATAAATAGCACTTTTCAGCACTTTTCAGCAATAGGGGTCAGCACTTTTCGGATGCGAGAACGGAGTTCTGGACTCATGACAGAACCTTGCGCACCGGTAGCAATGAGAGCTCGAACGGCTGTTCCATCCACGCGCACGGTGAGAAAATTACATCGCCCAAATTATCCCCCCCCCCCCCCCCAAGAGCCTCCCGCCCGCTCCCTCTGCGGAAAGCTGGCACCAACTCCTCGCCAAGCCATACAAGAGCACAGAACTTGCACTTTTTTCGTGAGCCCAGGATGTCGCCAACACCTGGAGGCCACACATGGCCAACCTACCCTACTTCACAACATCTGGGGCAAATAAAGTTGCTCTCTACGGCACGCGCGAAACACTAGACGAGGATTTCAGATCGTGCTTCTTACTGCAGCATCACCTCCAGACACTGCAGCGCCTAGTTTTCCGTCGGAGAGCGGTCATAGGGACTGGGAGATGAAAAACGATGGCGGCGTTGGGGCGAACGCGGATGACAGTGGTGGCAGGTGGGTGATCGGTTGAGGCGTGAAGACTGCATCAGCAGCTGGGCTTGAAGGGTCCTGACGAGGTGAGAAGGGACGAGAGCGGTCATTGTAAATTGAGAAGGGAGGAAGGCGGGATGTTTTGGCTGGTACCAACGATTTCGGCAATGACGGGCGATACGGCCGACGTAGGAGCAAGTAAAAAAATAGGTCGGTTATCGGATGTGCGCCATTCGTCTGGATTACGTCGATACGGGGCAACATCATCGCGTAGCAATATTGCTATTATTTTGCTGCATGCCTACAAACATTTACAATGTAAACCTACACCCATCATGTAACTCAGTGGTTAAAAGGCCAGGCTATTGAACTGCACTACCCGCATTTGAACCTGATCGCCGGCTGCGCTGTTTCGAAGGAGGCGAAACAGAGGCGTCCATGTGCTCCGCAGCCATGAGCTAGAGCACTTTTTATCTTGCTGTTTCCACTCCCGCCTTCCTTTCTTCCATTACGGCGCTATTCCGGTCTCCGAGAAGTGTGAATGATGCTGGGGGCCTTTTATTCCCTATAAATCGATCCACATCGTTTATGTGAACGTCACGGACAACTCTGTGACTATGCTGGGCGGCCTGAGAACCCGATGGGCGTTATGAAGAACTGGTATGGATTCCGGAAGCAGATTTTTCTCTCAGTATCTCTCTTTCTTTTGTTTTGCAAATCATCAGTGCAGTCTTGATTATGGGTTAAATGCTGCAAATATCAACTACTAAGGTTAGACTTTGTACCTCATATTTCATGTCCGTACACTGCTTTCTAGAGTACTGGCGAGTACCATGTAGCCATAATTTTATCTCTATTTGTTCCCAAAAAACTTCTAAAAGATTTGCTAAATTAGCCTCATGTTGAACGTTTTCAAAAGCCTTTTCTAATTCCAATCCTATGATCCCTCGCTTGTCCTCTGTGATCGTACCGAGTCACCATCATCATCATCATCATCATCATGAGCCGGACTATACCCACTGCAGGACGAAGGCCTCACCCATATTCCTCCAGTTAACCCGGTCATGTGCTAGCGGCATACACTTGACTTCTGCAAACTTCTGAACCTCACCCGCCCCCCTAAGCTGTCTGCCGCCCCTGCTACGCTTTCCTTCCCTTTGAATGCAATTTGCTACCCTGAGCAACCATCGGTTATCCTCTCGCATTACATCCCCTACCCATGCTCATTTCTTCTTGATTTTCATTAGAATGTCAATAACTTGTGCTATTTCTTTTACCCGCTCTGCATGCTTCCTATCTCCCATCTTTACACCTGCCACTTTTTTGTTTCATATCTCTTTACGTTGTCCTTTACTCAACCTGCCGAGTAATTGGTGTTCAATCTCTAATAAGACGACATCCTGCGTGGACAGCTTTGGTCGAACGCCTAGTATAAGCGCAGGTACAGTTTATTCTCGTCTATATATTTATTCTTATGGGTTTGCATAACATACTCGACCTGCTTATCTACCCGTGAGGTAGCGAAAATAAAGTGGGCATTCTCGAGCTTAATCTCTTTACCCGGTGTGGGAACCACCAATATCTCAGCCGCCTTGTATTGTTGGGGGATGGTCCGTCCCAGTATTTTTGCATGTAATTGATTAGTGTTGTTAGGGTATCCTCGTCCACGTTACAAATAATTTTGTATTGCATGCCGTCTGGACCAGGCGTTGATTTGTTATTTAGTTTGGCTATTTGAACGAACCTCTGGCTCGCTTATGGGTGCTTCGATTTGGTGATTTGTGGAGTTGGGAGGAGGGACACCTTTATACCCTGGGAGTGAGACTAAGTACTGCACCTCTGGCTCTATGTATCGGCCCTGTATTAGTTACACAAAATGATTTGTTGTTCATGTGTATGTGTGCAGAACCTTTTGAATATTATGTCGTTGAATGGTACGGCTACTTTCCGCGTGTAATAAGTTTCAGAGGAGGCTATATGTTCGTGCAAGCCGTGTATTACCCTATAGTTTTTACCAAGTAGGCTGCCAGTTTTGCTTAGTTAGTTGCACCGCGTACTCCGCAATTTCATTATTAAGCCTGGCGAGCCGTCTTCATAAGTTCCGATTGCATTTGTGCTTTCTCAGCCATTATTTTATGCTTTGCTTAACATCCCACATGTTCAATACTGAAAAATCAGTGGTCTGCGTTGATGCGGTAGACTGTGACAGAGAAAGAACTTTAACGGCTATTACTAACAGCGTTGCCTACAGGTTAGCGGGGTGGTTGCCACGACTTATACACACACTAGAAAGAAGTTGCTACCACACTCGGCAGGATCCTCGGCAAGACCCAATGTCTGTGATTCCAAAACAGCAACCAATAATAACATCGTAGGACGCGTTTTCTCAAAGGTAAAACAAATTTATTTATTTATTTATTTCATTAAGTGATATATTTATTTTAGTAATACATCGAACCTTTGAATAAATGCCCTTGACAGAGCGGGTGTTGCATAAAACGCAAGTTAAATGAAAAAACTAACAAAGCTTTAATGTAGAAGAAAAAAGCGAAAACGGCACCAAACAGAATACATGAAGACAGAAAATCAGCGAGAAACAGTAGAAATTGGGATATGCACCTTAAACAGCGTCAGATATGTCCAATTTGCATTCATAATGATTTTGCAGTGATAGAACACATACACGGAAGGAAGTACAATGATGCAGAGCGAGGTCCGCCATGTGGAGCGCCATTACAAAAAAACAATAACACAGAAGTGTGCGCAATAAGCAAATGCAGATATCAATTGGATCGTGAACACAAGGTTAACGATGATAGAAATAGAAGACTAAAAGCAAAAAATAAATGAAAATGCACTGATAAGTCGGAATCAAGTTTGTAACTAGAATGCTCCTAAAGTATCTTCAAAAAAGATTCGAGTATTGGACACTTCATGGAATCGCGGCTCAGGCCATTGCATTCTCAAACGAGTCGTGTGAATAAAAATTGTTTAAAAACATCAGACCTGCAAGTAAAGTATTTTAAATATATATATTTTTAAAATGATGCGATCGTGTCGGGCGTCGACAGATGTATTCGGTGTAGTTATATCTTTAATTTCAACTCATCATGGTAGAGGAGTTGCATGCATTTTAGTCTTTCACGGCGTCCTCTCTTGCAGTGTTTCAGGTTCGCAGTGCCTAAAAGAAATATCGGTGATGGTTTGCAGCACTAGGAACTTTATAAAAATGAGATTTTTTATTATTGTTTTCATGTTTAATTACATTGACTTGGGTGTATGGATCCCAAATGACCGCTACGTAATCCAGGATTGGCAAAATGAACTTCTTATAAGCGTTTAGCTTGATTTCAGCTCTAGACTGTCACAGGGACCTTCCTAAAAAAACCTAGCTTACACATTGCTTATTTTTGAATATGTCTAACATAGTCATTCCATTTAAACTCTCATATGATAACGGCGCCTAGATATTTATAGGTCTGACAAAGTTGAAGGCTGCTTTTTGCGAGTTATTATCACAGCTACTGTGCTATTTTAATTTATTCTCATCGGCATTGTTGAACACCAACATTTTATTTTTGATGAAGCCAAGCTACCTGTAGCTGAACGTAATCATTTGAGATTTTGATTTCATGATAGATGATGCTGTTATTCGCAAATAACTTTATCTTCGCTGGTATATGCTGGAGAATGTCTTTGATGAAGAGCAAGAAGAAAAGAGACCCAAGTACGGATTCCTGCGGCACGCCACGCCGTTACGTTTTATGCGACGGCGAAATTAGCAGGCAGATTCGCATAGTATGAACCACTGCTCACTCCTTCCTAGCTGGGAGCGAGGCCGCCGAAGAACTAGCTCAAGGACTTACTTTTCGCGCCCAAACGCAGGCTGGCCAAGTATTGGGAAATTTGGCAGCAGTACAAGTTTTGGTAGACTGGGGATATCCACCAGCAGAGAAATTGCTTACTAATTAATATTGGAGACGACTTCAAACAAGCTCATTTACAAATCCCCATGTTTCTGTTATGAAGGACAATACTGTGACAAATGCCGAATGTATAATAATGGGGCCTATCGAAATCATATGTTCTCGAACAACGCTTAGGCGTCACAAGCGAGTCAATTCATTTGAGATCTGAAGCCTAGGAGACACTTTTGCTCAGCTTCGGCCCAGAGACTCAACTCCAACTTATGCAACTGGCCGAATACGCTGCCGTTGTTTAGTTGGAGGAGGAGAGGGAGGGAGTAACCGGTAGATGGTGCGGCTGTACCCATCGGACAAAAGCTTTGCGGTCCGTCCGTTCAATCTTTTATGCATGCCGTCGTCATACTCGCAGCATCAGTAGCCCGGCAAAAGATTGGTGACACTGTTGCGACGGCAACGAGCGATGCACTAGCAAGGTTTTACGTGATAGCGCGGAGACCTTGAGTCGTAGAAAAACCGGCGCTGCGGTTGTGTATTCCTGTGAGTCGAAAATGAGCAGGAGAAAATAAATAAAAATGTATTTCAAAGCCACGAAATTGACTTTGGGTAACCACACATAATTATGTTCAAACTATTGCACAGTTTAGCATTAAGGGTGATATGACACCATTTAGCTTCCCATTTAGCACTCATCTGATAGCGTTAGAGGATAGTTTGCGATATTGTTTCAAACTGACGGTATATCTGCCTCCGATTGTACACCGTAATTTGTAGGTGTAGGATCAATAAAACTTGTTGCGGGGCACGTTGGTAACACATACTCAGAATGAAAAGATAGCGCAACAAAGACGACAATATCTTTCTTATGTATTTATGTGGTTGTCCGTACTGCGCTATTTTTATTCTAAGTATGTAGGTGCAGGTGTTCACCGACAAGTGAGACAGACACTGCGCCTCGTTTCACCAAGAAAAAACACTAAAAATAGTAGACGTTTCACATAGTTAAATATGTTATTCATCTAAAGCTTCACAACATGGTTACGCCTGATAGAACTCTTTCGTAGCCTGACCTCATTGGCATCGGTATGACGCGCAAAGCGCAGCATCATCGCTGCCTAGCTCTGCGTCGAGGCGCCATTCCTCCTCGTTTTAATACTCATCGATTGACGTCAATGCTGTTCCCATCGCATGATGACGTGACGACACGCGACGTCACTCACGTAAATAATCACGTGCTCCGCCAATTCATTTCTGTCCTCAGCTAAAAACTTGACAGGTCCAAAGGAGAAGGTCATTCAAAGGTGAAATGGTCAAGGCCATGACCTTGTGGTGCGACAACAAGGTGGTCCATAAGGTTACACTTCAAGCAGTCGGATGTTTTAGGGAAACGAAGGCACAGTATATTTATAGCCGCACTTTGTCCTGTGGTTCCTACAAGGTCGATGGCTAGCCTACGCTGACGTGTTCAATAAAACATTCTGCTAGGCGAGTTGGTTCCTCTTTGAAAAGGAATGCTTTAACGTTATCCAAGTAGGAAACGGACGAGAACAGAACACAAGGCCCGAAATACCGCTTCATTTCTCGTGCAGTGGGCCCTTCTACCTCTTTTTCTTCGTCTCTGGTACAAAAAAAAAAAAAGCACTCTTTCGTGTATTGTGTTCTTTCCTCGTCTGTCTCCTACTTGTTTCGCGCTGAAACATTCCTGACATTGCGTGTTGGTTTATAGGCAAGAAACGACGTAGTACCGTCACATTTTAAGGCGAAAGCCTTATAGGCTCATGAGTGTCCGTCCGCGAAAAGTGTCACACTGGTTCGCGAAATTCCGCGGGATACCGCGAGACTGTGACGTCTTCGGACATTACTGTACGCGACGTCAGGACCGGATATGACGTCAACATGACGTTGCATCCAGTCACGCGTAATAACCGAAACTTACGTCACGTTTGGTGATCGCCGATTACGTCATCTTCCAATTCACGCGTGCGAAGCTAACCCGGCTGGGCGTCGTGTCCAGGCATCTATGCTGCGTCTTTGAATTGAAGCTTCCTTGCACCCCGCACTACACAGGATACAGAAGCAGACGTGTAAAGCAGGAATCGGAGGCGTTTCAAACAAAGGTTTTCGCCTCATTACACTTTAGTTGTCCAAAGTGCTACAGAAATTTTAGTGCGAAAGCACTGTTTCACGAAGTCTCAAGCGACTTCAGGTTGTGCGCGACCTATACTGCGCCTTTCCTTTGCTGCAGACTAATTACTAAAGAAAGCCTTAGAAGGGTATGTAAAATGATAAGTAATAATGATGGTAATTATTAACAAATATAATAACATAAAGGGTTCATGATAATTATTTTGATTAAAGAATAAAATAAGCTTTGCAATACTACGTTTACTAAAGTGCCTCAGAAAGATTTCTCAGCTAAGAAGCTTCTTCGAAAGGGCAAATGTTGTGAAAGGAACCCAGAGACACAAGAGAGAGTTCGGGAGATATGACGAAGCCTCAGCAGTGTCGCTGATGTACTCTACGACAGACGTGCGGCCCAAAGCAGTTTGAGGAAAGTAGAACGAAGAAGTGAAGCTCTTCAGGAGGGAGACGAGTTGGTCACGTTGCTCAAGTGGAAATCAACGTCAATATCATGTTGGAAGACATCGAAAGAACTTCGTAGCAGTCGCAACATCGCAATGTCATAGTACACCAACGTCGAAGCATGTAGTGATGTCAAGAGTTTTTATATGAGCGTGGTCAAGTTCTTGAAAACTGCAATGCAATCGCAAGAACATGACGTCTGGGCAAGACAATGGTTGCATGAAATGAACTCTTGGCGTCATGAATGCCGAGAACTAGGATCAGAAGAAACAGGAGGCAGGCAGCTTCGGAAGGTGTTACACACTCACAAGAGAGTAGTACGAGGACAGCTGAAAACGGAGAGGAATGTCGCTATCATAGGAGACAAGAAATTTTGCTGTCCGGGGAGGTACGTCGCAGAAGGGGCTGAAGGCAATTTCTCCGCGGGCGCAGGCAATAACGGGGTCACCTGTTAACAATTAGAAGGATTATTAATAATGCGCCCTTAACGGTGCGCACACTCCCAGACACCCTTAGAGTGAATGGGGGTAGCTGCTCCGGTCGCAAAGGATACGTCCTCGACTTGCGTGACAAGCTCAGCCGAAATTCAGTTACCTTGCAGTTACAGAAGGGGTTGGCCGTTTTGTGCCCAGCTTTCGCTGGTTCAAAAAAGAGAAAGAGTCGGAGTCAGAAGTAACAAAGAAAGAACACCTTATACACAATTAGAGACGATGCAGAGGAATACACACGATCACCTAAAGTGTACAGACGAGAGGTTCACAACAACCAAAGGTTAATCATGCAACTACAGAGGTATTCAATAACACAGAGGCTTACGATTCCGAACAATACACGAGGAAGTCGAATAAACAAACACCAAATTGTTCACCGGACACTGTTGCAGTCCGACGCCTTGAGAATCACGATGTGGCCGACAAGACGAGTGCCGCTCCCTCGCAGGTCTGTGGGCTTGCAAGCAGCGGGTGATCCCACGGAGTCCAGCTGAAGCACTTCCGAACACGCCGCAATCACTAACTGACTGACTACACAAGCGACGCGCCTAGGCTAGCGCGCACAGACAATTGGCTTCACTTGTTGCAGCGTTCCCTTTTCCTCCCATCGAGCCACGCGTTGTCATTGGTTAGGCCCCGTCGAACGTTCTGGAGATGGCTCGCATCTTCCGGACTGATGAATTACCGTCATCCCCGGGTGACGAGAATGAGGGTGACGCCCACGCGTACAAGGCTACGCGCTCTCTCGCGCGGAGAAGGAGGCTGTACTAGAATTACATAGCTCCTTCGATGCGGCGCCGAGCGGGCCTTGCACCGCGCCGGCTTAATAAAAATGTGCGTCGATTTTGTGACAAACGGCCTGATGAGTCGATAGGAAATCGTATTCGAGAATGATCTCATGCAACAGTTTGGCAGAAAAATTAATTCGATATAGTGCAAAACGTCCTGAATGAGAACACGGGCGGTGCAGACGATGAGGAGATAATGTGCTGTGATGGATGTGGTGCGGAGCGAAAAGTTGGAAATCGAATTGGTCACCTTGCGAAGTCAACGGCCGAGTGCTTCACTGATGACGGAGAAGGCTACATTCATGTCGACGAGAGCAAGAACTGTGGCGCCTTCTGCAAACACTTTGATACCTTTAGCGCGACGACACGGAGAATTTGAGGAATTCGAAACAAGAACAGTTCCAGCCTCGTTAACTGCGACTGTTAGTTTCCCTGAAAGGCGCTGGTAGGATGTTGCAGCATCGGAGGAGTCGATTCGGCGACCATTTGAATGTGATTGGCGAGTGGTATAGGTTTGGCGATCTTGTGATTCAATGTGAGGACCAGAGGGTATCATCTGCGAACATGACTCGATTCTTACGGGTAGGATTGCATGCCAGGCTGAGAAGCTAGAAGGCGCTGGCGACAAAGGCGGGCAACATGGTCCGGTTGACCACAGACGTAGCAAATCAGACGGTTTACGGCCGTAGGCCAAGTATTCACAGGGTTGGGTGGAACCTTAAAGGAGGGGCTTGTAATGAAGGCACAGCTTGCGGCAGTGTATGGAAGGTAGGGACGGGCACGTATGGGGATCAGCTGTGGGTGCCAGTGGCGGCCTAGCCGTTACTTGGGCCTACGTCAGAGGTGCCGTCATAGGCCGCCGCACGGGGTTGGACGGCAAGGCATCAGTAACATGTTCTTGCACGACAAGGCGGATGGCAGAGGCGAAAGACAGAGCCAGTTCAGTAACGAGGAGGTCGGAGTGTTGAGAATAGAGAATGACTGCGAGTTGGCGTGCCACCTCATGACAAATAGAATTTTTAAGTTGTTGAATCTGCAGACTGTCTTCAGAAGTTGTGGAAGCACCCACGGCAAATGCGGATAGGGCCTCGTCGCACACACTGGAGCGCCGCGTTGCAGCGCACTGCTTGCGGAGCTCCTCGTAGCTCTGGCAAAGCTTGACGGCAACGGTTTTCTAATGTTTTGCTGGCAGCACCTGAAATGCGTCACCTGTCCCTTGAGGAAGTGATGGATCCTATCCGCTTCCGGAATGACCGGGTTGACGCGTTTACAGAGGTCAACGGTGTCCTCATGTAACTTGTGAATGTCTCGTCACCGCGCTGAGCACGATCACGTAACCTTTATTCGGCACGAAGCTTGCGCACTCCCAGGTGGCCGAACACTTCCGCGAAATTCTGCTTAAATGCAGACCAAGATCACGGGTCAGCCTCATGGTTCCGAATCTAGATGGTAACTACGTTCGTCAGACAGAATATGACGTTACTGAGCTAGTCACACTCATCCCATTTGTTGTAGCTGATTACTCTTTGATATGATGACAGCCGGTCGTCGACATCTTGGTCGACCGTGCCACTAAAGAGACTAGGGTCGCGCTGTCGTACGACGCCAGAACAAAGGATCATGGGTGGAACGGCTGGAAATATCGAAGTGTACTCGTCTTGCATGGCGGGCACAGAGGGCACTGTACGGATTCGGAGTTCCAGTGTGGATGGAATCGTATCTCGCCCCTCCACTAGTTGTAACACTGCATTTATTAAAATAGCTAAGATAGATTTCCCTGGTCAAGAGGCACCGCACCGGAGCGCTCGGCGTACTTCTTCGTCTTGGTCGCATCAACACACGGGTGCATGTCGTTGGCTCAAGAGATGAAGATTAGAACGGCAAAAAACTAATATAACATAAAAACAATAAATAAAAAGATATTTGAAAATGAAGAAATAACAAGGAAATTAAAAAAATACTAAAACGTTAAACAGTAAAAATTACCAAAAGTTGCGGTAGCCTTAATGCAATCTCTCAATGCAGTTTCTGCGCTGACCTCTAAACTTTAGAACAAACAGAATATTACGCGAGGTCTAACCGGGCCTTCAGAATAAGCATGGCTTGACCTTGAATGTGACCTTGGAAAACCTAGCAACAGATCACCCGTAGTCAAGCGATAACAGAGGGGTGCATCGCGAGCCCAAAAGAGGCCGCGCACAGGGAGAGGTGGTGATTGGTCTGCGCACCAGGCGTCTTGAAGGTGTGTCGACAGACGCTGACATACATCCCCTCCGTCATGCCTCCGGACAGAGTTCATTATCGGATTAGCCAAACAATTGAACTTTCTAGCTGATATGGCAGCGACAGTGACTCAGACCCGACGCGATGCTACTGGCACTTTGCTGCGAGCCATGGTTGCCTACACAGGCGCACCGCATAATTGCTACGGCATGTCAGACCACACCAGGATGGGGAGTAAGCAAGGTGCTTCTACTGTCTCGACTGAAGACGCGCGCCATATCCAGTGAGCCGAGTTGGTACGGGAGAGAAGACACCGTAAACGTGAACAGAACATTTCTTAAAGCACCTCACGAACCATTGTAATATAAAAACAGCCTCTGGAGAAGGAAGGACAGGAGCTACGTCTGTGAGCTTGCAGGTATTCACACAAGCAATATGAATACCACAACACAGAGCAATGTGGAGCATCTGTCAAAAAGCGTAGGAGCCTATTGAGTTTGCATCTGGACCGTTGTGATATGCCTTGTTCAAATCGACAGCTCCAGTGACGAGAGGTACCTTCGTTTCAGCTGCTCATTGCTTAAGAGAAAAAAGACGGCCAAGAAAATTATCACTTCACAGACCTGTCCAGAGCATATTGTTTAGATAGCGTGTTCATAACATATATCGTGCAGGACTCCACCATGAGCCGAGAAAAGATATTAATTTTAGCAGTTTGCCGACGTTAGACGGTAATTAAGCAATCAAATCACATTCTGAGCTAGGGCTTCGACACGCAACGAGAGCTTGTTTGAGCTTTTGTTATTGTTGCGACGGAAGGAGAAAGGAATAAAAAATTACGTGTCTATCGACAAGATTAGACACGCGCTGCCACTCCACGTGCTGACCGCTAACACGTGGGGACAAAGGAGAGCTGAAAATAGTTGCGAGCGAGAAGTTTGAAAAAGGAGCCACGCTTCGTAAAAGCCGCATCTGCCGAAGCAGTGAGGACCATGATTGGTTTAGCTACAGACAATCCCTGGCAAATATGTGTACACCGCAGTCGCCAAAGGACTTAGGTCTTACTGCGGAGCACCAATACCATCAGGGCTTTTGGTGGTGGGTATCCAGCTTTTGATAAATAACAAAAAAAAAAAGAGGTGGGGGAAGCCAAACAAGCGTAAATGTAACATTTAGTTTTAACAAAAATGCAGTGCAACAGGAATTTCAACTCCAACTTGCAAACGATTTTGAACAAAACTTCTCGATGTGTGAAAGTCGAAGTTTAGCAGTTTTAGATACCTAAAAGTGCATCATCACTTTTTGGCTTGCTTTTTTGCGCATGTATTATTTTTGAGGTTACGGTTAGAAAGCGGTCTACATCATTTTCCTGTTAGTATAATGCTTGTGTACGTTCTGCCACGTACGAAACTTTCTGGCACAGATCTTCCCACATCTCCCTCCAATAATTAAAGCAGTAGAAGCCTAGCCGGCATAAACAAAGCAGCTTTCTTGTTCTGCTGCATAAGACGCGTATTTATTTCTGTAATACACATTTCATTCGCTAATTGAGAACACGCAACACCATGGAGGCTCATTTCTCCTGTTTACATTTCTCTCCGAACGGCGTCGTATATACAGAACATCTGCTATTCATTGCTATGCTGCAAGAAGGAACTCTTTCGTCCGCTTAGTCAAAGCGTCGCAAGTACTCGAAAATCCGGACCAAAAGAAACGACATCCGCCAGGGTGAATAATAACAGCGAGCGAGACACGGGCGCAGGCGTACCGTGCTGGCACAAGTAACGCGTCCGTATTGACACTTCCAAGTGGACGCTTCTGGATACGTCGTCCCCAGTGCTCCTCCAGCCTGTTTATGCAATCGATTCAGGGATGCTTTTTTTTTTTCTCTCTACCAAACGCTGCCGCTCCAATGCATCCCTTGAATAATTTATTTATTTTTTCGGCACTTTTCGGAGAGCCCTGAGCCAATGGCGAAAGAATACAGAAAAACACGAGGCGCCAAAAGATGGAACGCAGAGGCGACAGACATCTGGCGCACTTCCAACGCATAGGTCTTCGCCAATGCCTATACGGCATGAGAGCGCGAGGCGCTTCACATTCGCGTTCTAAGTCTGTTTCTTCCTCGTTTCTCACTGTCTCTAACTATTTTCCTTTTCCTGAAAACTACGTTTGCAGCGCCGTCTGAGCCACAGCCCGTTACAAGACGGGATCCCGAACTGGCCAGCAGCGGGTTTCAGTACTTCTACCGCTGGCGCGGCATCGCCGGCCTCTCTCTTCATTTTGTTTTCCTCACTTTCTCGGCAACTGGCTAGTGGTTTCCGACGCCTCCGTCACGCTGGCCACTTTTAGCGCTCGAAGAAAATAGCGGGTGTAAAACGGGAAAAAGCATAGGAAAAAAGTAAAGGAGAAGCCAGCCGAGGAGGAGCGAAGTGTGACGCCATTGGGGAGACGTACGCAACGAGCACGCATGAGAGCGTCCGGGTTCTCTGCCGGCGTATGTATGCTGCGGTTGACACGTTCCGCTGCTCGTGTTCTACTGCGCTGTCGCCATGTCCGCCATGTCGTCTTTCCGGGTCCCGTGCCTTGTCTCGCCTCGGCGGCGCGGCGGCGCCCGCGCCTTGCTGGTGGTTCCAGTCGAAATTGCTCAAACTGTCATCTGCAGCGCCCACTGCACAACCCGCGTTCCGGAGAAAAGTGCGCGGAGGAAAGGAAAGGAAAATACGAGCACGGGAGAGGGAGTGGAGGAAACGTAGAACAAGAAGTCCTTAACAGCGATGGGCCCCCAGCGGTCTTACCGCTTGGCCAGGGATGCTCGTCGAGCGTTGCAGGCGGTTCGTGTGGTGCTCGTCCACTGCCAAGTCCGTACAGGATCGTTTCGATCGCAGAATAAGTGCAGCTGCTGGTAGTATCTGCGAGCAAAAATAGAAAAGCGCACGAAAGCGAAGGACGTTGCGACTGTTCACATTCTGTATGTTAAAGAGCTGCGTGTCAATAACAATTTCTCCGAGGGAAGTATATATACATACATTCAACCCTGTTTGTTGGCCGCTAAATCTGTTTCCTTTCTCCCCCACTAGAGACGCGCTGAACAGAATCCAACACATGCGGGAAAAAACAGCAGCAAGGTACTTAAAAATTTTCCGCAAAATCAACTGAAATTGATCCACGAATGTAGCTCTCAGAGGGATCTTTTTTTAATGCGTTGGTTTAAATCCTAAGCCGCGCTGATGAACTCCGCGCATATGAGCGGAGGCAAGCGATGTGGATGAGTTCATGGTGGGTGAGGTAAGATGAGTGAGGTAAGTGGCACACGTCTGTTCTGATCAGCAGCCGATATATTTGCGTAACAGAATTCTGTAGACTTTAGTGTCAGCCACAGTGTCATTCGTGGCTACAAAAAGGTCGTTTTTTTTTTTTTAAATCAGGACACGTGGTTGTAAAGCCGGGGAGCGAAATACGGAATGGGGAATGACTGATGTAACACTATGAGGGAAGACAGCATAGTGCGTCAAGGAAAAAATACGTGCTAATGACATCTTCGTAGGCTTTAATAAAAAGATATTCGTGAGAAGAATTCGTGGGTAAAATGATGCTGCGTGGGGTAGAGACAGATAGGAAGTATTAGTAGTAGTAGTAGTAGTAGCAGTAGTAGTAGTAGTAGTAGTAGTGGTAGTAGTAGTAGTAGTAGTAGTAGTAGTAGTAGTAGTAGTAGTAGTAGTAGTAGTAGTAGTAGTAGTAGTAGTAGTAGTAGCAGTAGTAGTAGTAGCAGTAGCAGTAGCAGTAGCAGTAGTAGTAGCAGTAGTAGTAGTAGTAGTAGTAGTAGTAGTAGTAGTAGTAGTAGTAGCATAAAACATTTTTTCTTGAAAATGGGGCATGGGTTAAGGGCAGAGTTGTTCGGGTCCTCTGCCCGGGAGTTATTTGGTTGAAACTGCTGCCCAAGCTCTCTCAAGCAAGGTTCTTTGGGCCAGGTCGGCGCTTGACAGGGCCACCTCTCAAACCATGCACACTGGCTTTTTTTTTCTTTATAAAGTATGGCTTGATGTCACTGGCAAATCCATACCACATGGTAGAGGTCTGCTTTCTGGCCTTAAAACATGCATTCAGATGAGGAAGTACCCGGGCTAATTTGCTGCAGTCTAGCTAAGCTATAGTAGAACAATCTTTGTAAAAGCCTGAGGTGGCACTCCTCTCGTTTATCGAGCCCTTAGTAGGTGCTGGGAATGTTTGTCACACTAAACGAGTGTGTTGCAGTATCTTTCAATATACGTATCGAGGGGTTGGGGTCCGTCATGTGCCTTATGCCTGGCTTGGGATAAGATATTACAGGCCAAAGAAGACACCCGGCCTAGCATAAAGTTTCTGCAAGCTGTTTGGGAGTCGGTTGCGATGTGTATGGAATAAGTGTGTGTTGCGGCTAATGCGATCCCTGCATCCTTCATTTGTGCGTTGTCTGAAGTTCTAGCCGTCAGCCCCGCTACCGCATGGCTTCGGCCAGTGATGGTTACTGTTGTGATGCCTTCGCACAGAGTTATATCATCCAAAGAAGGCTCGTTTGTCCTTGGAGTAATTCTTATCCATCGTCCTGGCTCATGCTTTGCGTCGTGCCTCGTGACGTTCGGGAAGAATTATGCATATAGTATAGGTATGGTGTGGGGTTTGCTCCTCTATTGACGTGGTATGTGCTGTCTCTGCTGCATGGTATTGGGAATGCTAATACCGAGATGTTCAAGTACTTGCCGTCCAGTGGCGGAAACAAAGGCGGGAAGTTTGCGTTAGAAGGTGAGCCTTTATGAGTTCGTCGATGGTGTTCTGGACGCCAACTGTAAGAAGCCGGTCGATAATCGCTAGAGACAGGGAGTAATTTAATGAGGGGTAAGGTGGAGAGTTCTGCCGGTGGTAATGAGTCCCCGGTCTGCTACTCCCCACTGCAAAAGGAAATTCGGTTGCAGCTGGCGAAGAACACGGTCTTTGGAGGATTATGGGAAATGTGTTTGTCTAGCTGAAATGGATGTAGGAGACTGCAGCTGAAAAGGAGAATATGGGTTAAATATTCTGCTTATAGGTCGATAACGCAGCCGCGGCTGATATAATTGGACTGCTTTTCTTTTTTTTTTTTTGAATTGCAAACTTTCAGTTGCCCGTGGCTGAATAGAACAGCTAGCACAGGACCGGAATAGTTGGAGAAAAATGGGAGAGGCCTTCGCCTTGCAGAGGGTATAATTCGGAGGGTGATATTGTCGATGATGATGAATACAAACGTGCACTCTTCGAATAAATCATTGGCAATGTCGCTCTTTTACTTGGCGCGGAACATTCTGGCAGAAAATGCAAGAAAAGTAATAAAAACTTTGAATCAGAAGTCCAACGAGCTGATAGATGTGGCTTGACTGCTACGGTGGAGCAATTGCCTTCAGATTATGCAAGGCTAATTCCACCTATAGCATACAACTTAACTAAACTTAATTTAGGTCCCTTTAAATAGGAACAACGTTAGCGAGAAGGAAACGTTTTCATTTAAGGCGCCAAATTATGTTTTATTCATTTAGCCAGTTAAAACAAACGAAAACTAAAGTAAGGAAACTTTTTTAATGTTGGATGGTACGATACGGTCCCGGAATCGGTTATATACATTTAAACAAAAAGACCCGGACGGTATCCCTTCACTAAAGAATGCAGAAGACAGCTATATTAGATTTATCTGTGCTTAAACGGTCGCTGGCATCGATACTTACAACTACTCAGTTTCATGCTTCGTTGGCAACGGGGCGAGAGCAGCTTCGTGTTCGCTACAGCGAGGTCGAATGCCAGCTGCCTGCAATTACAAAAATATAGGCCTCGTGTGGCAATCACTCTATGAGGGACCGCGCGTCCACTTGAGACCCATAAAGTACTGAAGACAAAAAAAAAATGACAACCCGAACGAACAAAAATGTTGTACAATCTAAGCAGCGCGTATATGTCGACACCCGTCTAGTTCTCTCGCTCTCTCGCCCCGGCCGAAGCCGAAGGAAAAGCTGATAGCATGCACGTGTCACCATTGACAGTGTGTATTTTTTTTCTTCCGTTCTTCGAGTTCAATGGTTTTCGAAAGGTGTAGGTAAAAACGACCCCGGAAAAAAGGTCCCCGGAAGATACGACCCAAGAAGAAACGTCCCCTGAAGAAGCGGCAACTAGGGAAAAGCGTCCCCAATTCCAAAGCCGACCCTAAAAAAAATTCTTCCGGAACTCACATGAAGAAGAAAAATCATTTTATGCCATTCTTTCCTGGCTTTGAGTTAAATGTAATCATCATTTGGAACCTGCGTCCTCTGAGGGCTCGAAATGTTTACAAGAACTGTAAAAGCGTTTTGAAAGAGCCATTTGACTTTTTACACGTTGCGAGGTTCCGAGCTCCGCAGCTCGTTAAACAATCATTTATTTATTTATTTATTTATTTATTTATTTATTTATTTATTTATTTATTTATTTATTTATTTATTTATTTATTTATTTATTTATTTATTTATTTATTTATTTATTTATTTATTTATTTATTTATTTATTTATTTATTTATTTATTTATTTACAGATACTGCTAATCCCATTCGGGATTGTTGCAGGGGGGCATATGTTAGTACAGAGAAGTGTATATAGAGCATATAAGGAACACACAATGACATGATCATATGTACAAAGCAAATCAAGAATGTAAAATGCATAGGGTACAAAAATGGTGAAACATATTATACAAACAAAAACAAATATGAGGTAGATATGAACGAGAATTATACATGTATTACGACACTACACTAAGAGAAGAAAAAAAAAAACTTACTGTTTTCACATGTATACGCGTAAATGACAAGGAACAGAACGAGAACAGAATCGAACGGGCGGCATACCGAAAATATGAGCATAAAATAACTTTTTGCTAATATGTTAAATATCTTTCCACTGCGGTTCCAAACTTAGGAAACGAAGATAAATTAGTAATAGATGAATTCAGGCTGTTCCATTCTCTTGTGGCTAAAGGGAATAATGAGTATTTGAAGCAGTCAGTGTGGAAGTGATATTCAGTTAACGTATTTGAATGCTTATTACGTGTCGGTCTAGTTGCAGAGAAAGCGATGTATTTAGCAGGATCAACTTTTAAGTGTCGATGAAGTAGTTGGTGCAGGAGTTTGAGGCGTGCAATTTTAGCTCGGGTTTGAAGCGTTTTTATTCCCTGTCTTTTCATTATTTCAGTTGGTGAGTCAGTTGTTCTGTATTTATTGAATATGAACCTTACTGCCTTCCTTTGTACTGCTTCAATTTTATTTATGTCTTGATTGGTAAAAGGAAACCATACGACATTTGCATATTCGAGGACAGAGCGAATCAGTGTATTGTAGGCTAGTAATTTAGTTTTATAGGGAGCTATTTTAAGGCGCCGCCTGATAAAGAATAGTCGTTTTAGTGCAGTTGAGGTTATATAATTGATGTGGGCGTTCCATCTGAGGTCACAGGTTAATAATAGGCCTAAGTATTTATGTTCATTAACTGCAGCGATAGGGGTGCCATTTATAATGTACTGAAATGTTGATGTATGCTGCTTTCTAGTTATTGACATGACAGCAGATTTTGTTGCACTAAGTGTCATCTGCCACTCAGTGCACCAGTTGCTAATAGTTTCTAGTGCGCTGTTCAGAGCTCTGTGGTCATCGAATGAGTTGATTTCTCGATATATAATGCAATCGTCGGCGAAAAGTCGTATGTCAACGTTAAGATTAGTCGCTATATCATTGACGACGATTAAGAATAATACATATGGGAATAATAATATATGGGAGGTCTAATAAGTTTGGTAACACTACCCACTTAGAAAGGTACAAGCGGATCGGCGTATAGTAGTCTCGGGGAACCGCCCAAAGCAGAAGACGTCGCTAGAATTACGTTCCAGACCTTCTGGTGACGAGGTTCAACCGTTCTTCTGATGCTTGTAGAATTGTGATAAGGATGATGATGGTATAAGCAGAACGAGGCTTAACCGGTCGTGCATCATGGACATATTAAAGCATCATTCCAAGCTTCTACGGTAAAGCCGGTGGTCAGCTCTTCTTTTCCCCGCAAACAAAGTGAAGACGAGGCGTGGTCACTGTATTACCGCTGCCATATATTTTTTGTCATTAATGCCCGCATCAATTCGATGTTCATGCTCAAATCCAAGCCGACAATGAAACCGTTGTAATAAAGTTAACATGCACAATTCATCATTGCAGCTCGCCACGGGGAAACGTAGTCCACGTCCTACAGCGCCACACTTCAGCCCCGTTCGGGGACATTTTTTTCTACTTCGCCAATAGGGACATTTTTTCCGGGGCCGTTTCTTCCGGGGACATTTTTTCCGGGGACATTTGCTCCGGGGACGTTTTTTCCGGGGAAGTTTTTACCGGATACCGGTTTTTGAAACCGCTGACAGCGGCCAGTCATCAGGCGCACCTGCCGTGTCGTCCGGCACTCAACAGGACAGGAAAATAAAATTGAGTGACAAGAACTCGCCCCATGGCTGCACTCTACCATAGATTAGCAGCTTAGCTACTAGGATTACAAAACGACTGCGACGACCAGGCTTTCATTACAACACGCCTCGGGAAGCCGCCTTTAACAGGCTTTCAATTTTGTCGTGCACGAAAGGAGCGATTTTTTGAAGCGTCGGAAATAAGTCAAGAAATTTGGCCAACAGAGTAGAGTCGATGAACTTCTTTACGCGAAGATTCTTTGGAAGCATTTACGGCACCATAATTAAGCATACACTTGGCTACCTGCCGCCGGTATCAATCATTGACTATCTGCTGAGCGGGCACATGCCCACTTGAGCTTCCTAATGACTTGGGGTTATCAGCAAAGTATTCACAAAAACAGTGTACTGCATTCAGCATGTTTCATTGGAACGATCGGCATTTTTAATCTTCATTATCTTCTGAAAACGCGAAAGTGTGTCTTATTGTTTTAATGCCATTTGTATTTAATGTACGATTCGTATAAGAAGGCTACAAAGTTTCCTGCGAGAAAAAAAACTGCTCTCGGAAGGAGGTGGAAGGAACAGATAGGAGTTCGGTAAAAAAGCTAATAGTAGCAGTACATGCCTGCCAAGAGCTCATTTTAAGGGTTTTCGCTTTTGGGTCGACAGCCGTTTGTTGGCGGGTGTTGTCAATCAGTTATAGCTTTCTACTTCCTGTGCCGCGCTATCTCTGATATAAATTCGCATGCATAAAAAAATGAAAATGACCTGTACTCGACACGTTTTGCGCTCTCCTCTAAACGTTCCTTATGTGCAGTACGCATTTTTGCTCATACGATATTTCGGGTTATCTTCTATATATCTGCAGAGGCTTGCTTGGCATTATGGCTCCTCAAGCGTTACGACGTTTTACAAACATTCCCTTCAGTTGCCATTGTATTCACAATGAAACGGACTGGATCGATTAATTTTGTAAGGAGCAGATAAGAACCCTTGACCACGTGCCTGTTGTGTATGCAATGCCTTCGAGCAAGCGCATTGTGTTTCGTATGCATTCGGACACCTCTCCTTCGTCATGTCCCCTTATACGACAGGTTTTAAGAATATGGTGCTACGAGGAGGCCACTGATCGGACATTTAAATTAGTTCATTAAACCCTTACGAAGTATAAAAAGGCGTGCTGAAACCAATAATATATTTTTTTTCTTTTGTAGAGAAGCGAGAAAAATTACACCATTTTTTTTTGTGTTTGCGTGCTTTAGTGAGATGAAAACGTTTCTCATATCTCGTCATTTTGCATGTAATGCCTCGAACTAAACTGCTAGCCATTTGCCTATCTGTGCTCGCCGCTAATACGAGTGCATTTTCTCAGGACCGGGATATACAGTGCTTCATTCCTTCGCCTTTTCAGAATAAAAGGCTTTTTCGCTAGTTTGACAAAATTGTGGTTACTGTGCTTGATGATCGATTTCAGTCGTCTAGCAGGTAACTGCGGCTATGTCATCACAAGACTCAGCCATTTTCTGCTGTTCTTACAGCTCAAATAAAATCCCTTGTTAGAAAAAATATTTCCTCACGCTAAATTTTAGAAACGTAATCACGAACAGAATAGGGGAAAACTGGGCATGACTTGCGCAGATGAGTAGAATATTCATAGTGTGTACACAGCCCCCCTTCTTCCCACTTGAGGTCGAACATCAGTCGTCACTTGTTTCCTCCATTCTTCACTTCAGATATCCTATTCACTGGTTTACAGCTGGAATATACTTCTCAGCATTGTTTTTTGAGCTGTCTGGATAGGCCAGTTGCATTACGTATGGAGTGAAACAAAACTCGACATCGACGCTAACGTCTCACTTCTCATTATAAGGAGTGATTTACGGATGAAAGTGAGCGAAGCTTGTTAGCTTTACTTTCATATTCCTAATGCTCTCGACACGGTTCAAATTATTAACTGGATCCAGAACTTTTTCTGAAAGTACACCGTACAAAACAAAGCGCACTGATTGCAACTTGTTTAAAATTTGATAAATCAATCTTATGTAAGATTTTATGTAGTAAACTTTCCCGCTGATCGACACATTGCTTGACACTTCTGTACGCTCTGGGAGTAATCGAAGACCTAACATCCTTATCTTCGAAGCATGACCTGACATTTAAGACATGCTCCTTCCAGCAGGCTCGAAAACAAGTTCATAAGCGAGAAGCTAGAATAACTTGCCCAACAACATGCACTTCGGAGTGAAGCACAAAACAACATGGACTAATTCAAACCATGCTTAGATAGGTTAAACCTACACGTAAAACCTCAAGGCGCCTGTAAGAGGTCTAGGTTGAGGTAGAAATAACAATCAAGCAACGAACTTCATTGGCGGACATGCAGGAACACATCATCAAAACGTCAAGTAGGACAATGCTGCCGTTAAATTGCGTCATCAGTGCTCTTACAAGGACCGTCAATCATTGAGACCAGAACTCATGTCATCAAAAAAGTTAACAAAAAAGTGTAGGGAATCAACCTAGGGTAATTACGTCACGTTCTCACACCTAAAGGGTGGCTGAACCTTCACTCCTTGGCAACAAAAAAAAAAAAAACAAAAAGGAATTTTATGATTCCCGAAACGCTTAAGTTTTACTTTGACACGGTCAGTGCCCCCGAACTTTTTCAGTCAGAGAATGCTTTGCATATAAAGAGATTCGGGTTGGATAAGCTAGGTTAACGCCCCAAAGTAGCCGACGCTGTCAGTGGGGCGCTCCAGATAATTTCTACCACCTGGGGTCCTCTAAAGTACACTGACATCCCACAGTACACGGACGGCCTTCTTTGAACTGCCGCCGCTGGAGCGGGCTTAACCAATGTTTGCCGGTTCAGTAATTTAACGTCCCAACCACAGAGCCATCCCGGCGTTTCAATCTAATTAAGTAGTGTAGTTGTGGAATTATTCAGCGGGGTATTGCCAAGCGTTGTGTCGCTTTGTCGCAACAATACTCGAAATTGTATAGAACAGCGCGAAAAAAACGACAGGGACGAAGGAAGACAACACGACGAGCGCTCACTTTCAACTGACAAGTTTAGTGCATGTCTGAACACGTTCACACAATAAAATAAACAAGCATAAATAAACAACACAGAAAACGTAAGATGTGCAAGAGAAACAAGTGTCATTCAGAATTTCACAACGCATCATTTTGTTGTGTTCATTAATCTTACTTCATGTTCCGCTAACGCTATAGACGGGCTGCTGATATAAGTTTCCTTTATCCGTTGATTTCTTTTGCTTCTAAAGTTTCCCGAACTGTCTGATGATTATGCCTATTGATTATTTTTCCTTCCTCTAGAAACGGCTGGAAAGCGTCGCTTTTACAGGAGACTATTTTGTCAAGTATAAATTCTTCTCAGGCGAGCATGGAGAGCTCATCCAGGAACCAGCGGACAAAAGAAAAGATAGCCGTCATTCCGTACATTCATCACCTCTCGCATAGACTAAAACGTGTAGTAAATTGGGCAGGTGTTAAAGTTGTGCTTTCGGCTCCCGATAAATTAAGGAAAATGTGCAATAAAATGCAATATATCGTACGAGAAGCATTGGTCAAGGTCGTAACATAAAACACAAAGACCCTTATGTGATTTGCAAGAAGGGGGTGGAGTAGTCTGTTCCACGGTCTTGTGGACAACATTATGTCGGATAGACGGGACGTTGCATTAACGAGACTAAAGGAGCATCACAATAATGTTTTTGGTGCGGTAAAAGAAACTATGAGCATACACTGCAGGGACTGTAAAAGCGACTCTTGCCAGCCCTTTCTAGAGGAAGCAAAAATAATCAATAGGCATAATGACCAGATAGTTCAGGAAATTTTTGAAGCAAAAGAAATCAACAGAATAAAGGAAACTTGTATCAGCAGCCCGTCTATAGCGTTATCGAAACGTGAAGTAACATTTATGAACACGAGAAAATGATACGTAGTGAAATTCTGGATGACACATGTTTCTCTTGTATATCTTACGTTTTCTGGTGTATTGTTTATTTATTCATGTTCCTTTTATTGTGTGAACGTGTTCATATATATGAATGTAGACATGCAGTAAACTTGTCAGTTGAAAGTCAGTGCTCGTCTTGTAGTCATACTTCGTCCCTGTCATTTTTTCGCGCTGTTCTACACAATGGATTACTAACGTGCCCAAGCTTCTGTTCTAACTACTCGAAACAGCGTACATACGTGACACATGCGTATAACATTCATGGTATTAATGATTAGCGCATCTTGAACATAGCTGCCGTCGTGAAAACTCCAAATACAGAGCATTACAATATATTCTGATGTTCTCAGAATGTCCTTTGTGCACGTTAATTGTAGTAGCACATCCATGTGGTATATTTACATGAAAGTAATAAGCCTGTTCTAAATTGATCTTAACACATATACTCGAAGCGAAGCAGTCAACCTTAAAGCCAGCACCACGAAATAAGCCAATCCGGACAACCTAATTCCGTCATTCATTCCGTCCTTCAGTCACTGTTCTTTTGAAAAATAAAAGAAATGGGAAGTTTTTGAGGCACCTTCAGCCTGCCCATGATGACCCAGACGCATATTACGCACTGCGCACAATAGTCCTGCGTTACGAAACTCACAGTAATCTTGGCGAGTCCAGCGCCTCTCAGACGCCACACTTGAAGGCACATTGCCTGTAGAGTCTCGAAAGCTTTCCCGTCTCGCATTAAGCAGTCTTCGTAGTGCGTTCAGTGACATCGGATTCGACCGCACGTGGAACAATACCCACACAGCCGCCCTCGTGCTTCGACCTTGGTGCCCCCGAGAGTTTGTTTTGTGCATTGGAAATTTTCGGTGAAGAGAGTAAAGAAATAACCTAAAGAGTCTGTCATTGATAAATCCACGAATTCGCAGCAGCTTCAAAATTTTGGCTATCTCCAGGTATTGGCGCCTAAAGTTAAACACTTCAAAGAAGCAAACGCCGCATGGCAGTTAGAAGCAGGGATTCATATTTGGTGTTTGGTGAGAACAGACGGGAACGATAAGAGTTGCATTAGCACTTTGTGACGTTTTTTCATTGTCGTGTATTGCCGCTAGAGTCACCTTCTATCATTTTTGCTAGCTAACATTCGAAGTGTCATTCCAAAGCGCGATTCCTTGTGCAGTATGTTAGGCTCATCTTCATGCGATGTCTTGCTACTAACTGAAACCTGGCTTAACATATCTATTCATGATGCCGAGATTCTTCCTTTCCTTTCAGATTTTGACATATTCCGAAAAGATAGGCCTGATAATTCCCCTGGGCGGGGGTGTACTTATCGCTACTAACAAGAGCATGAATTGTTCACTTATCAACATCTCATCCCAACTGGAAATGATCTGGCTTCGCTGCATTTCTTCGCACCCGCACACACTCATAGGTATTTGCTATCGGCCCCCTAACGCTGACAGTTTTTTCACGTCTTTACTTCATGAAACCTTAACAACATTAACACAAACGTATCCAAATAGTCCTGTCCTTCTCTTTGGTGACTTTAATTTTCCTTCCATAAATTGGTCTAACCCTGCCTCCTCATTATCTAAAAGCAACGCTGCCAGCGATTTCTTGAACACGTGTATAACATTTGGCCTAACGCAACTTGTAAATGAACCCACACGCGTTAGCGATAGCTCGTCCAACATTCGAGATCTTGTATTAACAACTCACCCGGATAACTTCACTGCTATCACCCTGCTGCGTGGCCTGAGTGGTCATTTAGCTGTACACACTTCTTTCATTGCAACATACAAAAGAAACAAAAAAATAAAAAGACACTTACTTTATATGATAGAGGGGACTATGCCAGCATGAACAGAGCATTATCTGACTATTTCGTCACCTTCGCCGCTAACTTTCCTCTGAATTCTGTCGAGACAAACTGGCTACTTTTCAAAGCAGAGATGCATACAATTACAATAGCAGAAAAAGTAACATCACCATGGTTTACCGCATCCCTCAAACGTCTAAACAACAAGAAAAAACGCCTTTTCCGTTCAGCTAAACGATCTAACACCCCAAACGCATGGCAGAAATATTACGCAGTCCTAAAAGAATACGACAAGTCAACTGCTCAAGCTAAACGTCAGTTTTTTTCTACCACTTTACCCTCTATGTTGCAAAATAACCCTAAACGCTTTTGGAAGAACATTAACCATAATCAAATTACTCAGATTTCACTTCTTAACAGCTCCGAGCTTCCTATACCTGAGAACGAGGTCGCAGATATTTTGAATAAAACATTTAGTTCAGTCTTCACTAACGAACCGCATGACACTTTTCCAGATACACCATACCTTACGCACCCACTGATGCAAAACGTCACATTTCATCCCATGGCATTGTTAAAGTCATTGAATCATTGAAGAACTCTACTACTGGTATAGACGGTATTAATGCCAAAGTTTTAAAAAATACTAAACATCCATGTAGCCTGTTTTTGTCACTCATCTTTCAGGATTCACTCGAAACCGGTTCAATCCCACGTGACTGGCAGGTGGGCAAGGTCATCCCAGTCTTCAAGAAATGAAGCCGTTCATCACCGAGTAACTACCGCCCAATTTCAATAACAAGCGTTTCTTGTAAAATAATAGATCATATTTTATATTCTCAGATTGCCAAATTTTTAACGTCCGTAAATTTCTTTAATCCTAATCAGCATGGTTTCCGCAAAAATCATTCTTGTGACACTCAGCTTGCTCTTTTCCTGCACGACCTACATTTAAACCTGGACAGCAACATCCCAACTGACGCGGTATTTTTAGATTTTGAAAAAGCGTTTGATAAGGTTCCCCATTGTCGTCTTTTGTTGAAATTATCACTTCTTAACATTCATCCGTGCGTTCTGAGCTGGATTCGAGGATTTTTGGCTAACCGTCAACAGTTTGTGTATGCTAACTCACATTCTTCCTCCTTAACCCCAGTGCTTTCAGGCGTACCGCAAGGTACGGTGCTTGAGCCTCTTCTTTTTTTGATATACATTAATGACCTGCCTAACAATATTTCTTCTCATATTCACCTCTTCGCTGATGACTGCGTCGTTTACCGAGCAATAACAAGTTCCGCTGACTCTCTCTCGTTACAAAGGGATCTTTCTCGCATACAGGACTGGTGTAACACTTGGCTCATGTCTTTAAATGTCTCTAAAACTGTCCACTTGCCCATTCACCGCCGTCGTAACTACATTGCTCCCGATTACTGCATCAATAACATCCAGATTGCAAAAACTGAATCAGTGAAATACCTCGGTGTACATATTTCATGTGACCTAACATGGATACAGCATACTAACCAGATAATAAATTCTGCTAACCGCGCTCTAGGTTATATACGACGTAACCTTTCTATCGCTTCTCCCCCTATTAAACAACTTGCTTTCCAAACGTTTGTGCATCCTAAACTAGAGTATGCTAATGCTATTTTTGACCCATACCAAAATAACCTTACTAATGCCCTCGAATCAGTTCAGAACAGAGCAACAAGATTCATTTTGTCAAATTATTCCTACTATTCGCGTATTTCGGCACTAAAAGCACAATTAAACTTACCCTCCCTAGCCTCACGGCGTAGAATCGCGCGTCTTAACCTTTTTCATAATTTTTTTTATTTTTTGCCATCTGATAACACGTACATAAAGAGAGCCCACCGTATCTCCCGCTCCAGCCACATTAATGCAGTGTATCCCCCTCAAGCTCACACTACTACTTTTCAGCAGTCTTTTTTTCTTGCGCACCGCACAGGACTGGAATGGCCTGCCCACCGAAGTCGCTACAGTCATCGACCCCAAAATATTCAAACGGCTCATTGAAAACATCTCATATTGATCATCGACCCCAAAACTTTCAAGCGCATCATCGAAAACATCTCATTAAGATTTTTGTTATACTTATATGCCCTGAAACGCCCACTCCCTCATGTAATGTCTCATCAGAGACCTTTGAGGAATAAATAAATAAATAAATAAATAAATAAATAAATAAATAAATAAATAAATAAATAAATAAATAAATAAATAAATAAATAAATAAATAAATAAATAAATAAATAAATAAATAAATAGAGTCCATGAAGCTAATCCAGCAAACCATTCAAACGCCTTCTTATAGTACCCTAATGCTCCACGTCAGGGTTGAGATTGAGATGGTTGGTATACTACAAGTGGGGTCAGCCTTGTGGAATATGCCGGCAATTGCTACATTATAGCGACACTTGACTATTGAGTATGTCCAGAAGTCAAGACCATGCACACAATCGCACGTAATAGTTAATAGCCACTCCTGTCGTCACTAACTCGAGTCAAGATCTAAGAACTGCGCAAAAATAGAAGATGTGAATCCCCTTTGTACAAGACCGGTTTCCGCATGAGTAGACAATGTTCTCAAGTTTACAGGGAAAGACTCCTGTTTTCTCGAAGGAAGAGAACAACGTACTCATTTCCGAATTGTATCATCAGGATGCTTGATATGCAATTCAAGTATTGATGATAATAGAACCTAAATAAAATTATGTTTTATTGTTAGAGCTGTTATGCGAACCAGAGCTTGACAGTGAACGTCTGTCGGTTACCAGCCTTTGAGAAAGCAAAAGAAAAAGCTTGCCATACTACTGGACTTCGGTCCTATACAAAAAGCTATCAATTATACTTCAATGACCGTACTCTTTTCTTATCCTTCTTCTATCTTTCTTCCCTTATCCCATCTTCCCAACTGTTTGGCATGTCAGCGAACGGCGGCTAAAATATCTGTTTCATAAAAGAGTTTTCTCCCTCTCTCACTGGGATGTGATCCAGCGATGAAGTCTACAGATCCGCTCCCCTGTCTCTGCTTCAAACCATTCGTCAACCTTTCTGTTTTTTAATTACACGTAATTACAACAGCACTGGCAGGCTTCCACTTTTGGTTAACCAGGCCGCATCCGACGAGCCCGTCACACACAGTAACATCAATATCCTGCAATCACTCGGCTCGATCTTCGCAATTCCTGAACATGAGCACATTCGTCAAGTAAACACAGTCACAAAGGATGGCCTGAGCAGCATACAGGGTGCTTTCTTATTTTTAGTGCGTAGCACTACTAGCAGTAATCACAAATTTTGCCGTTGTCTGTCCGAAGCCGCTAACTCCCTCTCTTTTCATGAATGTGAAGTGGAGAAAGAGAAGGTGGTGACGCGCGCGTCGCTCGGCTCATCATTGAGGAGGCGGAGCGGCCGCGCAGCTGTAACAGAAGCCTCTCTCTCTCTCTCTTTCTCTCTGTTCATTCGTCTCTCCGTGAACTTGAAGAGGAGGAAGGAAAAGTGGCGACGCCCGCATCACGCGACCTAAAACTGAGAGGGCGGAGCAGTCGCATAGATGAACCCAGTGAGAGAAGACGTACAAAGAGAGAGGGTGTGTCTGTTGCGAGCATGGTGGTCATCCCTGGACAGTGTTGCTTAAGCGTGTGTTACATATGTTACTGAGGACTGAGCAGTCGTATGTCGCTCGAGTGTCCTCAACTACGATATCTCTCCCCTCGCATCAGTCACCATCCAACCTTCACGGACAGCAGACGTTCACGCGCTGTGCTCTCTGGATCTAGGCTTCGAGCTGCTCGCCGCGTTATGAAGTGCGTTCACCTCAGCACCTCAACTGGCGCTCGCCTTCAAGCGCGTTCTCCTCTCTCTTCTCTCTTTCTCTCCCACTATAATCCCACCCTAAACCTTTCGATCGCTGAGCAGTGCATTGTAAAGGGGTATATTGTGCCTGTTTTTGCTCATTTCTGAAGATGGTGTAAGGAAAGCTGAGGACGCGGCAGCGTCGCGCGTTTGCTTCGCATCACAATTGATAAAGGCGGGTCGTGTGGCACTGCGACACAGGTTCGCCATGCCCGACGTGGTGAATTACAACGGTTACGAAGGCAGCGGGATTGTGAGTCTAGTGATTTTGATATTGCAGCTAAATGGTACAAGAATCTATAGAAACACAAAGAGTCAGGAATCGTGCCGAGCGTGGTCTGGAAACTGCTCAAGACACTGAGCGTCGTCATGAAACGGACGCCGAAGCGAAGAGGAACAAACGTGCGGTAGAAATTCCAGGACAATGGGCGGCGCGACTGCAAGCGACGGAAAGGTATAGCAGGGTTAAGCAGTGCCACGCACCTACTTCACATTTGATTAACTATGCAAATCAGCCGTAATTTTTTTAGTGTTTCAGTTCAGTCGTTCAGTCGTGTCCGACTCTTCTTGCCCCTATAGACCATGCCACGCCATGCTTTCCGGTCTCTCACTATCCTCCTAACATCACATAACTTCATCTGCAGCGCCTCGAGGATGCTATCTAACCATCCCGTTCGCTGCCTACCCCTTCTCCGGCGACCCTCAACCTTTCCCAACATCAAATCTTTCTCCAGCGACTCCTCTCTTTTCATCAGATGACCAAAGTACCTGAGCTTTAAATTTAGAATTTGACCCTCCAATGAGCAGTCAGGGTTTATGGTCGACAATATCGACTGATTTGATCTTCTGGCAGTCCAGGGAACTCTCAAGAGTCTCTGCCAGCACCACAATTCAAACGCGTCAATTCTTCGGCGGTCAGCCTTCTTCACAGTCCAACTCTCGCATCCATACATCACAACTGGAAATACCATAGCACGAGTTATACGGATCTTGGTTGACAGACTAATGTCTCTGCTCTTTACTAGGCGGTCAAGTCTAACCATGGCTCTCTTTCCCAGAAGCAGGCGTCTCCTAATTTCATGGCTGCAGTCTCCTTCCGGGGTAATCTTGGAGCCCAAAAAGAGAAAATCAGTCATAGCTTCCACTTCTTGTCCCTTGATGCTCCAGGACCTGATAGGGCAAGACGCCATGATCTTTGTCTTTTTATTATTCAGTTTAAGCCCAAACTTCTCACTCTCTTCTTGTACGCGCATCACAAGTCTCTTGAGTTCCACTTCACTTTCTGCCATTAAAGTGGTATCATCCGCATACCTAAGGTTGTTGATACGTTTTCCAGCAATCTTAACTCCAGCTGAAGACTCGTCCAGACCGGCCTTCTTCATGATGCACTCTGCATATAGGTTAAATAGGCAGGGCGACAGTATGCAGCCTTGCCTCACTCCTTTCTCAATCGGAAACCAATCAGTAAGACCATGCCCAGTTCTGACTGTGGCCTCTTGCCCTTCATACAGGTTCCTGAGGAGACAGATGAGGTGAATTGGAACTCCCATTTCTTGGAGAGCTTGCCACAATCTGCTGTGATCTACGCAGTCAAACGCTTTCGCATAATTAATAAAGCAGAAGTGGATGGGTTTCTGGAACTCTCTTGCTTTTTCCATGATCCAGCGAAGGTTGGCAATTTGGTCTCTAGTTCCCCTGCCTTTGCGAAACCCAGCTTGCACGTCCGGAAGCTCCCGATCCACATACTGCTGCAGCCTACCTTGGAGGATTTTCAACATCACCTTGCTAGCATGCGAAATAAGCGCGATTGTGCGGTAGTTGGAACAATCTTTAGCACTGCCTTTCTTTGAAATGGGGATGTAAACTGACCTCCTCCAATCCTGTGGCCACTGCAGGGTTGTCCAAATCTTCTGACATAATGTATGCAGAATGCTAACAGCGTCGTGGTTGAGGTTGTGAAGCGACTCAGCTGGAATACAATCAATTCCGCTAGCTTTGTTCTTAGCAAGGCTGGCTAAGGCCCATTCAACTTCACTCTTCAGGATGCCCGGCTCGAGATCAGTAATCACAACCGTGTTATGTTGAGCTTGTACATCCGGGTCCTTCTTGTACAGTTCTTCTGTGTATTCCTGCCACCTCTTCTTTATCTCTGAGGCTTCAGTGAGGTCTTTGCCTCGTTTGTCCTTCATCACGCCCAGCTTAGCACAGAAGCTTCCTTTGATGTCTTTGATTGTCTTATACAGAGCTCTTGCGTTCCTTAATTGGTTGTTGTCCTCAACTGCTTGGCAATGTTCAGGAAGGCATTCTTATCTCTCCTTGCTATTTTCTGAAAATCCGCATTGAGAACCTTGTATCTTTCTCTTTCCCCCATAACTTTTGCCATCCTTCTTTTAGTGTTTACCGGTCATTATTTGAAACTTTGTAGAGATAGGTAAATGCCGTCTGTTCAGATGAATTGTACAGCAAGGCGGACATTATGAACATGATAGCGCTCAGTAATTAAGCAATGAATTAACTATAATAATTACGTCTGATTTTTTATTTCTTCTGATTCCAATTTTTTAATTCTTATTATCGGCAATGCAGTTGAAAATATTTAAGGTAAAAAATGCACACATTTTAGCTCGTAAAGCTGACTTCCAGCGATGAACATTTTCAAAATGACTTCACTTTGTCTCTTTTATGCCGTAGAAGCAGTGGACATCTTTTTCCGCGACCCACTGACGTCGTTTTAGAAATGTGCACATAGGGAAGCCAGCTTTACGAGTTAAAGAAGCGTATTTTTGAAGTTAAATATTTCGAACCGCATAGGCGATAAAGAAAATTTAAAAACTGAACTGAGCTTTAATGCCTACGACGTTCACCAAGATACTTTGTTGGGCGAGTCGGTACTTCTTCATTATTAATTTAAACAGCGCGAACACGAAGACAAAGGATAAGATAAAAGAAAGCCACAGTACAAGCGCTGTGCAACTATGCCTAAGCCCTTTACTCCAAGGCGCAGATAAACACAAACATGAAGAAAACCAAACAATCACGTGAAACAACCCCTGGGTTCACCTGCTGCACAAAACGTCACTCAAAAAAAGACACCTCTTTGCTTGAAAGAGCCAGAGAAATCTTGCTGACACACTTATTGTCCGTTGAAATAAAATATGATTCTACTATCTCTCTCGTTATCTTTTCTTTGCGGTGATACAAAATCCTAACCTGGTCAAACTTAAGAGCACCTTCTTCTCCTTCTATCAGGGTTTCACATGAATGGTAATGTGATACCAGAAACGTTTTCTCCTTGCCACTTTCTAAGTTGTCCCGGTGTTCCTGTAGTCTCTTATTAATACATCGTCTTGTTTGACCTATATAACAGGCTCCACAAGAGAGTGGAAGCCTGTACACAACACCTGTCTTGTATCCAACAAATGGGTCTCTATGTTTCACCCCACATTCTTGATTCTTCGATTCTCTTTCCCTTTGAATAGCCGGGCAAATCCTATTCATCTTGCCATGGTTGAAGAAATCTTGCGTCCAAGGCATGGGCAAGAGTTTTGAAAGAGAAGTGACAAGAATTTCAAAGGCGGGTTATCGGGAGTTGATTATTAATGAGGCCAGTTGCCGGTTGCTGAAGAGCCTTAAAAGAACGCACAGACTGAAATCCCTGCCCAGCATGGGTAAGAAGAAGAGGAAGGTTACGGTGGTACCGTCTATGCACAGAATTTCACATGGCCTCAAAAATGTAGGCAATAGGTATGGTGTTGACGTCGCATTGACCGCCCCTCTCAAGATGAAGAGGATTTGCCCGGGTATTCAAAGGGAAAGAGAATCGAACCCGCAAGAATGTGGGGTGAAACATAGAGACCCATTTGTTGGATGCAAGACAGGTGTTGAGTACAGGCTTCCACTCTCTTGTGGAGCCTGTTATAGAGGACAAAGAGGACGATGTATTAATAAGAGACCACAGGAACACCGGAACAACTTGTAAAGTGGCAAGGACAAAACGTTTCTGGTATCACATTGCCATTCATCTGAAACAATGAAGAAGGAGAAGAAGAAGTGCACTCCTAAGTTTGACCAGGTTAGGATTTTGTATCGCCACAAAGAAAAGATGACGAGAAAGATAGTGGAATCATATTTTATTTCAACGGACAATAAGTGTGTCAGCAAGACTTGTCTTGCTCTTTCAAGCAAATAGGTGTCTTTTTGAGCGACTTTTTGTGCAGCAGGTGAACCCAGGGGTTGTTTCACGTGATTGTTTCGTTTTCTTTATGTTTGTGTTTATCTGCGCCTTTGAGTAAAGGCTTAGGCATTGTTGAGAAAGCGCTTGTAATGTGGCTTTCTTTATCTTGTCCTTTGTCTTCGTGTTCGCGCTGTTTAAATTAATAAGGAATAAATACGACGTTTAGTTTATACAATAATGATGGCCCTTAATATAAAAATATAAATGCTCTATATTTATTTTTAGTTAATTAATGGGTTAATACTGAGCTCTGCCAGGCGTATAATGTCCGCTTTGCTGCACAATGTACCTCCACAGCCAGGGCTGACGTATCTCTCCGGATTTAAAGCGCGATCTCTAAACATTTAAAAAACAAAAGCACCCAATCTAATTCCAGCCCTGCTCTCGGAACACAGACTTAGCTTAACGGGCGGGTTCTCCGTTTAAATCTATCGTACGGGTTTTAAGAGGTTAAACGGCTGCACGAGTATAAAAAGAATTTAAAGGGACCCTACAAGCATGAGTTTAAAAAGAATGAAAAAGAACCCTACAAGCTCAATAGTTTCGAAAATATTTTTCGTGCACAGAAGATCTCAAGGTTCTTCATATATTAAAGCATCCGTTGAAGAATATTTCTTCTAAAAAGCACAGCACGTATACAAAGGACAAAACATCGTTTACAACCTATGGCTGCTGAAACAGGCGGTAGTTCCCTTACAAAGGCATCAACTTAGCACAAAGCAACGTTTTGATAGGAGGAGTCGACGTCGGAAGTTCTAGATAGTAACCATTTGCGGCCGAATTTGTGTGCATCAGTTCCACCAACTTGACTTATACTATTGTTACTGTTGTCCAGAGAAGCGACGTAGGGCCGCTATTTTATCAGCACAAGAAAAAGCACCTAAATCAGCGGATTTGTCATATGTATACTGAGAGATATTCTTTATGCATACTAAGGCAAAATGTACTACGGAAACGCAATATGCCAGCAAGTTGCATAACAAAATTCAGCAAAGAACTGTCACTTCCATGACAAAAGGGCTGGAACAGAATTAGCGAATGTACGCTGAATCGTTTTTTAAGCCGTGCTTAAGCGACGAAAGACCAGCGAAAAAGTTTAAAATGAGTTCGTGGCAAACAAATATTCAAAAGCAGCTCCACCATGCAGTATCCAAAGAGACAAGTTTTTTTTTTTTTTTTTAATCATACGCCCCCTGTAAACATATCCACTCCTCGGCTGGATCTGGTAGTAGGATTGGGGATCTTGCGAAGGCGTCTGCTCAACTAGATCAACATCAGGGGTACCACAGGAGAATTGCACGTAACCTTTAGGAGGAGGCTCATACTGAGTTGGTTTAGCTGGTGGCGACTTGATATTTTGTTGTCTTTGGGGAATCCTTAGCGTGGAATCGCGCAGCCGAGTTCCCTGAAAGCATCTACAACCTATTAAATATTTATGGTGTGGTCTTACACTACATGGGGCTTTCCTTGGACTAGTGGCCCTGACTTCACTTTTCAAACGTCATCAAAAACCTATCCACTGTGTGTCCAAAGCGACAATGCTTAATGCACAGATGTGCACGGCATGGTCTCAGGACATGCGAATCCCGGTGCATTGAAAACGATACTGGAAGCCTGCCTGTATATTTTATCACCAACTTTTAAATCAATAATTTCAATCTATTGGGAGCGTTAGAGCGTGAAACCCCTCCTGAAATTTGAAGGAAAATATTACTGTTGCTGATTCCACGCCTTCCATCACTGAGCACGGAAACTTTGGAAGCTACACTGACTGGACTTTGACATATAGTTCGAGAGGTTTTAGTCTTCCGCGGTGCATCATAGGGACCAAGAACCACAGCAGCTTCAACTGAATGTTCCTTGTTCTTGGATCAAAGGCAAATGTCTGCCCTGTGTCGCGCAATGCCACCATACAAACATTTATCTCGCGTATAAAAGGGCGAACCTTTCAGGTTATCCTTTCGAAATCTTCGTCTCCTTTCCATTTCATCTCTGCGAGATGATACTATCCGCACAACACAGCAACAAATTCTGAGCAAAGGACCACTTGCACGTACTATGCTGAGTTCGAAAGTACTTCTGGTTTAAGACTACATTTAATCAAACTCTTGAACAAAAGTGACAACTAACTTCTAAAAATTCCGTAATACACTGCATTATTTTAATAAATCTGAATCTTTCAACCACCCAGCCTCCTTAAGCTGTTAAACTGCCAACCGCTCTGTTTGTGCCACTAATTGCATGTTGTAACACAGACGGCGCTACCGATGTTTAGCATGACTGATCAAGGATGGCGCCACGTGTTAATGAACACACGTAGTCGGAGCGCTACATGATAACGCATTCTCTTCTACATTCCACGTCAATGTCTTTGATAAACAGCAAAATAAATGTTTTTAGAAGCCAAGCAGCTGTTGGTGGTGGTGCCATTGCATATTGTGCGCCGGGAGGATAGAGAGAGAGAAAGAGAGAGAAGGCAGAGAGGTTAACCAGGAAAGCTTCCGGTTTGCTACCCTGCACTGGGGAAGGGGAATGAGGAGTTTAAAGGAGAACGATAGAAGATAATGATAGGAGAGGTAAGGCGGCAAGGAGCACAGTCACAGTTACTCAATCAAGTTTGTGTCTCTCATAAAACACATAAGTGCTTTGAAGGCTTTGCCGTTAGACACCTTCTGTGGCCATGGGCCGAGGATTTTCTCCTCTGTGAAAGGACGGCTGTCAAGATGGTCCAGAGCCGAACGCAGCGCATATCTTTTGCCTGAAAAAGCAGGGCACTCGCAAAGGAGATGCTGTGTGGTCTCTTCGCAGCCGCATCTTTCACAGGGAGGATAGCGTACCAACGAACATGTTATTCGTCCTTTCCTTTTCCTGATTTGCCTACTCTGCAGCTCACTTTCTGAATAATAAGAAAGTGCTCACGTGGCAGTGTGGATTCATTACACATAAGGACATAAACTAAGAAACTTTCAGGCTACTGCTTTAAATCAACTCTTCACGCAAAATGTTTAATTGGCATAGCCGACGTCGCCTTGAAATGCACGCATAATCGGCTATGAAGTAAGCAGCAGCAGTTGACAGGGCTCCAGAAATTTCTGCGCACTGGAGGTCTTTAACATGCATTGACTTCGCACAGCCCAGCGGCTGCCTTACGTTTAGCCTCCACTGAAATGAGGGCGAAAACGCACGAACTCTGAAAGCTGGTAATTGGCAGGTGAGAGATAAGATAAATAAGATAAGCCCAACAAAATACACGAGCTACTGTCCTTGGTGCGGCGCAAGCCCCACACTCTTTCATATCTCTTGGGAATGCCAGGACAAACCTGACCCAACGTTAATAGTGCCATGCCCGACACACGAGCAGTGGGAGGCGGCCCTGACCAGCGACAACCTGGACCAGCAAGCCTGGATTATCCAGCTAGTCCGCAAGTCAGCTGCTGCCAGCGGAGCCCTGGACTAGGGGCACCGACCACCCAGCTCCTGCGAATATTTACTGATTACATGCTCATTAAAAGTTTTCTCTCTCTCTCTGGCAGGTGAGATGACTAGACATTGGTTGCTCGGCAGGATGTATGACGATGTAGCGAGATAACATGACATCGAGTTGGCAGTATAGCGGCCAACTCGGGCAGCCCCTCTGAGTTAGGCGAGCTACACCTGAGCTACACAAACACTTCGCTCTGCTTGGTTAAAGCCAGTCTTTATATTTTGTTGGTTGTTCTCGTTTACCGTCTTAGCTTACAACTGCATGTTAAGTACTATGTGAGATATAATAGAAAGGCGCAAATTAAGAAAGCAGTGATTAAGGGAGCAGCAAAGGGCATGTAGTTTAACGGATATTCAGAAGGGAAGCTGCATAAGGAGGCGTTAACTCGGTCTTGGAGGTAAGTTCCCCACAGTGACTTATGTTTACTCATTTATTAGTCGCAGCCACTCGGGATACTCTAACTGCATATGTACGCAGTTGTGGCAAATTCATTCCCTCAGCCTATCGCAAAGCTACAGTTCTGTAGATATGCGCTAAAATTTCTTATCAACGAGTGTCATAATCGTCTGCGAATTTGTTTTTGGATTAGCGGACAAAATCACGCAAAACTGGGAGAAGCGGCATTTTATGGTGAAAGTGCGATTCGAAAGTTGTATTGGGAACAACTGGTCCCTCGGCAGTTCTTGTTAACCAAGTTGGCTCTCATTAACAACGGTAAGAGTTAAAGGCCTCGTTCTCTAGAAAATTCTCTTCTGCACGGTGACCGAAAAATTCCTAGTTTGCTTCTGAGATATAGTATACTGATTGATTGATTGATTGATTGATTGATTGATTGATTGATTGATTGATTGATTGATTGATTGATTGATTGATTGATTGATTGATTGATTGTAGGTTGTGCGACACATTACATGACCGACTTGGCAGGAGTGGTACAACTCGGGCAGCCCCTTTGAGCTGACAGGTAGGAATGAGATTTGAACCGTAGACCTTTGAGTCCCAGGCCATAAAAACCACTTCCGCCCTAGCCCCATCGAGACGATCGTATGGCTGTTTTAAAACAGGGCTGCATATCTGCGTCTACTGTCCTTTCACAAAAGGCGGCAGCTTTCGAATGCATGCTAATCAATATTTGGGTATAATAGAGACACATAATAAAAGATCACTGACTTGCAAAAGAGAATCCGCAGCCATTAATCTTATATCGTCTTGACTTTAAAAGCAGAATATAGCTGTCCTCAAACTTTAAACATTGTGTTCTTTTGCAAACCTCATCTGGTAGCAAAGAGGAGGAACTGCATTAAAGGAAACGCTACTAGCTCACCAGTTGGCAGGGTGGCGTAGCAAAGCCAGCCTTGATGACATGAGGATGCTAGTCAGTACTAATATCTGTAGTTGGTAAAAGCAGGGCATTCATAGCGCACGAAATGACGCAACCGTACGTCACGATTCTAGGACATCAGCGATTGTAACCAAGCAGGCCATTAGGCAATATATAATTTGGTTTTTTTTTTCTGTCTACCCTTTGGCATCGTTAGTAGCCACCGCTGTCAGATATAGCTATGTTTCTATGATGGAGGCTGTGCTTAAAAGGCATCGGTTAAGAAGCGTAGAGTTCTGTTTTATTTGTTTTCATGACAATGATAATGAGAACACTTCAAATCTAGGCCGTCTGAATGTAAAATTTTGCGTATTACATGCAATATAGTCATTCGTATTGTGTGACTGCGTTATATTTGAAACGCTGATTTGCAGGGAAGAAAGTGTTAAAAATATGATCAATTTCACCGAGAAAAGCAGACTCGATCTTCAACATGACATGTAATACACACCACGAATAGTTGAAATAGCTTTCCCAGGATATCAATCAGAAAGGTCATAGGTCGAAGAAATTAAATTATATATTCTCCAATCAGGCTTTAAATCTGCAAGAGACAGAAAATATAGAGAGGCGATATCTAATTCATAAATTTAAAGCATTGGAACCAGCAGGAATAAATATCTCTCAAGGAACGTTAGAGTCCATTAAATATATTCACTCTGCACCATAATTATTCGCGAAAACAATTCACAGTTTATTCACAGCACATGTACACTCTATTCCCCTCCGCAATAGCATAAGCTGCGCATGCTTCTCCAAACACATTCACTCTTTATCGTTTGCTACTTCAGTTTGCTCTCATTTGTTTTGTTGCATTTCAGTTGTGGTTCCCTGTTGGGTTATTATTCTCCCTCGCCAGCTTTTCTTCTTCGGAAGCAAAACCGTATTTAAACCCCTGCCAGTGATGATTGCTTAGTCCAAACGAAGACAAGTCCACTTGTCGAAACGTTGGCTCGAGCTCTTCTTCCTCTGCTTCTACCTCAAATAGCTTTAGTCATTTAAATGATATTTCCAGCATACTCGCAGGTTCATTTACAGCTTCACTACATTTAACAAACAGCTTTCAAACAGTTTCAAATCAGCTTTAAAATCCAACAGAAGCGCATATTTTGTCATATATCAAAGTATATAATTATAATAAAGTTATAATAAATATAATAATTATTATAATAAAACATTATACCAAGATGCCTTCAGTCATCTTGGTGTAATGTTTAATGCAATAAAGGGATCGACCTTATTAAACATGGCATGGTTCTCAACTCCAGTTAGTCTCAAAATGAAGCTTTTTAAAGTGTCATAGGTAACGATGTAACTGTATAACATAATACTGCAAAAGGCAGTGCGGCCTCATCTCAAGAAGTGTGCTCCGATATAAGCAAAAACATGACTGTCAGCATGAAGTCGCGTGAACGCCAATCTTCCTTTACTTGCTTTTCGTGCAGAAGCACATGAAGCTTAATTTGGAAACCATATGCATGGCCTGTATACGAGCACCCCGGCCAGCCAAAGACGGGGCTGCGAAATTCGTGCGGGAAAAAAGCGCTTAAAAAGAATGTTTTTAATTCATAGTGTGCTTATGTCGGAGTTCCTTAGTTTAAAAAAAATCCACTACACCCGAAAGCATACTGCGAAATGACAGTTGTCAATGCGTTCAATAACGTCGATGAATGCAATCGTGCACCATCAAGTGAATGCCGCTGTTCGTTAAATTCGTTAAATGCTGGCTGGTACTAAGAACACTCTTCATTCTTGTCGATTATTGCTGTGTTTTGTACATAACGTATTTTATGGCGATTTACTAAAGACTTTGCTAATTTTACTCAGCTTTTCTTACTGGCGCGCGAGAGCAACTAGTGTCCACTGCCTTGACATTGTAGAGGCTGCATCATTTTGTATTAGGAAGTTTCCTTGATTTTTTTGCAGCTATGTGGCCTCCCGGATTATTAATGTACCATGCGATTATTTTGCTTCCATCTTAAGGCTCAAAGAACTTACAAAACAAGCCGTCCCATTTCGAAGAAGGTATTTTCCAGCTGCGCGGGTAGGTATTTGTGGGTTCATTACAAAATTTTCAGGCGTAGTTGGGAGTTTGAAGCCTAGTCCAAGAGACTGCAAAACTGAGCACTACCACCGAAGGCGGGGTTACTGCTTACTAAACACCTGATTTACACTAACTGAATAACGTGTAAACAAACTGATTTCCAATTCTAAACCTTTTTTTTTCGCATTTATTGAAGGAATGCACTTAGTGAACACAAATCGGCATAGCACATTATCATTGGCACTAATCTGGACTATTGTAGCGGAGTTCGGAGACCGTTACAACAAATATGTGTTACGACCCAGGATATAGCTCCCACAACGTGTAGAAGCTCATTCAGCCGGGTAGGCTCCTCCAAACTTTAAATAAAAAAAAGAAATACTCTTCGTGCAGTCCGTCCGAGCTACATTTGCTCTCAAAGGTGGCAGCATAAAATATACTGCGTACGCCGTTCTATAGAGTTGGCACTTCTAAAACAGGATGGTAAGTGAACCACGCACTCCACTAAGCGGCGGCGCATTCAGTACCCACGTGGGCCGCGGATGTACAGGAGAGCCCCCTATGTTTATGAACACTCTGTTGGTCTGTGAGAGCGGAGTTACATACGAAGCGAGAACCTACAAAGAATCTCGTGTCAGCGTGTGTGCGCTTCGCCAGCTATGTGTTCATTTATATGGAGATTGGAAACTCGGGTGACATTTGTGCCACAGTGCAGGACTCTCAAGTGCGAATGTATAACATTTTCTTCTTGTTCATAGTGTTCTCGGCGCATTTGGCCCAGCTTGTTAGATCAGCCTACCTGCTTTTCCCGTTCGTTTAGTTTATTTTCAGTGAGACGGGAAACTGAATGCGTCGTTCTTGTGCTGTCGTGTCGCGTTGCGCAGCCCCCTAGATATATCCTAAAAACCTACGCACTAGTGCGCCAAATTAGTCTAAGGTTTTATTTTTTGTCTACCATTTTAGTAGCTCAGTTGCATGCCCCGCAACCTACTGTGCAAAAAGCGGTGAGACTGTCCGCCGCAGGATGAGCCCATAGCATTAGGATGGGAAGAAGAAAATGCAGAAGTTTGAAGTGGTCATGTTATTAAAACGCGCGAAAGCAGCAGCTTTGGGTAGTTGTGTTTGGAACGTGGCAGATTGTTGCTTTTGCACGCTGTTCACGCCGCTTGGCGCGGCTTATTTTAGACTAAGAGCTGCCGTGAAGGACCAAGCTTGCCATATAATTCAAAGCATGTAAATTTACACGTCTGATCACGCGAGTTTATGTGGTTAAACAAAGTGGCACATGCGTTACTGTTGACATATCACACACGTTTCAAGCACAAAGAGAGGTGATTCTCCAGAGACCACTTATCAATCAGTGACGGAACACATAAGCTAGTAACTACCATCTTGAGGACAACAGTGATCTGTGCTTTCCAGGTTGCTAGGAGTGAAATAGGTATAAAGCAGTGCCTCGCGGCCTATGGGGATGATATATAACTCAGATCTAAGGCTTACGGGTGTTGGATTTCGATTTCCTCCTCCTCCTATCACTACGGCGAATTATTAGCTGGTAGCACCTGCCATGCCGGCCATGTGATGTGGTCTTGTGACGTCACAGAATCTTCAGGGCAGTTTCCGTAAAGAAACTTGCATTCGTGCAATGCGAGAAAACGAGGAAAGGAGGGAGAGTTGTTACTACAAGAATTCATTTAACAGCAACATTTTCATCTTCCTTTGTCACCCCGAAAGTAAATTACTAAGTTAACTGGGCCATTTCAATACCAGACAGGTCGGCAATATTTGCGTTGTCAACAAATCTCCCAGGAGGCTTGTATAATCAAACGTCAGCAACTAATCCTTAGAAAAAAGATTAGTTTGGGTTGGAAAGGGGCTGGTCCCAGGACTTTCGGATTTCGAGACGGCAACATTGCATATTGGCCAAGAAAGCACATTGGCTCAAGTTGAATAAATCTTGATCCAGCGAATACGAGCAATATAACACACTTGCGTTCAGCATTTAAGCAAATGTTGACAAAAAGATATAATACACAGCAATGTTTTTTTTTTTTTCATGAATGCACACTATCTTCAACAGATGACCAACAGGTGGCTGTTTGAAAACTTTGGTCTTGCCAGTTTTCAGTGGAGGGTGTTCGGCCTTTCTAGAACGAAATCTTTTCTTGGCTCATGAGCCGTGTACAAAAAGTCTAGTCTGCAATTATGAGCAGAAAACAACCCTTGCACTAGACAGATCGTAATTCTCCTTCTCTAGAGAGCCCTTCATTACCGTGGCAACGTGTGGGACGCCACTGTGTATCGGCGGAGAATATGAAAGTTGGTGCGCTGGCGGCGGCAGCTAGCGAACGCGTGACGACGACAGCTTCACCCCCGTCTCCAGGAAGAAGATTGGCGTGGCCGGACGCAGCCGCGCATCGACCACTACTGCACGCCATCTGCCGGCAGTTCCCCGACCTCTCGCGCCGCTGCGAAGACCAAGCGGCACAATGAGCGCGCGCCATCGCCGTCGAGTGGAGCTGCAAACCTCGATTCCGGCACCGAAGAAGCCGCTCTCCTGCCCTATGTCATCAGCTGAGGCGCCTCGGCCGACCGACGCGATTACTATGAGCAGAGCTTTCCGCACTAGGAGGGGGCAGTAGCCATATGACCGTGACTGCTTTCATGACTTCATGAGTTGTAAGTCCGCGCTCGTGTCTGTGGTTCTTTCCTTTCGCCCTGTGGTTTCGCGCTGTTTTGTTTGTACTAACTTCATGACTCGTCGTGGCCCTTGTCCGGTTAAGACCTTCGCCTCGAATAAAAATAATTATGCCGTCGCTGGGTGGGGCCATCTTCAAGGGCGTTGGATGAAAAATGATAGATTGATGGCTTACGTGGGACATTAGGACGCAGAACTTTCTGGTGCCAAGGGCTCTTCCCATCTTACAAGGGCAAGACAAGCAAGTAAGTTGTCTCAAAGTGTGTCTAAAAACAGTTCTGTAAAATGAACACAGTAGAACTATCCTCAAATGTTTTCGCAGTATCGCTCTTAAGGTGTCGTAAGTGCCACCAAGAATTTTATATATGAAGCGCTGCATGCTATGTTCGAGCATGCACTCGTAGCCTCCCTCAGCTACCCGTCCTTGTTTGGGCTTGCAGTGGAGCGCTTGTTTCCTTGGTGTGTTATTGATTTTGTTTGTACAATTAGCTCACCGCGCGCACAAGCCTGTTAATTTGTATAGCTCTGACAATGCTGTAGCCTTCACGTTTATATCAGTGAGACCTACCCCCACACCTGACTAGTAAAAGTATTAAAACGCAAATGAGTCGTACACGCTGTGTTATAGCTGCTGCCACGTGGGTGCGTACAAGTGGCGTAATGAAAACAGTGCACAAAGAGTTCTTTAGTGACCTCCTCCTTTCTACTGTCTTTGCATATGCATGTGACCAGAACTTAGAATAACCCGCATTCATTTAAGCTTTGGCCTAATCGAGGAGCGGCAAGGATTAAGCCCTATAATTAATGCACCCCGGATGGATTCCAGGTTTACCTCCTCGCTTCGTTTCTGAATGCATCGCGGACCCACACCGAGTCTTGGATATAATATGAGGCGATCACAAGATGATAGCCTTTGTTATAGGAGGCGGTCGCTTACAAAACATCGTGCGCTACAGTGCAGCTCACTGCACCAACATTGAAGTGAGCTAGGCATTTGCGTTGCCTTATTTTTAGCTGGCGAAGGCGCTACTTGCTAGCGTTCAGATGAAAGCCATATAGGCGTGACCTTGGTGCATCCAATGGGTGGGCAGCTATATGGGGTAACCACTGGGGTAACCCCATCATAGTTGGCACCGGCCAGTCTGGAGCCGCAGATTCTGTTAGGCGTCCACGCTACCAACAATATTATTCCGAGCACAGACGTCTCGGTCAGTCTGCTAAATGGCAGCTGGTTTAGGATCCTGAGGGGACACTAATGCCAACCCCGCCTTATACATAAGGCAAGCTTAAGAATATCCGTGACATTGCAAGTACTACAAGCTGTTGCTAACACTGTGAGGAAAACTGGTGTGACGCCTGGAGAGGCTCCAGAGCACTACCGTTGGTCACCATGAGGTGAGCAGCACCGAAAGAGGGATGTGTAAGTATAGGGAGCAATGCGAAGGAGGAGGGTAGGCGGTGGCGGTGTGTGTTCTTAGCGAAAAGTCACAAGCGTTTCTATTGCATATGTGAGCTAGGAGGTGACAAAGAGCGGGTTCGCGCCAAGCATGCAAAATCAGCTACCGGATACCTCCAGCTAACTCAGCTTCCACTTCCTCTTAACTAACCCTCTATTTCTTGTTGTAATTCCTCTTCTTTGCTTGTCCGTAGCAATATGTTTGCGCATAATGGAAGCGCGAACGTCACCCACGTAGCGCTTGTGCCGAGATTGTCGAAACTCGGTGGTTGCGTAGGCAGGTTTTATGAAAGCAGATCTTTCATTTCGATGAATAGCTGGGAAAGTATTGAGTGTCGTGTGAAGGACGGCTATGCGAGAAAATAGGCTATGGGCTCAAGCGGGATATATATGGAGACACGACTTTTAAATTCCCGACTTCAGGATAAGGCAAAACTGAAAAACTGGAACAGCTTGGCTCAGATTTTGCATTACCGAGTATCAAAATTCTTTAGCAGGTTTTCTTTTCCATGAGACGCTGTCATATTCTGAACTGACATCAAGCCTTTTGGCTAGCCTTTAAGTTTCTGCACGTTACGTGGCTGCTCGCAAGACAAAATCGCAGGTTCATAGGCAAGATGCTATTTATGATCTGAGGGCAGCGCCAAACACATTCCATCGAATTCTTGTTCTCGTAGTTATTTCGCTATCATGGTCAAGTAAGCGGTTTGCTCTTCCCCTTAAGGATGCATGTATTCCGTTGACAACTTGTCTTGCTTCGCTTTCTATATGAAAAGTGTGCCTTTCCGAGGCTAATAAGCATTACTTAATATTTATTCGTAATAACTTCCCGACTCCGTGTTTTTAATACATTTCTAGGTCAATGATCATGTTTCGCAATTCGACTACTAACGCATTATCTATGAACGTTTATTACCTAACTGCTTCCAATACGCTACTCTGAATGCCCTTTCTAAACGCAATGAATAGTGCTGGATATTTTGTGCCTACTTGCCTGAAATACTTCCAGTCAACCCCAAGGAGGAATTTTCGCGTCCTTTATCGCTACAAACTGGGCATCTGGCAAAAACATAGAATATAGTGCGCCGGGGAATTAATACGCTCTACAGTGGTGTGTCATAGGCGACGGAGAACACACAAGGATGTGGTCCTTGTCTATGCATGTGGAATGTCAAGAAATAATTTACAGTTTCCTGCGTTGAAGCTGTGGCCTAATGAGAGTGAAGACTACGAAGTTATGTCTTAGAACTTAAAGAATATTTCGCGCCAAATCAAACAAGACCTGCGAGTGCTGCATCCGTAGAACTCCGCAATAGCGAGACGGCGAGCTCTTTCAACAATTCCGACGTGAAGTTCGGCTAAAAAGCAAAAGCTGAAACTTCAGAGGCACTAAACGATCAATATTTGGAGACCGGTTTGTGTAGGGACAGGCGGACAGGAAGTTCTTTATATACATGGCTTCTGCACGATAAAGGCCTATCTCTGGTTAAGGCCATCAATAACGCAAGCTCGCCGAATTAGCCGTTGGCAAGAATCTGGAGTGGGAAAAGTGTAAGGGGAGGCTAAACCTTTCGCGGAAGAAGCAGCCGCAACGAATTAGTGTATTTGCCAGTGCCCCTGCATCCATTCAGAAAAGTAAAACGAGCCGCGAAATAGCCCAGCGTGGTGAAACCGGTGCGTCATGTGCTGGGAAAGTAAGCCGGCTGCATTGTTGCAGAAAACAAGGGTTCAACGCTTCTGAACCAAATATTGAGCGAAATCTTTAGCTGCGGGTGACCGAGCATTTTTCTTCTTTTCTTTTTCATGTTCCTCTGCCCACATATAAAGCCCCGCTTTAACCGACCCATATGAACATGTCTCGGTGGCCTATAGAGGTAACGTGAATTCCAGGGTCCTAGCAGGCTGATTCTGACGTAACCGTCCCATGTGAAACGAGAGACCCAAGTTGGCAGCTCCTGCCAGTTCGTGTCTCACGTAGTGTGTGACGTCACAGCGTCACGTGGGTAAGACGTAACTACGGCCGGGTCAGGCAAAGGCTTGAAAGTGCGAGTAGTATTGCAATAAAAGAAGACTCGACAGTCTGCCTTTTGGCGCAGCTTGAAACGGAACGCAACAAAAATGAATTCAAACTTTCACCGTTAGCATGAGTGACATGTTCAGGGACACAGGCTGAATAATAGAGACAGCGTGTCTGAGTGCACCATGCGCATCAAAGCCGCCAAGAGGGCACAAGCGAACTAACTTCCTAAGTCCCTTTTTCTACTATTGAGTCATGAAAAGCGCCGTAAAAGGCGAAATTTTCGAGCTGACGGATTCATTTGTGGTCAAGAAAGGAAAACACGCGCTACTAGATCTTCCGACTTGCAAAACTTTTCGCCTAGTTTTAAGGGCATGAAAGCTTGGCTGAGCAGCCAATTTTAGGAAGGAAAAGAATCAGCAGCTTTTTGAAGGATTAGGCTGCATAAACGAAACTTTCAGCCTCAACCCGAACGAAACAGTAAACCTTCATATCAATCATCGGACGCACTTCGGCAGCCACTCCTCTTATATCTAGCCTGCATTGCATGTCTTCAAAAAGCAAAAAGCAGCAGTCGCTGCCGTGAAATGGGATTTCACGCATTTTGTAGGCATTGGGTTTATAAACGGCTGCGTGAAAAGCCATAGTTGCCAGCTTTTGTGCGGAGAAAAAATAACATGAGCTATTCGACTACGAAGGCGTGGACAAACCTAGGCGCTAAGGATGGTTTTTATCTAATTCCCTTGGGTTAAACCCCTCGAAGATCAGTACTTTTGCCACGCTTTGAGAAAGTGTTATCTTTTACAGCTGCCTCCAGGACGAGCATCGCGAGTAGATCGTTCCAGAAAGCGGAAGGCAGCATGTCCTTGAAAAAATACATGCCATCCCAGCCAACATACTACAGCTAACAATGCTAACATAGGGGCCAGTTGGTTGAATACATTTGGAGACTTGTGTCGTGTATTGTGTATCACCGTCACCTCATTTAGCAAGTTGCGCGCAAGTCTCAAAATATTTCCAAACACACAAGCGTTGCCCACACGCAATAGAAACATGACCGATGCCAACAAGCAGAATTTTTCGGCATTAGCGGAAGCAAATTCGACAGGACTTACATTGTAAGGCAAGAAATACATTTTCTGCAAGGTTGAAGTATGTTTCTTAGGCGGCGTCGTTTCAAGGAACAAATGGTATGAAATAAATGTCCCGCCGTCTACGCAAATTACTGCACTAAGAAACTGCTGGATGTCGCAAACTGCATTGAAATATTCGTATCAAGGCTTGTCTGGGAAAATTAGACTACGAGTCGGTGAGTCTTATTAAAACTCAGCCGCATACTTGATTTCTTTGAAGCTCCTGGCAAGCAGTGAAAATGAATAGGCTAGACTTGAGCAACGGCATCACTGCTTGTCATATTAGCCCAGTCTAATCAATCCAAGACATAGAGTTTCTTACTCTTACCTAGAGGGAAAGCTGTGCTGCCGTCTATGGGCGTTTACATGGAGTTTCCAGACGGCCAGTTCAGCCACCATGGGCGCTCAAAGCATCATGGGCCGGTGAGCTACCGAGTGCAGAACTACAACTTTTGGCCAAAACTAATGCAAAGGTAAACGTTGTTCTACCGTAAATAATGCCCTAAGATTGAATATTGTGACTATAAATTGTAAAGAGAGAGAGAAACAGCATGTCAGTGTGATATTTATCCAATATAAGCGATGGCTCTTTCTCCTATTGGCTTAGTTTTGAGCAGCACAAATACCAATATTTCGCACTTAATATGCAAACTTTGAAATAAAAAAACGTTATAAAAATATTTATGGTTGCGCAATCACTTCAGGAAGTTTTTAGTGGCATTTCGGGAAACAGAAACCATTTATTGGCGACGTCTGCTTTTGAGCCTTCGCTACTATGGCTTTCGTGGTCTATGTACGCACCTTCAAATGATGATGATGACGAAAAAGAAACATCGCAGTAACGCCACTCCACGTACCCTAGAAAAAACGACTGTCCCGCAACAAGTAGCACACCGGCCCATGATTCTTAGCACGCCCATGGTGGCTGAAGTGCAGCGCCCTCAGCTTTCCCTCTAGTTAGTGTAAGGAACTCTATGATCCAAGATAACGGCCCAGACTCCAGCTTTACAAAAGGTCAGGTGCTTCTAAAGTTACATAGCAAGCACTGGAGGCCGGTTACTCGTACTTCGCGTATTAGCGGTAACAGAGTAGGTTCTGAATGTTACGTTAGCAAGCTGAAGTGTATGTGCTTTTTATCACAGGCTTCGAACTGATGGATAAAACGAGCCACGAACCAGAGATAGCAATTGCTCAATCCTACCGCTCTGTCGGACGTGTGTCCTCGCTTGCAGCGTTCCTTTCTAGGCTTAAAATGTTTAAACAATTGTTTGCAGTATGTCCCATGGAATGACTTTAGTGTTGGGGATCATTTTTAAGAATAAGTTGCGACAGTGATTAATACTCGTACTTCGCGTATTAGCGGTAACAGAGTAGGCTCTGAATGTTACGTTAGCAAGCTGAAGTGTACGTGCTTTTTATCACAGGCTTCGAACTGATGGATAAAACGAGCCACGAACCAGAGATAGCAATTGCTCAATCCTACCGCTCTGTCGGACGTGTGTCCTCGCTTGCAGCGTTCCTTTCTGGGCTTAAAATGTTTAAACAATTGTTTGCAGTATGTCCCATGGAATGACTTTAGTTTTGGGGACCATTTTTAAGAATATGTTGCGACAGTGATTAGCTACTCAGAAGTTAGCTAGAGGTTGTGGTCATCCAGGCAACAACTTTCTTCGCCACTCTCACCAAAGACGCAAAAGTGAATTGCATAGCTAAATAATAAACTGTGCACGACGAGCTAAGGGATGCCATTGAAACCTTTCAACGTGGACACGCAATAACAGTTTAGATAGCTCCCCTCAAAACAGGCCTGTCTTTGTACAGAATATTCTGTGGCGTGTATCTAGTGTTATGCCAAATCCTCTGCAAAATGAAATGCTTCTTGGCGGATATGAGGGTAGTATGGACAGTTGGGCGAGTTGGTACAATTTGGTGATAATTAATAATTTGTAAAACGGGCCGTTGGGGAGAAGGGGAGGGGGGGCTTGTATGTTTGGTCTTGCTTGATAGGGTTTTCCACATGGTTGATGAAGGAAGAAGATATCTCTTGAATTTTGCCTGGTCAAGGGTTTCGTTCTTTGTAACATCATGTGACATATTTTTTGTATAAGAATCCGCTTTCTTCCTAATAAAAAATCAGTTGCGAGTCAGCGCTCGTCTGTTGTGCGTCTCTTCTTGTGTGTTTCGTCTTTTTGCGCTGTTCCACCCACTATCGATATGAGGGTGACGTAGGCATTGGAAAATGCGAAGCTATTACAAAGTTACTGAAATATTTGCTCCGTACTGCCGCGGAAGTAACGAAAAAAGATAAGCCGTTTCGCGATTTGCCCTTTTTTTCTTACAGGCCACCCATTGAACCAGTGGTGCAAAATAACTTTCCCGTATTACCTTGGGACAGGGTCTTAGTGGTCTTTTCTGGGAATGCCGGAAATAAGTGCCTTGCGGCGTTCGATGCCTCTCGTAATTACTCCAATAGCAGTTTTTCCGTAGAAGAAGCCACTAAGTAGAAGAAATGCTATCCACGACGTTGAGCTTGAGCTGGGGAAGTACAGCAGACCTCCCTAATGGGCCAATCCACCTTTACTACTCACCCCGAAGCTTTACACGGAGGTTCCAACGCCGCACACTTTTTGTGATAACGTTTTTATTGTGAAATTATTACTACGCCAGGTCTAACCATTCGTCGCTGTGTGCCGTATCCGTGTCCGTGGCCCCCAGCCGGTGAGAAGAAGAGGAAGAAGAAGAAAAAGGAAAAGAAAAAGAAAGAAGAAGAAGAAGAACGACACTCGGTCACCCGCAGCTAATGCTTTCGCTCCATATTCGGTTTGGCAGCGTTGAACCCTTCTAATTGTTTCTCTGTTGCTCACATATTAAAATATTCACAAGATACCTGCCACCAAGTGACGCTGAACCCTACGAGCTTTCCGGAGGTATCTTCGTTAGGCGGCATATTTTCGTCAAGAATTCGGTAGTGACATGCATGTGCGTGTAGCGGTGGCCACTGTTTTAGCTTTTCAGACATGCTCGCTAAGCAGCAGGCCTTCCCAATTGCGGATAGTAACGAAGGAAGCTTCGTGTTCTCGAAAGTGTAAGCATACAAGCTCAGGATATATATACCAGTGGCTGATTCTGAAGCAGGAAGCCAATGCGGGAGTTGCGAGAGACTGTCTTAGAAGAGTACTTAGTTACGACGCAGAGGAACTATACTGCCATGTGTGATGTCACAAGGTTCGGATCACTGAGCGCAGTTTGTTATCATGGTTTGTTTCAGTGACGTCGTAAGTGACGTGGGAGCAACCTTCTTCCTCTTAATTTCTCGGTAATAAATGTGGTTACTCCTCTCCATATATACCGACTACTAATGCTAATCTAAGAAAGGGGTTGTTTGTTGTCTTCAATTCTTCTGCACCTCTTCAAGCTACTCGTCGATTCGGCAGGCGACGTATATGGTTGCAAAAGGCAAACTGCTGCCCTTTGCGCCCAAAACTGATTACAAAATGACTGTTCCTTCTTAAAAAGTCATTAACGATAACCTTTATAAAACTAATGCTATCGAGTGAGCGGCGATACTGAATCTAGCTGTTCGCAGCTGTTTGTGTCAGATAAGCGACTGCCACGTGCTTACTCCTTTAATAATAAATCATCTTTACATCTCGATGTGACTCTGAAAAGGACCTCTAAGCAGCCTCTGAAACTTTTCCCCTCTCGTGTGCATGTGCCTGCAATCATGAAGGTTTTACCCGACATGGCGCATATCTAAAAATAAACCCAGTTACTGCATGAAATTAGCATTGCTATCCTAGTTAATAGATCACCGCGCGTGTTTCGGTCAGATATTTTAGATGGGTTACTCAAAATCATGAGGCCAGTGGTATCCGTCAACCATAACGTCGTCGGTAATAATCGATAGAAAACTTTCTAGGTGTCATACTGCTTGTGATTTAGGTAGCAATCACTGAACCCCTATTTGGGACTGCAGGAACTTTGCAAAACTGCTCCGGCCGCAACCGCTCATGCAGCGAAGAAAACCCATGGTCATACATAACCACGTTAACCCGAAATAAGCTCTCGTGCTGAAGTATGGATTCGCCATTTGGCTGCTCGACGGAAATAGCCGAGCAGGCATCTGTATAAATTTAGTTTCTTATTTACCTTGGCGAGATATTTTGGTTGTTTCGATTTTTCATCTTTCTTACCTTCTACAGATGATTCGGTTAGTTTTTCTTGCGATCTGCTCACATGTACTGTTTTAGTTTGTGAACACGATGCACCCCGTTTTCGACGTCGTCTAACCCAAAGTCGGTATTAAAATGAGGTAGTCCTAAATGAGCAATGTCTCCCCCGCTGTAGCTTTCTACGGTCGAGAATTCGTCCGGCTGTAGACTGCCTCTATTTCTGCGTCAATCTATTCCACTCATACACATGTGAAAGACCAACTTTCAGATATATAAAGCCGCACTCTACTGAACGGTGCGCACGTCTTCATGCAGCTTAGAAACAGCGTGGCTACCTAGAGATCCAAGACTCCTGAGCAACATCGAGTGCCATATCACCCTTCTGTCCCAAAGTATCAGCACAAGTTGGCAGCCAGTGCCACTTCACGTAGTATAGTTATGTTACACAAACCGCCTGCCTATCCCTAGACGGTCGTGTCTCCTGCCAAATATCACCTGATTGGGGCATTCACATGGTTTTGTATAATTATACCCTGATAATTCTGTACCTACATGGCATTGGGTGGCGTACATTGTACGTATCAGCGTTCGTTGTTTTTACCTCATTCGTATCGTTCACACTACGCTTTCCGCGGCATGTCCTCTATAATACCAGCGCATTATTATCAAAGGATTGCACAAAAATTTGAAAAGACAATCCTGGTACTTGACACGAGAAAGCTGCAGTTTTGTTCACCCTCAATAATAAATTTGATGATCTTAGTCTACTGAATGCTTACACTGGGTACGTGGAGATGTGACGAACTGCAAGGTGGAGTGTTAGAAGGGATTGGTGGGTGTTCCTTGTGAATGGTACATGGCTGGCTGCCGAAATGCTCCGTAGAACAACTTCACCACAGCCTACTTTATCCGGTAATTTTAATTTAATTAGACATTGAACTGCTACATTTCCACACCCCTTTCTGCGCAAAATTGGTCTTGCTTGGGTTTGCGTAAATGCCCAAAGCAGTACTCAAGTTAGGCTAAAAGTGGCATACGACTTAGCACTGTTAAGCGCCTAATATCGCAATGCTTCACAAGAACTCGTGCGCTTTTTGTGTCTAGTCGCCACCAAGCACGGGGGTACTCTGTGGTAGACCATACGGACAAAGTAGGGGTAACATCCATGCTAACCGTAGAAAACAAAGCATGGCACAACCACTCCTCATATGTGTAGGCTGCGCTATAATGTGAAGCTGTACAGGACAGCTATCAATAGGAGATGGAAATGGGCTTGCGTAAACCGAACTGCGCGGGACGTCATTCTGTGCTTGTCCCGTCTACAGGCTAGGTCTCAAAATGTTCCCAGTAAATACCACCTATTTTGATCTTTAGTGAAACTTGGTCGGAAGAGATGAGGACAGCGACATTCGAAGCGCTTGTGCTGTGTTTTGTTGCATTTTTGATAAATGGACACACTCACGTGCACGTGAACAAACTCGGGCACCGAGATGCTGCAGTGCTCTAAAGCAGTGGCCAGGCCAGCAAAGTATTTTGTTAATCTTGCCCATGGTTCGACATTCATTTGGAAAGAAAAAAATTTTTTTCTCCTGCTCGTCGCTCGTAAAGGGCATATCAGTTTCGGTGCCTCACATATGCGCGTTCTGCGTAAGTATAATGATAACTCACTAAAAATTATTGAACGGTTCACTGGATGCAAGCTTAGATTGGAATGTGAATTTGAAAGCAAGAGACACAGCTGAAGTGTTCCTCCCTGTTACCAATTTTATATGAACGTGTTTACATTGGGGACTTATGTGGTTGTGTAAGTATCCGTGTGCGTTAGAATAGAAAAACATTAAACTTGCTCGCATTTTTATCTCTATTTTACTGTAGTCTATCCCTGATGATTTATTTTTATTGTTTAATGCGTAACGTAATAAATGACGACATTAAAAAGCTGGCGGTCACGTGGCGAACACAAAAAACCACGCAGTTCGCCGCCGAGTACGTAAGCGCCGCTCCACCGGTAGTTCTCCAAAGATCCACATCCCGCCGGATCTTCCACTCAGCCTGCACCCGTCTTCTTCCCTTGCCGGAGTTCCAACGCTGGGCCCGCGTCCGCCACTCTTCACCCTGCCGGCAGCCATTGGCTTCGTGCGCGTCACGTGTTCGTGTGACGTATCGATTCAGTTACGCCCGGACGCCGCGACGCGACGCTAGCGTCGCTCATTTGTCGATCGCGTCTCTTGTCGGTTCTACCGCACGCTGCTGCTGCCTTCGTCCGGGAGCCTCGCGGCTGCCAGTCGCGGCGAAAATTCAACCTGGTGGTGGCTGTTTTGCCCCGTTGGTCTATCGGCGGTTCGAGACGAATGCGGACAGTGCTTACCACAGTTTTCGATTTTCGGAGTAGCCTCACCGGCTCTCTCTAAACTGCTGAGCACGAGTTGCCGATTTGAAAGAAAGCAAAAACGAAAAAAAAAAAGAGACTGTGTCCTGGGGCGAAGCAGACTGCGTCGCAAGTGTCCTGCGTGTGACAGCGGTGTCGGTTTTCTCTGACGGCGAATCTGTGACTGCTCTTTCTTGTGGTGCTGTGCAGAAACATGCTTTTTGGCCCGGGTTGATTCGAAGTGCCGAACGTGCCAGAGCTCTAGGAAGCCACAAAATATTCTCTGGTGGTGTCCAGGATAGAAAGAACAGAGCAAAAAACATGGATTGTCGCCGTACCGCAGCAGCGTCTGCTGGCACCGTGACTGTTCGAACAACTCTCGCCGTTGGATCGCATGCCAGGATTTCTGTCTTCTTTCTCATTGGGACTCTACTCGGCGTGGTTCTGCTCGCATCACAAGGTCAGTGCATTCTCTAGACAGTGTGCGCGAACTCGTCGCAAGGGCTATCGTGTTCCAGCTTTCAAAGGCTTGCTTTTTGCTTTTCACGGGATCAGTAGTAATGCCCTGGTGCATGTCTTGCGCCGAGCACATCATTGACGCAATACGAGTATTTCCTTCTTTCTTGTCGAATTATAATTGTGATCTCGTGCATGTGAAGTCTCATCAAATTTCTCTTGAGAACGGTCCGGAGTTTAAGAATGCTTGCGATGTCTCTCCAGATATAGAAAAAAAAATCTCCAACAAGCGCTGCTTTGAAACTTAATTTTATGATGGCCTTTTAACGCATCTTGACGAAAACATAAACTACAGATATCTCTCTTTGCAAAGGTTTTCTTCATTTCAGATAGTACAATTGCATGTTATTTTTTTTTTCTTCAGCGGAAAGGTGTTCTTGAAGTGTGTTCATTTAAAGTGATGATTAAGAAATTGCATAATATTAAAAAGTGCAGAATGCTTTTGGCCTCTTACACCTGATAATAGTGATAGCCAGTGAGACCCTTAATGATAACTACCCATAGGATACATTTACCGATCTGAAATATTACATTAGTATGCGATAAAATCACGCCACCTAACTGCTATATCAACTACTTTGTCAAAATCGTACCTCGTCCGCATGCAGGCCTGCCCTTTTATTTTTATTTCAGTCAAGAGCATATAAAAAAAACTAAAAGAAAAAACGCTTTCGTCATTTTTTTGCTTTGACAGTGCCGGTCGCACGGTGTCCGATCAGACATAAGGTAATACCGGAAGGCGCCGCAAACTAAAGTTCCGCATCTCGCTCGCGAATAAAAAGAACATGAAGAAAATGGGCGGTCGCCAATTCTGATAGCGGGTTTGATTAATGCGCTCAAAGTTAGCTCTCAGTACCGCTGATTGCCAGCGAGAGATACGTGAAAAGAAGCTAAAGCCGGGTAAGAAAACGAGAAAAAAACAAACCAAATTAATATTTGGTCTCGCACAGAAATGATATGTATTACTTGTTTTTATTACCAGAAGTCCAAGTGTTCTTTTTTTTTTTTTTTTTTTACCTAAACATATATGATGTATTGTGTCAGCTCCTCACACGATTGGGAAAGTGCCGTGCAGTTATTCAAATGTTCCCAAATGAGAAGAAAATTCGTCCTGGCCTGAAACAGAAGCGAAAGCTGTTCTCAACGACTCCACGACAAAAAAACTTGTCATGCATGAAAATTTGAGTGAGCTACCGTAGCCTCACAGCGGCGTTATAGCTGTATTTTGTGATTAATGGGAGAACATTAGAAAGCAATATTCGGAGAAGAACAGGGCCTCCCTCAAGGAGTGTCATAATAGAACCACCCACTAGCAGCCGCCTGCAGGAATGAATTAAAGCAAACAATTGAAATGAATTGAATTTGAATTAAACATAAACCATCCACTTCTTATCATGGCTTACAAGTGGCAAAAGGAAGAAAATACCCCGCTCCTTTCCTCAGACATTTGAGGTAAATGGGATCAGATAGATGAGACAAAGTACATCCGAGATACAATCTGCCTTGAGTGCTCTTGCATTAACAACATCGAATGTTCTTTAAAGATTCTCAAAAATGATTTGGTTTTTGTTGTTAGGAGCGAAACGAGTAGGTAAAATAGCTAAACGTAATGTTCGTATTTTTGGTTTTGGTAGAGGTCGAAAAATAGAAGTGTTGTATAGGAAAATGGTTCAGTTGTTTACGCAGATTCATATAAACCCAAATTCACGTTCGGAAAAAAAGGGGTAAGTTTTATGTCAGCCTTATATAAGTAGCTCATGTTGCTTTGTTTTTCGCGAACGCAAAAGTTCAGGCCATACCACACGCAAACGCAGTTTTTTTACCTAAATATGAGATATAATTTGATTACCTCAGTTTTGTACGCTGCACGCGGCTCAATAAAATACGAAGTAAAGTGAAAGGTAACATGAATAGCTCAGACAGAGGGGCCTTCTAGGGACGTACCTTGCTGGTAGCTAACAACGAAAACTATGTATTTGCCGGCACCCACTCTAAGATTTCGGTGTTGCCGCTGCTTAATGTCACGGTTAGGCGATGCTGCCGTTTTCTCCGCACGGATCAAGAGGCTGTGACTGATACTTTGCCAAATATTGGCTATGACATTTACTGACAACTAATTTTTGATATCAGCTTTATAAGCGCGTTTATTCTGCCAGAAGTCTATGCAGCAGACTTCTGGTAATCGAAAACGTACGGAATCCCTCGTTAGTTGCATAGCCATTCAAATCTGTAATCGATTTTGAAAAATAATTGGTTTCAGTGACTGAAATACATTTTAAGGCATTTCAGTAATAAATGCTCCCACGTATTGCTACCAACTGCAAGGCTCCCCTGAAGCGGGATGTTTTAAGCATCAAATAAAAATAATTCAGCCCTCAGTGGTGAACATTCATACTGAAATACAGCGGGCACGGTGGCATAACAGGTTAAAGAATCATTTATTATATAAGTCTGGATTTAACATAAACGACCACTCCGGTTCGACCTTTATTGGACGTTACCGTATAGTATGTACGCGCTATTTCAAACACTACACTATAAGGCTATATTTGTGTGCCCCACAGAAGTATGAAGTTAAACTGAAGCGCGGAACGCTGTTTAATGCTAGCTATGCACAGTCGGGGTCAGACGCAGTGATATACTCGATCATTTTGCTCATTATCGTTAAGATCATACTCATTTGCTGCATAAGGGGGTGATCTTAATAACGCTTGGAGCCATTTATCTGTTCATTCGATAGTCTACAGACTAACCCACGTCCTCAAAACTAAAGTATTGCATGATTACGCTCGTCATGTGAATGTTTAACGCGTCTGGTTGTAATTGTAC